>NC_092709.1:73563852-73870138 GCF_047496885.1 Scyliorhinus torazame | reverse complement strand
TAGAACTTTCTCTGAACTGCTTCCATGTGAATATATCCCTCCTTAAGTAAGGAGACCAAAACTAATAAGAAGAATCTTTATTAGTGTCATACGTAAGCTTACATTAACACTACAATGAAGTTACTGCAAAAATCCCGTAGTCGCACACTCCGGCGCCTATTCGGGTACACTGAGGGAGATTTCAGAATGTCCAATTCACCTAACAGCGTGTCTTTTGGGACTTTGTGGGAGGAAACTGGAGCGTCCAGAGGAACACACACAGACACAGGAGAACCTGCAGACTGCACGGACAGTGACCCAAGCTGGGAATCGAACCCGGGTCGCTGATACTGTGAAGCAACAGTGATAGCCACTGTGCTACCGTGCTCCCATACACAGTACACCACACACACTTTCATTAAGACCCTGTACAACACATCAACACTTCCTTACATTTTCCATGTGTAATAAAGGCCAACATTCCATTTGCCTTCATAGAATTACATAGAATTACATAGAACATACAGTGCAGAAGGAGGCCATTCGGCCCATCGAGTCTGCACCGACCCACATTAATCCCTCACTTCCACCTTATCCCCGCAACCCAATAACCCCTCCCAACCCTTATGGACACTACGGGTAATTTATCATGGCCAATCCACCTAACCTGCACGTCTTTGGACTGTGGGAGGAAACCGGAGCACCAGGAGGAAACCCACGCGGACACGGGGAGAACGTGCAAACTCCGCACAGACAGTGACCCAGCGGGGAATCGAACCTGGGACCCTGGCGCTGTGAAGCCACAGTGCTAATCACTTGTGCTACCGTGCTGCCAGTCACTTGCTGTACTGGCATGCTAGATTTTTGTGATATATGTACTGGGACACCCAGATCCCTCTGTACTGCAGGTTACTGCTGTCTCTCTCTATTTAATTAATACTCTGCTTTTCTTTTCTTCCTGCTAAAGTGGACAAACTCACATTTCGCACACAACACTGGATCTGCCAATAATTTTGTCCACTCACTTTACCTACCTATATTCCTTTGCAGTCACTTTGGCTGGGATTTTCCAGTTCTGCCCACCTCTGGAATCATCCAGTTCTGTCAAAATTGAAGCAGGACTGGAAAATCCTGTGGATTCTCTTCAGAACTTGCTTTACTACCTATCTTTGTACCATCAGCAAACTTAGCATTTGATCTCTTTATCCAAGTCATCGATATAGATTGTAAATAGTTGAGGCCCCGGCAATGTGATCTTCTTATCAGTAGAATTGGGCAATCTTTGCACTGCAGCTCGAGTTTGGACAGGCACTCAAAATACAATGTTTGAATGGAACATTTTCAAAAAAATCAGCAGCAATATGCAAGCCGCAACCAAGTGGACTGCTCTGTGTTTTATTTATTCTTATATTGCTGAAAAATGAGTACCCCAAAATAACACCTTCTGTGTTATGTAATCATTCTTTTCATTTCAGTAAATGTCAGTGTTGGTAAGGACAAGTGCACCAGCAGAGTCAAATTATAATTGAAATGTTTGTTTAAGCCTTTTAAAAACTGCTTAAACTTAATGGTAAAAGCAAGATAAAAATCTTGCCAAAGGAATTTTAGCGATGTAATTTGTACAGCAAAGGCACAAAACTGATTGCACGCATAGAACCCCCCTTATCTTGTGGAGTGATTTTGTTTGTAGACAATTTGCGTTTGGTCTAGCGATCACGAAGAGATTGTGTAGTGCAGTTTGTTCACTTACAGCAGCAACTGACGCCACTAACTAAGTTCTGTCATTCTGTCACAACGACAGAGATATAGAAAAAATGGCTGGTTTCAACCAGTCTAATTCACCCTACTGTGAACAAAATTGAACAGTTGTGTTCTATTGGTATGCTCAAAAGCAGCTGCTGAGAAAATCCAGTGATTGTTGCCTCTGGCAAGACTTCCATTCTCACACAAAATGTTTCTTACCAACTGTATTCTCAAATGTCAGAAAAGCTTTCTTTAGGTATTTCATTTTGAGAGTAAAATTATAATGTAAAATAACTGAAGGAAGGACTCAGTGATAATAGAAAAGTGGATTAAAAAAAAACATTTCCAATTAAGGGGCAATTTAGCATGCCCAATCCTCCTACCCTGCACATCTTTGGGTTTTGGCGACTAGACCCACGCAGACACGGGGAGAATGTGCAAACACCACATGGACAGTGACCCAGGGCCAGGATCAAACCCGGGTCCTCGGCGCCGTGAGGCAGCAGTGCTAACCACTGCGCCACTGTGCCATCCTGTAAAACGGAATATTATGGCTGGAATCTTCTGTTCTTGGCCGGACGGGTGTCAAAATGGACGGGAGCGGAAAATATTGGGAGATCACAAAAATGGGTTTCACGTCACTAAAACTAGTTGGCAATTGTCTGCCCCACCTCTCAATGATGGCCTGCATTGGTCGTGGCCGCACGTTGGGAATCTAATTTCCAAATGTTAGGATTTCGTCCTCAGTCCTGTTTGCCGGAATCATCCCCTCATGCTGGATCATGAGCTCATCATGCTGACGTGTTTCACAATGGTACATAAGCAACATGCACCTGGCAACCTGCACTTTGCTCGGGGCTTTGAGATTAGTTTGCCTATCTTGCTTCAGGCAGCAATAATCAGAGCCAGGCTTTGCCAGGGGCTGGTTTAAACGAGGGGTTAAACCAGGGGCTGATTTAGCACAGTGGGCGAAACAGCTGGCTTGTAATGCAGTACAAGGCCAGGGTTCAATTCCCATACCGGCCTCCCCGAAAGGCGCCGGAATGTGGCTTTTCACAGTAACTTCATTTAAGCCTACTTATGACAATAAGCTATTATTATTATTGCAGGCTCGAGGAAGGTCTGTGGGCTGATGCCCTAGGTAGGGTTAATTCCTCCTCCTCGTGTGCCAGGCTCAGCCTGATACAATTTAAGGTGGTCCACAGAGCGCACTTGACGGGGGCGAGGTTGAGTAGGTTCTTTGGGGTAGAGGACAGATGTGGGAGGTGCTCAGGGAGCCCGGCGAACCATGTCCATATGTTTTGGTCATGCCTGGCACTGGAGGGATTCTGGAGAGGAGTGGCGGGAGCAATATCTCAGGTGGTGAAAGTCCAGGTCAAGCCAAGCTGGGGGCTAGCAATATTTGGAGTAGTGGACGAACCGGGAGTGCAGGAGGCGAAAGAGGCCGGCATTCTGGCCTTTGCATCCCCAGTAGCCTGGCGAAGGATCTTGCTAATGTGGAAGGAGGCGAAGCCCCCCAGCCTGGAGGCCTGGATAAATGATATGGCTGGGTTCATAAAGTTGGAGAGGATTAAGTTCGCCTTGAGAGGGTCTGCGCAGGGGTTCTACAGGCGGTGGCAACCGTTCCTAGACTATCTCGCGGAGCGTTAGAGGAAGATCGGTCAGCAGCAGCAGCAACCTCGGTGGGGGGGGGGAGTGGTGGAGGGGATGTCCTGGGTGGTGGGGGGGGGGGGGGGGAAGGGGGGACTGCCTGGGAGGGTGGATGAGCAAGAGATAACATGAAGGGTTGGGGAAACTGGCACGTACGGGTGAGGGCCAGTGTACAAAGCTGTGTAAATATATCATTTTGCCATGTATATATCTTGCCCTGCGCGATTTCTCGTTTTTTTTGTTACCGGGGGGGGGGGGGGGGGGTATTGTTTGTAAGGGAGAAAAATTGTGTTAAAAAACTTTAATAAATATATTTTTTTTAAAAAATAATTATTATTGCAGGCAGCACCACATCTCTTTTGGTGGGGCTCACAGGCAAGTCTCTACCTATCCGACTAATGGTAAGGTGAGGGTGACTTTTCAATGGCTGCAGGAGAAATGGGAGTACCCCGGGATGTGTATGTGGGGTCGGGGGCACATGTTGATTTGTGAAAGTAGCCTCAAGGTCATGAGGGCTGAGAAGACCTCAGATGAGGCCAGATGGATGTATGTGTGAGAGTGAATGAGGCCATCAGTTGCCCACCTCCTGCGCTGCATGCGGATGACTGTCTTGTCTCCCCACCCGCCTCCCAGGAGAAGGTGCACAGGGAGCGAGCATAGACTGAAGGGCGAATGGCGGATCTGTGGCACCTCACCACAGCGGAAGGCAGTGGACTTAGTTGATGGGCCCAGAGAGAGGGCAATGCCGAGGTGGAGGTCGGTATCGGGTAAGCAAGTGAGCCCCTGCTGAGTTGGGTTTCCCCTTTGCACATGTCGCACGACCCCCACACCACCCCATCACCACACCCACACCACCTACACACCACCCCCACACCACCTACACACCACCCCCACACCACGTCCACACCACCCCCACATCACCCCCACACCACCTACACACCACCCCCACATCACCCCCACACCACCTACACACCACGACCACACCAACACCACACCACCTACACACCATCCCCACACCACACCCTCACCACCTCCACACCACCTCCACACCACCCCCACACCACCCCCACACCACCTCCACACCACACCCTCACAAGCTCCACACCACCCCCACACCACCCCCACACCACCTCCACACCACACCCTCACAAGCTCCACACCACCCCCGCACCACCCCCACACCACCCCCACACCACCGCCACACCACCCCCACACCACCCTCACACCACCTCCACACCAGCCCCTCACCACCCCCGCACCACCCCATCACCACCCCCACACCACCCCCACACCACCCTCACACCACCTCCACACCATCCCCTCACCACCACCGCACCACCCCCAGCCCACCCCCACACCACCTCCACACCACCCCCTCACCATCCCCACACCATCCCCACACCACCTCCACACCACCCCCACACCACCTCCATACAATCCCCACACCACCCCCACACCACCTACACACCACCTCCACACCACCCCCACACCACCTCAACACCACCATCCCCTCACCACCCCCGCACCACCTCCAGCCCACCCCCACACCACCTCCACACCAACCCCTCACCACCCCCACACCACCCCCACACCATCCCCACACCACCCCCACACCACCTCCATACAATCCCCACACCACCCCCACACCACCCCCACACCACCTCCACACCAACCCCTCACCAACCCCTCACCACCCCCACACCACCTCCACACCATCCCCACACCACCTCCACACCACCCCCACACCACCTCCACACCACCCCACACCATCCCCACACCACCTCCACACCACCCCCACACCACCTCCATACAATCCCCACACCACACCCACCCCACCCCCACACCAACTCCACACCATCCCCACCCCACCCCCACACCTCCCCCACCACAACCACCACACCACCTCCACACCACCCCTACACCACCTCCCCACCCACCCCACAGCACCTCCACACCACCCCCACACCACCCCCACACCACCTCCACACCATCTCCGCAACACCTCCACACCACCCCGACACCACCGACACACCATCCCTCACCACCCCCACACCACTTACACACATTCCCACACCACCCAATCCACTCCCACACCACCCCGACACCACCCCCAGACCACCTCCACACCACCTCCACACAATCCCCACACCACCCCCACACCACCCCCCTCACCACCCCCACACCACCTACACACCACCCCCACACCACCTCCACACCACCCCGACACCACCCCCAGACCACCTCCACACCACCTCCACACAATCCCCACACCACCTCCACACCACCTCCACAACACCCCCACACCACCTACACACCACCTCCACACCACCCCACACCAACTTCCCCACCACCTCCACACCACCCCCACACCCCCGTCACACCACCCTCACAGCACCCCCACACCACCCCCGCACCACCCCCACACCACCTCCACACCACGACCACACCACCTCCACACCACCCCCACACCAACTCCACACCACCTCCACACCACCCCCACACCCCCGTCACACCACCCCCACAGCACCCCCACACCACCCCCGCACCAACCCCACACCACCTCCACACACCACCTCACCACCCCCGCACCACCCCCACACCACCCCCACACCACCCCCACACCATCCCCTCACCACCGCCGCACCACCCCCACCACCACCCCCACACCACCACCACACCACCCCCACACCACCTCCACACCAGCCCCACACCACCTCCACACCAGCCCACACCACCCTCACACCACCTCCACACCACCCCCACACCACCTCCACACCACCCCCTCACCACCCCCACACCATCCCCACACCACCCCCACACCACCTACACACCACCTCCACACCACCCCCACACCACCTCCATACAATCCCCACACCACCCCCACACCACCTACACACCACCTCCACACCACCCCCACACCACCTCCACACCACCCCCACACCACCTACACACCATCCCCACACCACCTCCACACCACCCCCCACACCACCTACACACCACCCCCCACACCATCCCCACACCACCTCCACACCACCCCCACACCACCTCCATACAATCCACACACCACCCCCACCCACCCCCCACACAACTCCACACCATCCCCACCCCACCCCCCACACCTCCCCCACCACAACCACCACACCACCTCCACACCACCCCTACACCACCTCCCCACCACCCCACAGCACCTCCACACCACCACCACACCACCCCCACACCACCTCCACACCATCTCCGCAACACCTCCACACCACCCCGACACCACCGACACACCATCCCCTCACCACCCCCACACCACTTACACACCATTCCACACCACCCAATCCACTCCCACACCACCCGACACCACCCCCAGACCACCTCCACACCACCCCCACACCACCCCCACACCACCCCCTCACCACCCCCACACCACTACACACCACCCCCACACCACCTCCACACCACCCCGACACCACCCCCAGACCACCTCCACACCACCTCCGCACAATTCCCACACCACCTCCACACCACCCCCAGACCACCCCCACACCACCTACACACCACCTCCACACCACCCCCACACCAACTCCACACCACCTCCACACCACCCCCACACCCCCGTCACACCACCCCCACAGCACCCCCACACCACCCCCGCACCACCCCCACACCACCTCCACACCACCCCCACACCACCTCCACACCAGCCCCCACACCACCTCCACACCAGCCCCACACCACCCTCACACCACCTCCACACCACCCCCACACCACCTCCACACCATCCCCTCACCACCCCCACACCATCCCCACACCACCCCCACACCACCTACACACCACCTCCACACCACCCCCACACCACCTCCATACAATCCCCACACCACCCCCACACCACCTACACACCACCTCCACACCACCCCCACACCACCTCCACACCACCCCCACACCACCTACACACCATCCCCACACCACACCCTCACCACCTCCACACCACCCCCACACCACTCCCACACCACCTCCACACCACCCCCACACCACCCCCACACCACCCCCACACCACCCCCACACCACCCCCTCACCACCCCCCACACCACCCCCGCACCACCCCGACACCACCCCCACACCACCTCCACACCACCTCCACACCAGCCCCACACCACCCCCCTCACCACCCCCACACCACCTACACACCACCCCCACACCACCCCCACACCACCCCCCTCACCACCCCCACACCACCTACACACCACCCCCACACCACCTCCACACCACCCCGACACCACCCCCAGACCACCTCCACACCACCTCCGCACAATTCCCACACCACCTCCACACCACCCCCAGACCACCCCCACACCACCCCCACACCACCTACACACCACCTCCACACCACCCCCACACCAACTCCACACCACCCTCCACACCACCCCCACACCCCCGTCACACCACCCCCACAGCACCCCCACACCACCCCCGCACCACCCCCACACCACCTCCACACCACCCCCACACCACCCTCACACCATCCCCTCACCACCCCCGCACCACCCCCACACCACCCCCACACCACCACCACACCACCCCCACACCACCTCCACACCAGCCCCACACCACCTCCACACCAGCCCCACACCACCCTCACACCACCTCCACACCACCCCCACACCACCTCCACACCATCCCCTCACCACCCCCACACCATCCCCACACCACCCCCACACCACCTACACACCACCTCCACACCACCCCCACACCACCTCCATACAATCCCCACACCACCCCCACACCACCTACACACCACCTCCACACCACCCCCACACCACCTCCACACCACCCCCACACCACCTACACACCATCCCCACACCACACCCTCACCACCTCCACACCACCCCCACACCACTCCCACACCACCTCCACACCACCCCCACACCACCCCCCACACCACCCCCACACCACCCCCTCACCACCCCCACACCACCCCCGCACCACCCCGACACCACCCCCACACCACCTCCACACCACCTCCACACCAGCCCCACACCACCCTCACACCACCTCCCACCACCCCCCACACCACCTCCACACCACCCCCCTCACCACCCCCACACCATCCCCACACCACCCCCACACCACCTACACACCACCTCCACACCACCCCACACCACCTCCATACAATCCCCACACCACCTACACACCATCCCCACACCACACCCTCACCACCTCCACACCACCCCCACACCACCCCCACATCACCCCCACACCACCTCCACACCACCCCAGCACCTCCCCCTCACCACCCCCACACCACCCCCGCACCACCCCGACACCACCCCCACACCACCTCCACATCACCTCTACACCACCACAGACCACCCCCACACCACCCCCACACCACACCCACACCACCCCAACACCACCCCCTCACCACCCACTCCACCCCCACACCCCTCCACACCATCCCCACACCATCCACTCCACCCCCACACCACCCCCACACCACCCCACACCACCCACACCACCCCCACACCACCCCCCACACCACCCCCTCACCACCCCCTCACCACTTCCACGCCACCCCCACACCACCCCCACACCATCCCCTCACCACCCCCCTCACCACCCCCTCACCACTTCCACACCACCCCCACACCATCCCCTCACCACCCCACACCACCCCCACCACCACCCCCACACCATCCCCTCACCACTTCCACGCCACCCCCACACCTCCCCACACCACCCCCACACCACCCCCACACCACCCCCTCACCACTTCCACACCACTCCCACACCATCCCCTCACCACCCCCACACCACCCCCACACCACCCCCACACCACCCCCTCACCACTTCCACGCCACCCCCACACCACCCCCACACCATCCCCTCACCACCCCCTCACACCCCCTCACCCACCTCCACACCACCTCCACACCACCCCCACACCACCCCCTCACCACTTCCACGCCACCCCCACACCACCCCCACACCATCCCCTCACCACCCCCTCACCACCCCCTCACCACTTCCACGCCACCCCCACACCACCCCCACACCATCCCCTCACCACCCCCTCACCACCCCCACACCACCTCCACACCACCTCCACACCACCCCCACACCACCCCCTCACCACTTCCACACCACCCCCCACACCATCCCCTCACCACCCCCACACCACCCCCACACCACCCCCACACCACCCCCACACCACCCCCACGCCACCCCCACACCACCCCCACACCACCCCCACACCACCCCCACACCACCCCCACGCCACCCCCACACCACCCCCTCACCACCTCCACACCACCTCCACACCATGGGTCAGGATGTCCAAGGCCTGGGGCACTTTCTGTGTGGGCGGTGGTCGAGGCACAGGACAGGGCTGTCCTGTGCAGGCAGCCATGTACTAGAGCCACCTGGATATTTCAGAGGCACCCCAGAGATTGGCCCAGTCATGAGGACATTGGTGGGACTGACTGGACACTGGCCGACCTGAGCCAGTCACTGGGTGATGTGGCACAGTCCCAGAGGGAGGTGGCCCATTCCATATGCTCCATGGCCGTGATCATTACGACCCTGATCGAGACGGAGCGGGCCTCCAGGACTGGCAGTGCCAGGTGGCAGGGGAGCCTCAGGGGTTAGCTCCACTTGTATCCCACGTCCTAAGGAGTAGCCCGGGGACCATTGGGGCACCCTGAGGGAGGAGGTGATTGGACCTGATCCGGTGACACCACGGGGGATATTCCGGATGGCCACAGCGTCTCGGATCCCCCCCCCCCCCCCCCCCCCCCCCCCCCCCCCCCCCCCCCCCCCCGGCCAACTGATGGGTGGTGGCAGAACAGGATGGCACCATGCCACCTGGGACAGCCGAGTGACTGCCGGTCCATCCAGGCCCGTCACTCCAGAGGATGGCTGCCAAACGGGTCCCATATCACAGGACAGGAACCACAGCAGGCTACCTCCACTCCTGATGTACCGCGTGGGGACCCACCTAGATGTAGCATTAGGGCCAGTACGGTAAACACCAGTTCAGTTGGCATGGGTGCAGCACACAGTATAGCGTTAGGGGCTCGGGCACAAAGCAGAAATGTTCAACATTTCACAATAAACACTTGTTCACAATGTTTGCAACCAGCCTCAGTGCTCTGTCAGGAGGGTGTGAGGGATGGCTTGGACTGGGCTGGGCAGGCTGTAGGGGGGAGGCCGGGTAGATGTACACACCTTGGGGGTGGGTTCGAGCCAGGGACCATAGGTAAGCCACTGCCCTGGTACTCCATCCCACCCCCATCCCTCTCCACCTCAAACCTCCCAGCTCTATCGTCCCCACCTCTGTCACACCAAGCGTTCGAAGGGACCATGCGATGGCATGGTAGGCTCACATGCAGAGATCACCCAGGTGGATGGTGGAAAGTGCGACTGTGGGCAAGAGTCAGACAATGTGGAGCACCAGAGTTCATCTCAGAGCGGGCCGTTATCATCCTCCATCCCATAGACTGGACCTGCTGTTACTGCCAACCCAGGGCCCGCACCCCATAGTGATGCAGGTAGGAATCACAGAGAAGGTTGTAAGGGTGGGTGGGGTGGTGCTGTGAGGGTGATCATGGGAAGGGTTGGTCGGCCAGGGAGGGAGGGGTGTGGGGGTGCGATGCAGTGTCCGTGGCACTAGCCAAGCCCCCTCGTCAATGAATCTGGAGGCCATTAGGGCATCATGTGCGCACCGGGCCAGGCACACACGTTTGTGCGGCCTCCCATGCCTGCCCGGGCCCCATGCCCTGCCCATCCTCGACCTCCTCGGCATCCCCCTCGACAGACGAGGCCTCTCTGATGTTGTGGAGGATGCAGCAGGCCACCACGCTGTGGTAGACTCTCCCACTGCTATACTGGAGGGCCCCTCCAGAGCAATCCAGGCACCTGAACCGCATCTTCAGGATGCCGAAGCACCACTGGTCACGCCCCTGGTCGCTGCATGGGCGTCATTGTAGCGGACTCTGCGTCGGTCTGTGGCCTCATCAGCCACAGCTGCAGCGCACATGTCACCCAAGAACCAACCCCCTCACTCGGGGTGCACCTCAAAGGTGTCAGGATGAAGGCGTTGTGCACACTGCCCGGGTATCGGGTGCAAATGTGCATGATGTGCAGCTAATGATCTCACAAAGCTGCATGTTCGAGTGGAACCCCTTTCAGTTTGTGAAGATCAGCCCATCATGGGCTGGTGCTCATAGGTCGACACGCATCTGAACCAGGGACCCTGGCACTGTGAAGCGATAGTATTACCTACTATGCTACCGTGCTGTAGGGCTTCAGTGACGGCATGGATGCACTTGGTGTGGATTGAGTTCTGTCAAATTGCGGACAGGTCCCCACTCGCCGATGGAAGGACCCCGTCGCGTAATAGTTCAGAGCGACTGTCACCTTGACGGCCACCGGGAATGGGTGTCCTCCTCTATACCCTCGCTGTGCTAAATGCGCCATGATCCTGCTGATATCTCGCACTGTCCCCCTGCTCAGCCGGATTATTCTAAGGCATGCCCGATCCAGCCGCTGCTGGCACACACAAGACATCATGCGGTACCTCCTTCCCACCTCCTCCTTGGCCCATTGGGCGGTCGGCTCTCCATCCTCACTGGCTGGCTCCTGTTCCTCTGGGGCAGGCTCCGCCGCTCCAGGGTTCCCCTCGAGCAGTTCCTGCTCGTACAGCCTCAGTGCATTTCCGAGGGCTCTAGCATGAAGGCAATTATTCCTGGCTGGACTCCAATAGCCATTCCCTGCAGGGGGTGAAAGACAGACATGCTAGCATTGTGTGTACCCACGTGCCCAACGAGGTCTAATGCACCGCGGCCCCTGCCCCTGTGGGTTTACCCCCCTTCCTCATCCCCACGCCAACCACTTGCTGTTCCCCCTGCCACTCTGCCCTCCGCACCGCACGCCTGGCCCCTTCGGTGCCTGGCACCATGGCATCATTGCCCATCTTTGCTGACAGTCACTGGTCCCAGCTGGCAGGGGTACTGGTGGCTGGCTCTACCCATGCCAGCAGAATGCCCTGTCTGGCACCAACCCGTAGGGGCTACTGTCGGCGTTACCCTTGGGTGGCCATGTGATGCCTCGCCAGGTGGCGCACGGTTGGGATGGGGTGAGGGGTTTGTGAGGCGGGGGGTGCAGTGTGAAGGGTGGAGTGTGGGCTGGAAGAAGGAGTGGGGTGCAGAGGTGGTGGGGGGCAGAGTGGGGGGTAGAGTGCAGGGTGTGGTGTCTGTGCGGAGTCTGCACGTTCTCCCCGTGTCTGCGTGGGTTTCCTCTGGGTGCCCCGGTTTCCTCCCACAAGTCCCGAAAGATGTGCTATTAGGTGAATTCTCCCTTTGCGGCAGACAGGCACCGGAATGTGGCGACTAGGGGCTTTTCACAGTAACTTCATTGCAGTGTTAATGTAAGCCTGCTTGTGACAATAAAGATAATAATTATTATTAACTACAATTGATGTCGGTAATTCCTCAAGGTGGAGCATCGCAGAGGCCCCGGAGAATACTGGGTCAGGCTTGCCAATGATATGCCAACAGCATTCACTGTACGTGCGGAGTAGAATGCATTGATGCCCCTGTCGAGGCACCGGAGCATGGCATTCTGTTGGGCGCCCGGCAACGGCCACGATTTTTGCCTCTCGTGCGATTCTCCAATCGATTCGATATCACTGGAAGGTAAATCCCGCCCGTCTTTTTTCACACCTGCTGGGAATTCTGGGAAAACTCTGATTTATGGATGTTTGAAATTTGAAATAAAAACAGAAAATACTGGAAACATTCAGGGCAGGAGTATCTGTGGAGAGAGAAACAGGTTTTATCTTTAAATTAATCCTTTTTATCAGAACTGTGAAAAGTTAGTGATGCAATAGGTTTAAGTAGGCGAAAGGAAGGAGGGTGGGAAATAAAATAGGAGGGGGCTTGCGCGACTGGGCAGTCAACAAGAGAGATTAAATTACTTAAATGACAAAAGGATTGGTGTAAGGCCAAAGGGAGTGATAAAGGGAAAAGTAAAGAAACAAAAGATATGTTATCGTCAGTGTGAATGGCAGAATGATGATAACTGCTGACTGAAAACAAAGGGAAAAAAGAAACACAAGACGGTGAAACAAAAACCTGCAAAGAAAGAGGAAGCAAAATGTTACAGTCTGAAATTATTGAACCTAGCCTTGCTTCCAAAGGCTGTAAAATGCCTAACTAAATAAAATTAAATCAGATCAAACTAAATTAAATCCAGTGCAGTCTAGTTGAACCCAGTTTGATCCAATCCCATCCAATTTCTTCATCAAAATGCTGTGTTTCATGATGATGGGGTGGTGCTGGCAGGGTATATTGCTTGGCACTTCAGTACAAGAGTAAGCCAGGAGTCGATGGACCTAAAGAAGGATTACTCCACAGACATAACATGCTGCCAGCAGGCTCAACAAACTGAAAATGGGACTCCCACCCCTCACTGGGAGAAACTCCTGTCATGATATCCACATTAACATAAGAACATAAGAACTAGGAGCAGGAGTTAATCATAGTCATAGAATTTACAGTGCAGAAGAAGGCCATTCGGCCCATCGAGTCTGCACCAGCTCTTGGAAAGAGCACCCTACCCAAGGTCAACACCTCCACCCTACCGCCATAACCCAGTAACCCCACCCAACACTAAGGGCAATTTTGGACACTAAGGGCAATTTATCATGGCCAATCCACCTAACCTGCACATCTTTGGACTGTGGGAGGAAACCGGAGCACCCGGAGGAAACCCACGCACACACGGGGAGGATGCGCAGACTCCGCACAGACAGTGACCCAAGCAGGAATTGAACCTGGGACCCTGGAGCTGTGAAGCAAATGTGCTATCCACAATGCTACCGTGCTGCCCACTGGTAGCACCGAGTAGGCCATCTGGCCCCTCGAGCCTGCTCCAACATTCAATGAGATCATGGCTGATCTTTTGTGGACTCAGCTCCACTTTCCGGCCCGAACACCATAACCCTTAATCCCTTTATTCTTCAAAAAACTATCAATCTTTATCTTATAAACATTTAATGAAGGAGCCTCTACTGCTTCACTGGGCAAGGAATTCCATAGATTCACAACCCTTTGGGTGAAGAAGTTCCTCCTAAACTCAGTCCTAAATCTACTTCCCCTTATTTTGAGGCTATGCCCCCTAGTTCTGCTTTCACTCGCCAGTGGAAACAACCTGCCCGCATCTATCCTATCTATTCCCTTCATAATCTTATATGCTTCTATAAGATCCCCCTCATCCTTCTAAATTCCAACGAGTACAGTCCCAGTCTACTCAACCTCTCCTCGTAATCCAACCCCTTCAGCTCTGGGATTAACCTAGTGAATCTCCTCTGCACATCCTCCAATGCCAGTACGTCCTTTCTCAAGTAAGGAGACCAAAACTGAACACAATACTCCAGGTGTGGCCTCACTAACACCTTATACAATTGCAGCAGAACCTCCCTAGTCTTAAACTCCATCCCTCTATCAATGAAGGACAAAATTCCATTTGCCTTCTTAATCACCTGTTGCACCTGTAAACCAACTTTTTGCGATGCATGCACTAGCACACCCAGGTCTCTATGCACAGCAGCATGTTTTAATATAACACCACAGTTCCCGCTCATTCTACCAGGAGATAGCTCAGAGCACAGAGCTCACAGCGTGCCACTCAGACATACACCATGTGCTGAGTGCCTCACCAAGATAGTGCTAGGACTGGGTCCACAGGTTAGCTGATGAAGTACGAACCACAGCCAGAAGTTAATAGTTATTATTGTACAGAACAATAAAACAGAGTTCTACCATCCACAACCAGTGACTGTGAGACCTACCTGCGCCTCTTCAGAAACCCGCCATCCTGCGCCATGGAAACTATCAGCCCACCGCAGCCGCTCCGGATCGCTGGAAATCTTGGCGTCAACTGGAAGCTGTTTAAACAGAGCTTCCAACTCTTCCTGGATGCCACAGACAGGGAGAATGCATCGGACACCAGGAAGATCGCCCTCCTCCTCTCCACGGTGGGGCAACACGCCATCCACATCTACAACTCCCTGGCATTCGCGGATGGCGAGGACAAGACAAAATACAAGACGGTCCTTCTAAAATTTGAGGAACACTTCAGCGTGGAAGTCAATGAGAGCTTCGAGAGGCATCTCTTCCAGCAGCGCCTGCAGTGTAAGGATGAGCCTTTTCAATCTTATTTGACACACCTCCGTATCCTCGCGCAGTCCTGCGGCTATGAGGCCACCTCCGACTCCATGATTCGGGATCAGATAGTTTTTGGGGTCACCTCGGACACCCTGCGCCAGCAGCTCCTCAGAATAAAGCGCCTCACCCTAGCCACCGCCATCGAGACCTGCGTCCTCCACGAAAACGCGACCAGCCGGTACTCCCAATTCCAGGTGGCCGAATCGGCACGGCAGCGGTCCTACGAGGCGGAGCGGGTCCAGTCGATCGAGTTCCTCCCGGCCCGCGGTCCGGACAAGGGCGGCCATTTCACGCGCTTTCCGAGGCCTCCCGCGCTTGTATGCGTCAAAAGAGGGAACGTCGACGCAGAGGGACGCGATGCGCAGTCGCGCTCTATGCAGGACCGCACCGCGCATGCGCGGTGGCGCAACGAACGCCATGACGTCACGACGTGCGGCAACTGTGTCTTTGCACGGATACGAGATCAGGGCCTGCGCCTCAACCGAGCCAAGTGCTCTTTTGGCCAGACTGAGCTAAAGTTTCTGGGGGACCACATATCCCGGTCAGGGATGCGGCCAGATGCCGACAAAGTGGCAGCCATCGCAGCCATGCCGCAGCTGGCAGACAAGAAAGCAGTGTTACGCTTTCTCGGGATGGTCAACTTCCTGGGGAAGTTTATTCCCAACCTTGCCTCGCACACAACGGCTCTTCGCCACCTGGTCAAGAAGACAACGGAATTCCAGTGGCTGCACGCACACCAGAAGGAATGGGAGGAGCTCAAGAACAAGGTCACCACTAACCCGGTATTGGCGTTCTTCGACACCACTCGGGACACAAAGATCTCGACTGATGCCAGCCAGTCCGGCATTGGGGCGGTACTCCTGCAACGGGACGACACTGCACCATGGGCCCCGGTCGCCTATGCCTCGCGGGCCATGACCCCCACAGAACAGCGCTATGCGCAGATTGAAAAGGATGCCTCGGTTTGTTGACAGGCATCGACAAATTCCACAATTATGGTCTTCCGCAGTTCACTGTGGAGACCGACCATCGCCCCCTGGTCGGCATCATTCAGAAGGACCTCAACGATATTACCCCTCGCCTCCAGCGCATTCTGCTCAAGCTCCGGAGGTACTACTTCCAACTTGTCTACACCCCGGGAAAGGACCTCATCATCGCGGATGCTCTGTCCAGGGCAGTGAACACACCGCCCGAATCGGAGGGGTTTGTTTGTCAGGTTGACGCACAAGTAGCCTTCACATCGGCCAATCTGCCGGCTACTGACGCACGTCTGGCCCACATTCGCCGTGAGACTGCGGCTGACCTCCTTCTACAGCGTGTAATGCGCCACATGACGGAAGGGTGGCTCAAGGGAAGGGGCAGTGCCCACAATTCTACAATGTCCGGGACGATTTGGCCGTCATTGATGGTGTCCTCCTAAAGTTGGACCAGATTGTGATTCCACACAGCATGCACCGGCTTGTCCTCGAACAACTGCACGAAGGCTATCTCGGCGTTGAAAAGTGCAGGCGGAGGGCCCGAGAAGCGGTGTACTGGCCGGGCATCAGCGACGACATCGCCAACATGGTGCTCAACTGCCCCACCTGCCAAAGGTTTCAGCCGGTGCAACCACCTGAGACACCTCAGCCCCATGAGTTGGTCACGTCCCCTTGGGCAAAGGTGGGTGTGGACCTCTTTCATGCGCTCGGCAGGGACTACGTCATTATAATTGACTATTTTTCAAATTATCCGGAGGTCATACGCCTGTATGACATGACATCATCAGCTGTCATCCGAGCATGCAAAGAAACCTTCGCTCGCCATGGAATTCCGCTCACCGTCATGTCTGACCACGGGCCCTGTTTTGCGAGCCAAGAATGGTCTTCTTTTGCCGCTTCATACGACTTCACACACGTGATGTCCAGCTCTTTGCATCCCCAGTCGAATGGCAAGGCGGAAAAGGGCGTCCATATCGTGAAGCGGCTCCTCTGCAAGGCTGCTGATGCCGGACCTGACTTCTGTTTAGCCCTGCTGGCCTATCGCTCGGCCCCACTGTCCACGGGCATCTCGCCAGCCCAGCTGTTGATGGGTCGCACCCTCAGGACCACTGTGCCATCCATTCATGTTCCTGAACCCAACCATGCTCCAGTACTGCAACAGCAGCGTGCTCAGCAGAAGGTGGCACATGACGCTCGGGCAACTGATCTTCCTGCCCTGGCGCCTGGAGACAACGTCCGCATACACCTACCGGAGGGTGGCTGGTCGGCAACCGCCGAGGTTCTCCGCCGCGTGGCTTCCCGCTCGTTCCTGGTTCGCATGCCTGATGGCTCCATTCGCCGGCGTAATCGGCGGGCCCTTCGGCTGGTTCCGCGCTCGCTACGAGATCATGCACCGGTGCCACGCCCTCCTGTTGTCCCTGATGTCGACTTCGTTGAGCTTCCTGCCACTCTGCCTATTCCTCTCTCGCCCGTGGCCAGGCCCATTCCTCAGCCGGTTGATCCTGACCCACCCTTGAGGCGGTCAACCCGAATTCGTCGTCCACCTAATAGACTTGACTTATGAGCCTGTTAGCACATTGGACTCACTGAATTGTTTTGCAATACTGTTAACGTGTTTCTTTCTTGTCGTTCCAGAAGTTCTCTCTCGTCGTTTGCTGATTGCATTTGTTTTGTTATTGGTACAACCTTGTTGCTCTGTTGCACCTGACACCTTCCTATGTATATAGTTTAGCCTCATGTACATGTTGTAAATATTGCACACACATACTCAGATGCACTCAGTACACACCAATATTTATTAGCATGTAGGCACATATCCTTGTAAAAAGGGGGGATGTCATGATATCCACATCAGCATATCATGGTGCAATCACACACACACACACTGATGGACAGGTAGTTGGACCAACCAACACACACACAACATCACAGCCAATCACCAGTGAGAGCACATGCACTATAAAACAGGGAACACCACAGTTCCCGCTCATTCTACCAGGAGATAGCTCAGAGCACAGAGCTCACAGCGTGCCACTCAGACATACACCATGTGCTGAGTGCCTCACCAAGATAGTGCAAGAGCTGGGTCCACAAGTTAGCTGGTGAAGTACAAACCACAGCCAGAAGTTAATAGTTATTATTGTACAGAATAATAAAACAGAGTTGTACCATCCACAACCGTGTTGGTTCGTTTCTGTATCGGAACACCCAACACGACAAGTCCTGCCTTCAAGAACAGTCAGTCCCAGCAGCTCTAGAACTCAATTCTTGGCACTGCTGGGACTGGAAGCACCTCTACAAAGAACTTCAATGGATTGCGGAGATAGCGGAGTCCCAGGCTTTTAGGACAGGGAGTGATCGGGCAAGGAGGGTGGTGAAGGGGGTGGGGGGTGAGTGTGAATTGGAGGCCATTCAGGGAGAAGCTGAGGGAGGGGTAACATCTTTGGGGGGGGGTGTCCCCCAAAACCCACAGTACACCCCTCCCCCCACCTTCCTGAAGGGTGCCCTCAGGTATATTCCTTCCTGTTTTTATAACTTGTGATTAAAAATGGCCAGCTCACTCCTGCTCTCCTGTCCGTGCCAACAGTATGGCAGTGTACTATTCGGTTCAATATGCTGTGTAACAAGTGTTACGACCCCCTGAGCTAGAGTGCAGTCAGTTCCAGCCCCACCTGACCTGGAATCACAACACAATCGAAATCAACAAATAATTCTTAGAAATTACCCAAAGTCTTTGGTCTGTGACTGCCCAATAACTACAGTCACTGGGTTTGTAAATTTAAACAGAATTAATTTGAATTAATCACAATAACTGTAATTAAATATAGTGCAAATACAACTAGTTAACTATTACCTAATTCCTAACTCCACAACTGTAACTCACCCCACCCTCTGCACATGCACAAGGCAGACACACACAAAGGGGAAAGAGGAGTGTAAAATTAATGATGAAAGTAAAAGGATAAGAGTCTTTGTTTCAGATGGACATCTTCCAGTACACCTTTCTTCAATCTGGGACTTCAGCTGGAGGTTTTTGTTTTTCGTCTGCAATGGTTTTCACTGTAGATTC
This sequence comes from Scyliorhinus torazame, assembly GCF_047496885.1. Taxonomy (NCBI): domain Eukaryota; kingdom Metazoa; phylum Chordata; class Chondrichthyes; order Carcharhiniformes; family Scyliorhinidae; genus Scyliorhinus; species Scyliorhinus torazame. The sequence continues at coordinate 73,850,510 of NC_092709.1, read as the reverse complement.
ATCCAGGTCCAAGAAATCTCTCAGCAGGTTCAGAAAACAGCAGATAGGCAGTATTTTGAGAAGAGAGAGTGCACAAGAGAGAGACAGACACTCACAACTGCTCCTCTCAGCGTCCAGGATCCCACTGTCACTCCCTGCATCCTCGTAAAACCATCCCACTCGGGTAGGACCCAATCGCTACTTGTTGCTGAGCAGGATACGGCCTTTTGCCAATTCATTGGTCACCAGCCAACCAATTAAACCAAATCCCTCTGATCTCTCGGGTGCCAAAAAGTCTGAGTTTTTTCTGTTCAGAATCTAAACTTCCATAACACAATTTACCATTTTGCAATTTTTGAGTTCCTCACTTTCTCTGCTCAACTTAAACGTAGATGTCCGTTAAATGTCCATGGATCAAAATGATAACCACAAAGGAAAAAAAATGGGAAATAAGGGAATTAACAGACCTCCCTTCAAGGCACAGACATTTCATTATGAGGTATGCAAGACATAAATCACAAACACATATCCATTCATCCATCCTCATTATATAAATTCCCTTTCCAGTTCCTACATTGGTAACCAGTCAGCCTTTAAATCCGTGACAAAGCATCCGTTATCACATTATCCCTTCCGGGAATGTGTACAATTTTAACATTGAACTGATGTAATAATAAACTCCAATGAAATAATCCAATGGAATAATCTTGTGCTCTGGGTTTTAAACTTTTTATAAATGCAAGCAGATTATGGTCCGTGTAAACTAAGCTTGGCTTATTGTCATGCCGTACATATACTTCAAAGTGCTGAAGGGCTAGTAGCAATGCTAAGGCTCCCTTTTCAATGGTGGAATACTTTCTTTGACATAGGCTTTGTTTAAAAAAAAATATCCCACTGCCTCATCGCATTTTAATAGCACTGCCCCCACTCCCATCCATGGCCATTTTAAATGGTCGGGAAAAAACAGCACTGGTTCGCCCACTAACATGGCCCTTAATCTCCCAAACTCTACTTGTCGTTCTGTGGACCATAGCGTTTTCGCCTGTTTCCACAACATATCCAACATGCACTGAATTTCAGTCTCTAACTGAATCAGTCTCCATGGGTTTAGTCGAGACAGGTGTTGCTTTATTAGTTCAGAGTTTCCTATGTCTACATCATGATTAGTTAACGGAGTGCACCCTGGTGTGTCCCTACAAATCTGCCTGTATTTTCCCAGTATCTTTATTAGACCTTTCTGCTATTCTTCTTGTAAATAGGCAAATTGAGCCTCTAATTGTCCTAGGATGTCTGTATTTGTTAGTCGTACCACCGTAGGGTCATTCTGTGAACTGTCGACCTCTTCTCATACTTCACTCTTCCCGTCATTGTTCTCTTCCACTACGTACCATCTGACACACTTGAACTTTCCTATCTTCTTCCCTACAATGGTATTTCTTCCCCAGCCTTGAATGTGGGCAGACAAACATGCTAGATCCAGAACGTTCAAGGCTGGGGATGAGATATTAGTATTGTTGCTGTTGTAGGATGAATCTCTGAAAGCGAAATTCCATGGCCTCTATCAGGTGATTAGGAGAACAAGTAAAGTGACTTACCTAATCAATACTCAAGACCATATGAAGAAGGACCGATTATGCCATGTAAATATTTTACAAATGCCATTGTAGGGAAGAAGATAAGAAAGTTCAAGTGTGCCAGCTGGTGTCCTCCTCCTCCTCATGGTGCCAGGTCAGCCATCCCCTCGCACAGGTGCCACACGATCTCTGGTGTAGACGGAGTTGCCATCGGTTTACTCACCGAGACAGACACTTTGAAAAAGTATCGAAAAATTCCACCCACTATAAATCCAGTCCTATAGAACACCATTTCTGCACCTGGCCGTCCACCCCGACCACATGGCCCACCTCCTGGCAGTCCCCCGCTACTCCCCCCGGCCTGGCAGAAGCACCCCCGGCCAGCGGCACAACTGTCAGCATACTTTGACGATGTTGGAGACTTTACGTGCCCCCTCTCGTCCCCTCATCAGCCATGGCACCAATTTCACGATTTTTGAAAGAACAAATGAACCTCACCATCGGGAATTCCCCCCAGTGGAGGCAGAAGATCGTGGAGGCCCCTGAAAATACCAGGTCTGGCCATTTAATAATGTGCCAATGGCATTTATTGTACGTGAAGAGTGGAATGCATCAAAGTACGGGAGAATTGCGATTTGGCGCCAGCGCTGCCCGCAATTTCAGCATCAAAACCGATTCACCACCCAATTGCGTTTCGCGATTCCGGCGGAGAATCGCGCCCGTAGTGTTTGCTCTTTACTAGATTCAGAGGGCAGAATTTTAATAAAACTGACCCGCTTGTGGCATGGACCTGTTAGCAGGTCAGGGTTCTGGAGAAGGTTTTCCCATGATTGTTTCACTCAGCCATGGTGCTAGCACCCTGCTATCGAGATTGCTGACCAAGACCTCCGGTAGCGCCCTCGAGGAAGCAGGTCGCAGGTCGGATCGCTCCCGCCCGCGATGGACAAACAGACTTTTTCGGAACCTGGCGACCTGAATCGGTGGAGGAGACGATAGAGAAGAGGCTATCCCCCCCCCCGGGGCATGGACAGCTGGACCAGAAGTGGTCGAGTGGAGCGGCAAGGATCGAAGCGGGAACAGCGGGGATCCCAGGCCGGACGGCGAAGCATGGCGGATGGCAGGGACCAGGGAGCAACAGATGGAGTTCTTCAGGAATTGCTTCACTGAACTGAAGAGGGACACGCTGGACCGATGAGAGCGGTAATGGACTGAATGGTCGAGACACAGGCCGTCCAAGAGAAGGCGCTTAGGGAGGTCGAGGTGAAGCTCTCCAGCCAGGCGGACACGGTAACAGAGCTGAAGCACGAGGTGGAGGAGCTGAACGCCCGCCAGAGGAGGATGCAGGCGCAGCTTGAAGAGCTGGGGAACAGAGCCAGGAGGCAGAATTTGAGGGTCGTTGGCCTCCCCGAGGGCTGTGAGGGATCGGATATGGGTGCATACGTGAAAGGTATGCTCGAGGCGCTGATGGGACCAGGGGCCTTCCCTTGACCCCTGGAATTGGATGGGGCGCATAGAGCCCCCACAAGGAGGTCCACGACAGACGACAGACCGAGGGCCTTGGTGGTCTGCTTTCACCGGCTTGCTGACAGGAAACGTGTGGTGCAATGGGCCAAGGTGGCGAGGAGCAACAGATGGGAGAACTGCGAGGTGCGCATTTACCAGGACTTGGGAACGGAGCTGGCCAAGAGGCGTGCAGGATTCATCAAGGTAAAGGCAGCCCTCTACAAAAAGGAGGTGAGGTTTGGAATGCTGTATCCTGCGAAGCTTTGGGTAACGTTTGAGGAACTCCACTACTACTTTGAGACACCAGAACAGGTTTGGACTTTCATTAAAGATAAGAAACTGGACTTGAACTAACAGGCACTTTGTTTTTTCAGTGCTGTACAGTGGCAGCGGTCTGTTAACCTAACTTGCTCTGACTAGGAGTGGACTTTTATTAAAAGAAGAAGCTGGTCTTGAACTAAAGGACTCTGGGCTCTCAGAGGTTTTGTGTGGCGGTGGTTTGTTAAATTATCCTGTACTGTAATGTTTTATCCAAGATTGTTTTCAGCCGGGACAGAGAGCGGGGGCTGGAGGGCGCATTGTGTAGGGTGTTTTGGGGAGCTTGCAACAAGGGGGGGAGGGCCTGCAAAGGGGGCCCTGCACTTGGTACCTTTTGGCAGGAGATCGGGGCCTCTGATAGGTGTGGGTGGGCTATGGGCTGGTTAAGGGACTTGAAAGGGCACGATGAGATACAATCAGGTTAATGGGTGCTTGGTGTGTGGGGGGAGGGCGGGAGACAGACAGGCGCCAAGGGCAGGGGTCAGCGTAGCTAGCGTAGGTCAGGGGGCACCAGGGAGAGTAGGAGGAGGGGCGGGCTAGGGCCAAGCGGAGGGTTGACCTGGCAGGTCAGGTCTCGGGGGGGTAGGGGAGGTCGGGGGGGGGGTGTGTGGTTAGAGCCAAGTTAGTTTAGTTGAACACGTGTGGCATGGGCAAACAGAACTGACAGGGGACGTGCCTTATTAACATGTTTATTCTTTCCCACTGTTTGTTTTCACTGTGTTAAGGCTCTTTGCATTTGGCCTTTTTTCTCTCTGTAAATGTTACAAATTTGTTTTAAATAAAAAATCTCAACAAAAAGAAGAAAGAAAGAGATTGCTGACCAAGCACAGAGTGCGGGTGTGATAAAGACCCACATCTGTCAATGGAAGGATTTCTAGTTAAAGCTACTAAAGCTGGAGTCAGAATGGTTTCATCCTGCATTGAGTCTTTAGGCAGGTGTGGATGGAAGTGGCTCTCAGGGTGCAGCCCCTCAAACCTGGAGACAGTGTTCAAGAGGTGCAATGATGTCATGGGGCAGGAATGGTGAGTGGCAATCCACTTTTAGGTGTTAGCCCTTCACTCTGATTTATCTAGGATTCTCCTGAACAATTCTCATCAGACCAGCACACCGTGCAGTTCCACTCATTCCTCTCTCTCTCTCTCGCTCGGTCCTTTACACATCGTCATAGAGGCTGGTTTAGCACAGTGGGCTAAACAGCTGGCTTGTGTTGCAGAACAAGGTCAGCAGTGCGGGTTCAATTCCCACACCGGCCTCCCTGAACCGGTGCCGGAATGCGGTAACTCGGGGCTTTTCACAGTAATTTCATTGTGCCTACTTGTGACAATAATTGATTATTATTATTTGCGCAGTCAACACTCACACCCCCATTATTGCTATCTCACACCCATCCCTCACAATCATCCTCCAAAAATGTCACTCCCTTCTCTCTACACAATCCATTGCTCATGCTCATAACCCTCTGCTGCCTCTCCTTTCTTTAATATAAATTTAGAGTACCCAATAATCTTTTTCCAATTAAGGGGCAATTTAGCATGGCCAATCCACCTACTTTGGGTTGTGGGGGTAAAACCCACGCAGACACGGGGAGAATGTGCAAACTCCATACAGACAGTGACCCAGAGCCAGGATTTGAACCCAGGTCCTCAGCGCCGTGGGCAGCAGTGCTAACCACTTGGCACATAACAATCACTCATGTTGAATTGTTGTTATCACTGACTGAAACGTGAATATTTGCACAATGTTGACTTTGAATTCTTTCCCCATGTCAATTGAAATTCATGTCATTCATTGCCCACGGACCCTTTATGTGTGACACAAGAGCTTGAGGCTGATGGGTCCGTAAAGTAACGTGCACATTCTGAGGAAGCAGCATCACATGACTCATACGCATACTCCACCAGTGCAGATTGATGTCAGAGCATGGTTATGTTGTAATTCGCCGACTGGCCACTAGGAATCTCACTACTATATAAGCGAATGTTGGAGTCAGGTGACCCCTCAGACTGCAGGAGGAATCTGGAGAGAGGTTGCTTATGCTTAATCTTACTGTTATTCATCTGTTGTTTTGTATATAGTTTACCCACAGTTAATGCGAATGAATCGTTTATAGCTTTAGCTACAAGTGTTCTTGTAATATAAGTCAGACCATCCGACAAGAACATTACATGGTACCAGGGCTGGATCGTATTAAACACTGAGAGAAAAAAACTATCAGCCTGCCACAAAGTCCACGGAGATTTTATGATTTTGCAGACTGCAGAATTAAGAGTCGTTGAAGCCACCAATGAGTCTCAGATTTCATGATAATGTGGACAGAACCTGGTGTGTGTTCAAACAACAATTTAATTAGTTTCTTATTGTAGTAAATTTATGTGATCAATCAGATTTGCGTAAGGTAGCGATGCTCCTAACAGCGGCAGGGCCTGAAGCAATTGCTGTGTTTAATGTTTAAATTTGCAAATGATGAAGATAGTAAAAATTTTAACGAAATAATTTGAAGCTTTGATGCACATTGCAGCCCCATAAAGAATGAAATTTATGAATGCCATGTTGAGAACACATTTACTGAAAACAGGAGAGTCCATAGATCATTTCACCACTGATTTAAAGTTAAAAGCTAAAACCTGTAATTTTTCTGTGGTGGAATTTTCCATGATTCGGGACCAGATTGTGTTTGGTGTGAATGAAAATAAGCTGAGGGAAAGGTTGCTGAGGGAATCGGAGCTGTCTTTGGAACAAACAGTTAAGATTTGTCAGGCTCACGAGCTAGCAGCACAGCATTCTAAAATGTTTATCAGTAATGGCGGCGTCTTCTTGGAGGAAAACACTCCGGTTTTAGCTACAAGTGTCCTTGTAATAGATGCTGAGCCTCAGGAAACCATTTGCAAAGAACACTGTTTTGGAGTAGCAAATGGAGGAAATGTTTGTGATTCTATCTACAATCCCAGAGGAACTGCACAACCTGCTGTCGCTCCCCCTTGAGCTAAAGCTCTGGGTCCTCTATCCTGTTGAGCTAATTGTGGCTACTGTGAAGACAGTTGTTGCTGTTCCTGTTGTTACTGTTGCCATGGTGTTGGTGTGGCTGCTCCTTTTATCTCACCAGATATCCAGTTGTATAAGCTACTCCCTTGCTGCAGTGTAAGGCTGACAACAGGGAAGTGCAGCACAAAGTGAGTGAAATCCAAAACAGGTCAATGCCTTCTAAAAGATTGAAAATGACTGAAAGCAATGAATTCACTCTCCCAAAGGGCGGCACGGTAGCACAGTGGTTAGCACTGTTGTGTCACAGCGCCATGGTTCGATTCCCGGCTTCGGTCAGACGCTGTGCGGAGTCTGCACGTTCTCCCCATGTCTGCGTGGGTTTCCTCCGGGTGCTCCGGTTTCCTTCCACAATCCAAAGATGTGCGGGTTAGGTGGATTGGTCATGCTAAATTGCCCCGTAGTGTCCAAACGTTAGGTGGGGTTGCTGGTTACGGGGCTAGGGTGGAGGCATGGGCTTAGATAGGGTGCTCTGTCAGGGGCTGTTGTAAACCCCATGGGCCAGGTGGCCTCCTTCTGCACTGTAAATTCTATGATTCTATGATAATGAGAAGAAGTCCTGTGAGCACAAGCCTTTCAGTTAGGTAGGGCTGCAACAATGTCTGTTCACTTTTCAAATGCTTCCTAGTTTCCCAGAGCAATCACTACCCCTGTGCGCCGGTGAGTACACTTGCCTCTGGAAACCTGTGTGCTGGCTGTTAAAGCCAGAGTACTGGGTTAAAGACTACATTGATTGGCACTTTACATTAATAAGTCATAGATCTGATAGCCCTTCGGGACTTTCCGTCTTGCCCGGGTAAAAGCCAGAACGAGTGGAATCAGGTGGCTAGCACTGCTGCCTCACAGTGCCAGGGACCTAGTTCGATTACGGCCAAATGGCCTCCTTCTGTGGAATGCTCGGTTTCTAACGCACCCAAACACATTTGTGGTGAATGTATAATTACTGATAATTCACCAGTGCACTGTGTTATGTTATTAACCCTGTGGGCTTTACCTATGGGCCATTGTGTGGCTTCACCCACAGGGGATATGTTGGGGCATGTACGGGCTCCGCCCATGGCTCCACCCCCTTTACAGGAAGTATGAGAGCTGCTGACCTGCGGGGCCGCCTTCAGTGTTGTACCGGTCACAGGCAGGCTCAGTTCTAAGCTGATTAAAACCACAGTTTACACTTCCGGTTGCGGCTATGCCTAGGTAGGTCACACGTTCGGCAGCTCCCGCCGGGAACGGACTTTTGGGCTCTCTAGAGGGGCCCCAATGGCAATTGTTCGACGGCTTCCAGTGTGGGAAGGTGACAGCAAGGTCCCCCCGACATTATATGGATTGGACCAGGAGTGGAGCGGTGAAAAAAGTGATATTGGAGCAGCGAGAAGTGAGAGGGAGAAAAAACAAGATGGTGACGGGTGGAGACCAAGCAGCATGGGCGCAGTGGTCGCAGGAGCAGCAGGGGTTTCTTAGACGCTGCTTTGAGGAGCTGAAAACCGAAATGCTGGCGCCAATGAAGGCGGCGATTGAGAAGCTAGTGGAGACCCAGAAGGCCCAAGTGGCGGCGATCCGGGAGGTGTGGCAAAAAGCCTCGGAGAACGAGGACGAGATCTTGGGCCTGGCGGTGAAGGTGGAGGCACACGAGGCGCTGCACAAGAGGTGGGGGGAAAGATTTGAGGACCTGGAGAATAGGTCGAGGAGGAAGAATCTTCGGATTCTGGGTCTCCCCGAAGGAGTGGAGGGGCCCGATGCTGAGGCATATGTGAGCACGATGCTCAATTCGCTGATGGGCGCGGGAGCAATAAAGGGGCCTGTGTTGTGGTGTGGAGAGATACTTTCACATTCATGGGGGGTTCCGGGGTACTGTAGGTTGTCGGCTAACAAAGTTTGGGTCTTTGTCCATTTAACAGTGATGTCCCGTCCCTGCAAAAGAAGGGTCCCTCTAGCTGCTCTTATTTGGCTGACTGTACCATCCTTGAGTCGTCCGTCCAGTAAAAGTTGGGTGGGGGTGTGTTCTGTGAGAATTGTGATGGGCTTCAGTCCGGTAATGTACGAAAAATACTGAACTGCCCAAAATACTGTGAGCAGGTGCCTCTGACAGGCTGAAAATCCCTGCTTCACAGCATCTAAAATTCTGGAGGCATAAGCTACGGGCCTTAACTGGTCGTGCCGTTCCTGGAGGAGCACGGCCGAAAGGATGCGGTCTGTGGTTGGTACCTCTATAGCGTAAGGGGAAAGCGGGTCTGGACCTTGTAGTGCGGGGTCTGCTATGAGTGCCTGTTTTAAAGAGTCCACAGCATCTGTATGCTGCGGAAGCCATTCCTTTCTTTAGGAGGTCTGAGAGGGGCGCTGCCTTGCTGACGAAACCGTCAATGTGGTTTCGGCAGTAGCCAACCAGTCCTAAAAACGACCGGAGGTCTGAAACGTTCTGGGGAAGGGGCAATTTAGCAATCGAGTCAATCCTTTTATGTTCGATCTCGCGTTTACCATCTGTGATAATTGTTCCCAAATATATCACCTTATCTTCCAAAATCTGGGCCTTTTTGGGGTTAACTTTACAACCAATTGAGTGTTAGAGTTCCAGGAGTTCGGCCAGAAGCTTGATGTGCTCTTCCTTGGTGTCTGTCTGCAGTAGTAGGTCATCTACGTACTGGACCAGACATTCGGGGCGAGAGAATTTGGCTAAACCATTTGCCAGCTGTTGGTGGAAAATGGAGGGGGAGTTGTGGAATCCTTGTGGCAGGCATGTCCACGTGTACTGCGGATTTTTAAAAGTGAAGGCAAATTTGTACTGGCACACCTTTGCCAATGGAATGGACCGGAATCCATTACTGACATCCAAAACCGTAAAGTATCAGGAATTGAGTCCCTGCTTGAGCATGGTCTCGGGACTTGTGGCTACTGTGGGGGCTGCTGCGGGGTGATTTTGTTGAGTTCCCGGTAATCAATGGTCAGTCGCCATGATCCATTGGGCTTTCTCACTGGCCAAATTGGGGCATTATTAGTGGAGGCTACTGATCTAAGTACGCCCTGCTCTAATAAGCTTTCAATTACTTTTGCGATTTCTCCCTCTGTCTCTTGGGGAAATCCATATTGTTTTTGGGGTCTAGGGTCAGGTCCTGTGATTTGTACTGAACCAGCTATCCGGCCACAGTCGTGTTTGTGGGTCGCGAATGCTGCCCTGTTCTTTTGCAGAACTGCCCTAACCTGCTTTCCGTGCTAAGCGTGGTCAGGTTGAACCAAAATTTGCCTACTGCGCTAATTTTGTTCGCGTATTCTCCTATGTTGAGCGTTGCGGGGCTCTTGCAGACTTTGCCATTTTCCAGACACACTGGTTGACTGGATCAAATGATAAGTTGTGGGAATTCATAAAATCGATTTCCAGAATGTGTTCTGCTGTGTGGGGCAGGTTGACTAAAACTACGGGGTGCTTGGTGGTGATGTTACCGATTTGAATGGGTACAGGGGCTGTGATGTGTCCCTGCTGTGAGTGGCCTGTAAAGGTGCTGAGGGTGATAGTGGCTGTAGTGGGCCACGTGTCCTTTTGGAACATGGTGGAGGAATTTATTGTGGTGCGGGACCCTCCTGTGTCCCAGAGAAATTCGATGGGCTGTCCCCGAATTTTCGCTGCAACTACCGGTCTTCCGGACCTATCCCAAAGGGTGTCGCAGACCCAACTGGGGGAGCCCGAACACCGTCAGTCCGTTCCGGTCAGGTCCTTCTGATCTGAACAGGCGCTAACACTATGAATGGGCTCTGTCTTCTTCTTACTCAGAGTGCTCGCCTGCTGGGCTCTCTGTGGCTTTCGTGGGGCATTGCATTCCCTTGCAAAGTGTCCCAACTGTCCATAGTTGTAACACCCCTGTGACTTGGGTGGGGGGGCTGTCCTTTCCTTCATTTACCCATGCAGGGTTCTGGTGTGTTGTAACTGCCTGTATATCTGCGTCGGCCTGCTTTTCTTTGGGATTTTTAACTGCGGGTTTGTTTTGTACAGATTGCTCCCAGGTGCGGGACAATCTTTTCACTACCCATTTCTCATTATGAGCCTCCTCTGAGGGATCATAATTCACGCAAGCTTTTTGTCCTGTTTCTGTGGCATGGGAGATAAGGGTGCGGGTCCATTTGGCCATGTTGTCTGGGGACAAATGGGCACGGTCTACGTCTCCAAAGACTGCTGCAAAGTGGATCCACAGGCGTCCAGCGAACGCTGTGGGGTGCTCGGTTTTCTTTTGCCTGCATTTATTGAGGCCATCTACGGGGTCACCCCGGTTATACCCAATCGCATCCAGGATCGCGGTATGCATTTCTGCAAGGGTGCCTCCTCCTACATTCTGTGGGTCGGGAAGGGCTGCTGCGACTGAAGGGTCTACACTTAAAACTGTGAGCTTTACATGCTCTCGCTCATCCAGACCGTACATGGTCGCCTGCTGCTTTACTCTGGCAAAGAAATGGTGGGGGTCTGAGGTGGGGAGGAGCGGTGCAATCTTATCGCACGCGTCCCATAATTGGGTCATTGTTAAGGGGGTGGAGTATAGAAATTCCGCATCGTCAATTGTGGCTGTGCGGTGGGTGGTGACTGGGTTAATTGGAGCCTGAACTATCTGCTCTGTGGGGGGTTGGGGCGCTTTTCTCTTCTGTGGCTTTCCCTGCGCACATGTTCCCTGAACATATCTCTGCGCTGTCTCGTTTAATTCTTCCCAATCAGGGCCGTCTTCCTCATCTAATTTTGCTCCAAAGGTTTCCTGGAATCCTTTCTGGACTGAAAGCAGAGATTGCAGCTCTGCAATCTGCTTCCGGCACTTTGCGTGGCCTGAAGAGCTTTGTCTTTGCTCCGTGGTGGCAGCATGGAGTGCTCTTAACGCTGCCTTCAGGTCGCTACACTGCCTCTGCAATGCTTCTACCTGCTTCTCTGTTTCTTCATATAGCAGGACTGCACGTTGCATATCCTGATAGGCCTTTTCATATTGGGACTGGAAGCTGCTTAAGTGCGCCAGACAAGACTGGTGAGCGCTTTTGGCGTCATCCACCTCTCCGTCTTTTGCTGCCAACTTCCTCCTCAATTCTAAGTTCTCTTTTTTACCTCGCTTACATCGACCTTACTCATTCGATGTGTGCCTCCTACTTCTTTCCGAAGCGTCCTAACGACCTCCTCTGTGCCTCGCAATTGTGCCAAGCAGGACACGATTGCCATCGGCTTGCGAGCTTTCCCTAAGCTCTTCTTGTGGATCTCGCTCAGGGTCTCCCACCAAGTATGTCCTATACTCCCGGGGTCTGATTCCTCGTTGTCACAGAATTCACTCCAAAATTCACTCCCTTCCCTTTGAGATATTTCCTGATCTCTTCCTCCCAAATGGGACATTGTCCGACTCTACTGCTGCTGGTCGCTGCGACTGCAAATTCATCGGGGTTCATGAGGCGTTGCATTGCCTTCATTGCCATCTTTCCTATCTGAATACTGCTCTTCAAATTTGGGACAGGGGTATTAAGGCAGTGCTGTAAATACGGGTACGGCTTTCGCTACTTTCCGAAATACAAACTCCCGACAGTTTTGTCGCAACAAAAATCTATCAATATTACCTTATCGCCCTGTTAGTTATGCATGCATACACACACTTCCGAATTATGAGGATTGATCAGAACTGCTTGAACGCTTGTGGTTTTCTGTTCCCAATTGGATCTCTAATTCAAATTCTGGGTTCTGCCGGAGTGGTTATGCCACTTCTAGAACGGGTCCCGGCGGAGTACCCAAATAATGTTGCTAACTTTCCGGTTGGTTCAATTGCTCTGTTTTATTACCTTTGCTCTCGAGTTGCCAGGTATCTTTATGATACCGCCACGAGGTTCAAGTCCAAGTAATGATCAATAACTCAATGCACCGATTAGTAAGATTCAAATCAAAGCACATTTATTATACACAGTAATCGCTACTCATGCACAAATTCTACGTCTAAGCTACTTCTACAACTAACAGGCCTAGACTTAACTTCGGACTGGCTCACCAGGCCAGGGGAACAAATGGCCTTTTGTTCGGGTTCTGAGTCTGCGGGATTCGAAGTTGGTACGGATTGGTAGCTAGGAGCGCCTGTCTCATAGCGAGCGTTGAATTAAGACTTACTTCTTTCGGCGGTCACTGCACCGGTCACGGTCAAGGTTGGCTCGCGTTGCTGGGTGACCCGGGCAGGACGAAGAGAGCGATTTGGACTTGGGGCTTAACTCTTATAGTCCCCAGGGGCTTCCCGCCTTTCGGGGCAGACCCTGTACTTGGTTCTAGGTGATTGGACTTCGTTCCAATCACTTGGTTCGATTTCTCCAATACTGGAGCAGTTCCCTGATCGATGGGCGGTCTTGAGGTGTTTGTTAACCTCTTTTGTGTTGGCTCCTGCTGGCACCGGGGAGTCTAGCTTAGTTTTGAGTGTCCCAAATGTTGCTATTGTTCCCGGGGATTGCTCATCAATATGTAGATGGCTGCTACATTATTATGCTGATGGTCGCTGGTATCGATGCTGTCTGGCCTTTTGCAGAGTTCAATACACAGCAAACCTGCACCTGCTGGTTTCTGTCTGTGTTGGCTGAATTTCCCATCAGGCTTTGCCGTTCGCCATTTTTAAATTGGGAGTTGGCGAATTTAGGTGGCTACAAGATCAAGAATGATAAGATCTTGAGGTGGAGAATCGAACTCTCCACCTATAACTACGATATAGTATATCGTCCTGAGAAGCTCAACGAGCCCCCAGATGCCCTGTCCCGCGGCACATGCGCCAGCGCGCAAGATGACCGACTACGGGCTATCCACGATGACCTCTGCCACCCGGGGGTCACCCGGCTCGCCCATTACATCAAGGCCCGGAACCTGCCCTACCCCACCGAGGAGGTCAGAGCTATAACCAGAGACTGCCAAATCTATGCGGAGTGTAAACCGCACTTCTATCGACCGGATAAGGCCCACCTGGTAAAGGCATCCCGGCCCTTTGAACGCCTCAGTATCGATTTCAATGGGCCCCTCCCCTCCAATAACCACAATACGTACCTCCTTAACATCATAGATGAGTTCTCCCGCTTCCCGTTTGCCATCCCCTGCCCTGATATGACCACCCCCACTGTCATTAAAGCCCTGCATAGTGTCTTCACCCTGTTTGGTTTCCCCAGTTATGTCCACAGCGACAGGGGCTCGTCGTTCATGAGCAACGAACTGCGTCAGTACCTGCTCAGTAAGGGCATTGCCTCGAGCAGGACTACCAGTTATAACCCGGGGGGGGAAACGGGCAGGTGGAGAGGGAGAACGCGACGGTCTGGAAGACCGTCCTACTGACCCTGCGGTCCAGGAATCTCCCAGTTTCTCACTGGCAGAAGGTCCTCCCCGATGCACTCCACTCTATTAGGTCCCTCCTTTGCACGGCCACAAACCAGACTCCTCATGACCGTTTGTTTGTTTTCCCTAGGGGAGCTACCTCAGGGGCCTCGCTTCCGCCCTGTCTGATGACACCAGGTCCAGTCCTCCTCCGAAAATATGTTCGGAGTCATAAGACCGACCCCCTGGTAGAGAGGATCCAGCTCCTGCACTCCAACCCACACTATGCGTACGTCGAACACCCCGATGGCCAGCAAGATACCGTCTCCCTCCGGGACCTGGCGCCCGCAGGCTCCAACACCACTCCCACTACTGCATCCCCCACACTATGTCCCGTCCAACCTCCCATGTTCAGCACCCCCACCCCTGTATGGTTCCCGCGCTCCCTCCCACCCGCCGCACCAGTCCACAGGAATGAAGCTCCGGAAGAACCGCTCCCGGAGTCCACGCCTGTGCCTGCTCCGGACCCACTTCCATAGCCACCCGAAGCGACTGCAACACCAGTGCTTCGGCGGTCGCAACTTACGATCCGGGCACTGGACCGACTGAATCTATGAGCCCGTCACACCCGCCGGACTTCATTTTTAAACAGGGGGTGAATGTGGTGAATGTATAATTACTGATAATTCACCAGTGCACTGTGTTATGTTATTAACCCTGTGGACTCTACCTATGGGCCATTGTGTGGCTTCACCCACAGGGGATATGTTGGGGCATGTACGGGCTCCGCCCATGGCTCCACCCCCTTTACAGGAAGTATAAGAGCTGCTGACCTGCTGGGCCGCCTTCGGTATTGTACCAGTCACAGGCAGGCTCAGTTCTAAGCTGATTAAAACCACGGTTTACTTCTCCACGTGTCTTCGAGTGAATTGATGGTCGCATCAGCATTGCAAGCACACAGGTTTAATCAGACCTGGAATGTCTTGAATACCTGTCTCTATCCACTCATATGACTTTGCCTTTGCTATTTTTAGCGTGAATACTTTCATGAGACCAACATTGATAAAAGTTTGTATTTATCTCCCACCATCTGGAATATTTGTATTGATCCTTCTATTGGTGTTCCCCAGCGGGCAATTATGATTGTAAAAAAAATATTTGTTGACAGGATGTAAGTTGCTGGCCAGTCCAGCATTTTTTCCCCATCCCTAACTGCCCTTGAGGAGATGCTGCTGAGCTACCTTCTTGAACTTCTGCAGTCCTTGTGGCCAAGGTTCACCCACAGTGTTGTTAGGGAGGGAGTTCCAGGATTTTGACCCAGCAACTGTTAAGGAACGGTGATATATTTCCAAGTCAGCATGTTGTGTAACTTGGAGTGGAACTTGTAGGTGGTGGTATTTCCATATGTCTGCTGTCCTTGGCCTTCTGGTGGTTGTAGATTCGGAAGATGCTGCCGAAGGAACTGTGAGGAGGTTCTCTAGTGCTACAATGTAGAGGGTATACACTGCTGCCGCTATGTCATGTTGGAGGGAGTGAATGTTAAAGATGGTGGATGGGCTTCTGATCAAGCTTTGTCTTGGATGATGTTGAGCTTCTTGAGTGTTGTTGGAGCTGCACTCATCCAGGTAAGCGAAGAGTATTCCTTCACACTGTGGACTTATGCCTTATAGATGGTGGACAGGCTTTGGGATGTCGGGAGATGAATTACTGGTTGCAGAATTCCAAGCCTCTGACCTCCTCTTGTAGCTATAGTCTTTGCATGACTTACATGACTAGCCCAGTTAAATTTCTGGACAATGGTAAACCCAGGATGTTGATGGTGGGAGGTTCAGCATTAATCTTCAAGGGAGATTTGAGATGACTTAGAATCATAAAATTATAGAATTTACAATGCAGAAGGAAGCCATGCGGCCCATCGAGTTTTCACCGGCCCTTACAAATAGCACCCTTCTCAAGCCTACATCTCTACCCTATCCCAGTAACCCCCACTTAACCTTTTTGGACACTAAGGGCAATTTAGCATGGCCAATCCACCTAACCCGCACATCTTTGGACTGTGGGAGGAAACCAGAGCATCCGGAGGAAACCCACGCACACACTGGCTTCTCCCCAGTGTGATAGCGACGATGAGTTTCCAGCTCCAATGGGTAATTGAATTCCTTCTCACAGTCCCCACATTGCCATGGTTTCCCCATGGTGTGGCTGCGCTTGTGTCTCGACAGGCCGGATGAATGACTTGTCTATATGCACGCCACCTGCCATAGTTTTGCTTATTTACTTAGCTTGTTCCCATCTATCTCTGTAACTTAATATGCCCCCTAACTTAGTGACAACTGAAAACATGCAGAGACCACTGTCTATTGCTTCATCCAAGTCCTTGCTATATATGGTGAAAAGCAAAGGCCCAATCCCTGGGGAACACTATTTGCCACTTATCATTAATCTGGGAATCTTCCCACATCCTGGCTCCTATTTCCTAATCAATTAGCTCCCCATGGCTCACGATTGTCAGCAATTCCAAAAGTGCACTCATATTTTGTTAACAATCTCATGTACAGTTTTTCAAATACTTTCTCAAAGTTCATATAGATACTATCCATAGACACTCTCAAATCCCCCATGTTAGTGTCATCCTCAAAAATGTCAATTAGATTGTTCAGATGTGACTTTTCCTTCACAAATCCATGCTAACTCTCCCTGATCAGTCCACATTTGTCAAAGTGCTTTGTCACTCTGCCCCTGATAACTGATTCCGTAAATTCCCTTTAACCGATGTTAGACGGGCAGCTTTCTAGTTTCCTCGTTTCATCTTTGCCCCCTCTTGAATAATGGAATGACATTTGCAATTTTCCAATCCAACTGTACAATGTTGGAATCAAGACAGTTTTGGAAGATTATGACCAAAATATCTGCAGTCTCCTTGTCTAATTAATTTACGAAGAAAACAGATATATTAAGATATTGATTTCAAACCCTCCTGACAAGCAGAGAAGTTCAGGTGTTATCCTAAAACTTGATCATCCCCAACTACCGTGATCCTGCTAGGCATTATATTTATGGAGGTAATTTAGGCCCTGGGTTTGACTTCTATTAAAAGCACGCAGGGTCTCCTTAATATTGAGATTTCATGGCCCAATTAAGTTGTCAGCACTGCAATATAATTTTGAGGTACTACACTAAAAGCTCCTAGCCCAGCAACAGCACTTGCCAGAAATAGTCCAGTTATGTTTAAAACTTTGCCTGTCTTTGAACTCCTTGTGAGTCAGGAGGGGGAAGAATATTTCCACAGGCCTCTAAAGGAGTCCTCGAGTCTCCTCAGCCCTGCAACCCAATGATTACACATTGAAAGGAAACACTGGCACACCCTTCACCTATGCACTGCAATACAACTAACACATTGTCATCACTGAAGAATGTTGCATTCTTCAAAGAATTAATGAGGAGGGTGCTGAGCCCATTGATACTTATAGCAGGGCAAATCAGACAGCAACTTCTGATACGTTAAATACGGAAAACTGGTTGTCAGAGATACCTCAGGCCTCCACAGAATAAGCTTGCCAAAAAAGATGAATCAGTTAAGACCTGTGCATTCAACAGCAGGAGAGGTTTTTACAAGGTGACAATTGATCATTACTGCCAAACAAACTCCCTAACCCGGGAAAAATAATTTTACAATGTGGAGTCTCACTCCCTCAGAATAAAAATGATGATAAGTCTGTCTCCTTTATCTCTCTCCCTTATTCCTATTTCTATTTCCCAATATTTATTTTTCTTTCTGTACTTCATTTAAATCTATTGACATTTCCTGGTTTGGATTTAGTAAGGATTATTCAATCCAATTGACTGAAGAGCCTTTCTGGTGCTTTCCACAGATGTCAGAGGTCCTCTGTGTTGACCCAGATGTCGGATTAGTGTAGGTTTACGCAATAGTTTTGCTGGTAACTGTTAATGTAGTGAAAACCAGGGGCTGTTAACCAGGGGCTGTTGTTTCACCACTTATCACAAAATCTGGACCAATATAGCTGGAGAAGCTATATAGAGAAAATAATTATTTGTTGAAATAGCCCAGCATTTCCCCATTTCATATTTAATGGATAAAAGCATTCATGCATTATTTGGCGTATAATTTAATGCATTGATAATATTCTCCTTACTAAACCTCATGACTATGTTTGGGATTAAAATTATGATCTCATATGCCTACTCTGTTGGCAACTGATTGGGAAATGTGCTCAACAATCAATTTAGATGGGTGTGGGATGGTTACTCTGGAAATACTTACTCAAATGAGGCCCTGTTTTTAAGCTCAACAGGGTTTCCACATCCCTGACATTGTTGGGACTGTCATCTGCTATCATTTTGTGCACGGAATTCTCACCCCTCTGTAAAATCGAGGCTAAAGTGCTCATTTAACAAGGCCGCAATTTCCTTCCTCTCCGTTATACCCTTAGCAGCCACCACCTTCACTAGATCCACATTCTCTTTCTCTTAATGCCTTTATAAAATCATGCGCTTGCAAGCGTTTTCTCTTTCCTTTTTTCATCTTCTATTCTTTGAATCTATTTGTTGCTTTTTTTATTTCCACAAGTCTGTTGGACTTTCACTTCTTCCATTTTGGCATCATCATTTAGTGACTTACTGTATCTTAACTCAAATGTTAACTAAAGTTGACCCATTGCACCAAATACTCCTTTTAGTATTTAATAATCAGAAAAGCAGTGAGACTGGAGGATTGGCTGGAAGCCATAGATTTGAAAGATATATTTTATCACCAAGCATTTGGACCATGTCACAGGAAATTTATTCCAACATCACTAGATAGAACTGCCTGAAAAAATATACATATTATCCTTTGATTTCTTCTTGGCAGCAAAATGCTTCTTTGCCGAAAGCTGCTCAAAGGTAATATACATCAAAGTAAGTTCTAGTATCTTCACATTGATCCCAACCTGAACAAGTAACTGGTTAAAGCCTCTTGCTAATGTAATGAGCCCTCCAGTTGTTAAAATGATACAACTTTCCGGTTAACATTGAAACATCCCAACCAGTTCCCTCTCAAGTAACTTAGATATTGTGCATTGTTTGTGGAAAAAGTGTTTTAAAAATTATTCATGGGATGTGGATGTTGATGACTAGGACAACATTTATTGCCTATCCCTAATAGCCCTTGAGAAGATGGCGGTGAGCTGCCTTCTTGAACCGCTGCAATCCATGTGGTGCAGGTACACCCACAATGATAAATTGGTGTAACCTGGCTGGGCAAGGGTGAGGAATTTGCAGCAGTACCTGTTGCGGGTACTTCATTGCAGTGTTAATGTAAGCCTACTTGTGACAATAATAAAGATTATATTACATATTCTCAAAAAACAGGACAAAGGCCAGTTACCACCCCATTTGTCTATTCTCATTCATCAGCAAAGTGCTGGAAGGTGTTGTAGACAGTACTATCAAACAGCACTTACTCAGCAATAACCTGTTCACAGACGCTCAGTTTGGGTTCCGCCAGGGTCACTCAGCTCCTAACCTCATTAAAGCCTTGGTCTAAACATGGACAAGAGAGCTGAACTCAAGAGGTGAGGTGAGAGACACTGCTCTTAACATCAAGGAAGGATTTTATCAAGTATAACATCAAGGAGTCTGAGAAAAACTGAAGTCAATGGGAATCGGGGGGGGAAACTCTCCACTGGTTGGAGTCATACCTAGCAAATGAAGCTGGTTGTGGTTGCTGTAGGTCAACCATCACTGGAACATCACTGCGGGGGTACCTCAGAGTAGTGTCCAAAGCCCAGCCATCTTCAGCTGCTTCAACAATGACATTCCCTCCATTATAAGGTCAGAAGCAGGGTGTTCACAGATGATTGTCCGATGCACAGCACCATTTGTGATTTACATAGATACATAGAAGATAGGAGCAAGAGGAGGCCTTTTGGCCCTTCGAGCCTGCTCCGCCATTCATCACGATCATGGCTGACCATCCAACTCAATAGCCTAATCCTGCTTTCTCCCCACAGCCTTTGATCCCATTCTCCCCAAGTGCTATATCCAGCCACCTCTTGAATATATTCAAAGCTTCAGCATCAACTACTTCCTCTGGTAATGAATTCCACAGGCTCACCGCTCTTTGTGTGTAGAAATGTCTCCTTATCTCTGTCCAAAATGGTTTACCCTGAATCCTCAGGCTGTGACCCTTGGTCCTGGGCACACCCATCATTGGTAACATCTTCCCTGCATCTACCCTGCCTAGACCTGTTAGAATTTTATAAGTCTCTATGAGATCCCCCCCTCATTCTTCTGAACTCCAGCGAGAAGAATCACAATCTAGTCAATCTCGCCTCATATGACAGTCCCGCCATCCCTTGAATCAGTCTGGTAAACCTTCGCTGCACTCCCTCAAGAGAAAGAACATCCTTCATCAGAGAACGAGACCAAAACTGCACACAATACTCCAAGTGTGGCCTCACCAAGGCCCTGTACAATTGCAGCGACACATCCCTGCTTCTATACTTGAAACCTCTCACAATAAAGGCCAACATACCATTAGCCTTCTTTACCACCTGCTGCACCTGCATGCTTACCTTCAGCGAATGGTGCACAAGGACACCCAGGTCCCGCTGCATACTCCCCTCTCCCAATTTACAACCATTCAGGTCGTAATCTGCCTTCCTGTTTTTGCTTCCAAAATGAATAACCTCACACTTGATGTGTTATGTACTCTGGGATAACAGGCTGCAACTGGATGCAGCTTTAACCAAAAGATACTCCAGACCTTGAAGTTAGTTCAATCTGATTTATTGAACCAGTAGCATTGTTAGCACAGTTCTCTATGAGTTTGACTCTCTGCTAACCTAAGTGTGGTTACTCTGTCTGACTGAACCAGACTAGCTCTTAACCACGTGCTGGAGGTGTGATACTGTACATACACCCTGACTCACTCTGTAGATGTTCATCAGTGGAAAGAGGCGGAGTGTGAGTGCCTTGTGCCTTTTATAGTGAGATACCACCCCTGAGTGTCCTGCCTGCTCATTGGTCATGTCCTGTTCTCTGTGTTCGTTAGTTGCCTGTCTGTGCCTGTCTGTATATCATTATCTGCATATCTGCATATCATGATATCTCCCCTTTTTAAAAATGTTTTGTTGGCATATAGGAACGTACTTACATGTGGTGGCATATACTAACATATTTACAAGCGGTGGCATATGTGAACGTATTTCCATGTGAAGACAGCTGTCTAATGTGAGAAAACAGAACATAGCATAAGTCCAGTCTCTGGGGCTTGCGCTTGATCCTTGTCGACCGCCGGAGAGGTGGTGATGGGGCGACGGCGCCTTGACAGGCGGGATGGAAGCCTGACTGGTGGCCTCGTAGTTCGAGGTATCAGGAGGTGGCAAAACAACAGACGGAAACGGAGAAGAAAGCGGTTGCGGGCAGGCAACTTTGCACGGTGCCCGTCTGTTTCGTCGCACAACAGAACCATCAGCCATACGTACAACATACGAGCGGGGCGCAGCCTGTCGAACAACGACAGCTGGAGCAGACCAGCCACCATCCGGTATCTTGATCCTGACAGTGTCTGCCGGGGATAACACGGGCAAATCGGTGGCATGAGCATCATAGCCCTGCTTTTGCTGGTTTCGGAGCTGCTGCACCTTCTGCAGCACCAGGAGGTGATCCAGGTTGGGCAAGTGTATGGCTGGAAGTGTCGTCCGCAGGTCCCTGTTCATCAGGAGTTGAGCCGGCGACATGCCAGTGGACAGTGGCGTCGCCCTGTACACAAGCAGCACGAGGTAGATGTCAGAAGCAGAATCCGCGGCCTTGCAGATGAGCTATTTCACAATGTGCACCCCTTTTTCAACCTTCCCATTGGACTGCGGATAGTGTGGGCTGGAAGTGACATGTTTGAAATGGTTTGATTTGGCAAACATAGACCACTCGTGGCTGTTGAAACACAGGCCATTGTCACTCATGTCAGTGAGTGGGATACCATGCCTGGAGAATGTCTCCTTACAGGCCTTGACGACGGTCCAAGATGTGAGGTCTAAGAGCTTCATGACTTCAGGGTAATTAAGAAATAGTCAATAATCAACACGTAGTCACGACCATTCGCACAAAAGAGGTTGATGCTAACCTTGGACCACGGGGAAGTCCCGATTTCATGCTGCTGGAGCGTCTCCTTGCTCTGCACTGGCTGGAAGCATTGATCGGTCGCACAGTTGAGGACCATGTTCAAGATGTCCTGGCTAATACCGGGCCAGTAGACAACCTGCCTAGCTCTGCATCTACACTTCTCGACGCCCAGCTGCCCCTCATGGATTTGGCGGAGCACCAAGCTCTGGAGACTGAGTGAAATGACAATCCGGTCCAGCTTGAGGAGGATACCATCAATCACTGTCAGGTTGTCCTTTACATTGTAAAATTGAGGGCACTGCCCTTTCTGTCAGCCATTGGCGAGGTGGTGCATGACACGCTGCAAGAGGGGGTCTTTGGCTGTCTCCTCGCGGATACGAACCACCTTCTCATCAGACGCCGGGAGGGTGCTAGCACACAGCTGCACCTGTGATTCAATCTGCCGGATGATTCCCAGCGGTTCACTAGGCAATGTGATGGAGCGGGACACTGCATCAGCGATGATGAGCTCCTTGCCAGGCGTGTACACTAAGTCAAAGTCGTACCTTCTGAATTTGAGGAGGATGCGCTGCAACCGAGGTGTCATGTCGTTCAGGTCCTTGTGGATAATGTGGACCTGAGGTCTATGATCCGTCTCAACAGTTAATGTAGGCAGGCCGTAGACATAATCGGAAGACTTGAGAATGCCAGTGAGAAGACCCAGGCATTCCTTCTCTATTTGCGCATACCTTGTTTCGGTGGGCATCATGGCCCTCGATGAGTAGGCTACCGGTGCCCAGGATGAAGTGAAATCGCGATGAAGCAGCACCGCACCGATGCCATCCTGGCTCGCATCTGTCGAGATCTTCGTCTCCCTGTCTGGGTCGAAAAATGCCAGGACGGGTGCAGTGGTGAGCTTGGCTTTCAGCTCCAACCACTCTGCCTGATGTGCTACTTTCCACTCAAAGGAAGTGGACTTTTTTACCAGGTTTCATAGGGCCGCGGAGTGTGAGGCCAGGTTTGGGATGAACATGCCCAGAAAATTGACCATGCCCAGGAAGCGCAATACCGCCTTCTTGTCTTCAGGGACCTTCATGGCTTCGATGGCCTTGACCTTGTCTGTGTCCGGGCACGCGCCCTGCTGAGAGATCTGGTCACCTAGGAACTTGAGTGTCGACATGCCAAAGCAACATTTGGACCTGTTCACCTTCAGGCCATTGGCATGGACACGGCGGAATACCTGCTGGAGACGGGAAACATGCTCTTCAGGTGTCGTGGACCATATGGTGATGTCGTCCATGTACACACGAACCCCTTCAATGCCCGCCATCATCTGCTCTATGATGCGATGGAAGATCTCCGATGCCGAGACAATGCCAAAATGCATGCGATTATGGCAGTATCTGCCAAACGGTGCGTTGAAGGTGCAGAGCCTTCTGCTGGACTCGTCCAGCTGGATTTGCCAAAATGTATGTGATGCATCTAACTTGGTGAAAAAACGTGCATGTGCCATCTCACTGGTGAGTTCCTCCCACTTCGGGATGGGGCAGTGTTCACGCATTATATTCTTATTGAGATCCTGGGGATCAATGCAGACGCACAGGTCTCCTGAAGGCTTTCTAACACATACCATCGAGCTAACCCAGTCAGTCGGTTCGGTTACCTTGGAAATGATGCCCTGTTGCTGAAGATCCTTGAGCTGTGCCTTCAGGCGCTCCCTCAGCGGAGCCGGGACCGGGCGTGGTGCGTGGCCCACTGGCTTGGCATCAGGTCGTAGCAGAATCTTATATCGATATGGCAGCGTGCCCATTCCGTCGAACACATCCGGATACTGAGCGAGGATGTCGTCAATGCCAGCCTGAAGATCCACATTGGAGGATGTTGTTGTGTAAACCCGCTGCACGAGGTTCAGCTGCTTGCAGGCATGGGCGCCAAGTAGGGATGCCCTGTCTGGCTTGACAATTTCAAAACGTAACCGTGCATGGGTGCTCCGGTTGGAGACGAATAGGTGGCAGGATCCCAGTGCCGTGATGGTATTTCCGTTGTAGTCCTGGAGCCTGCAGGCTGCTGGAAGGACCTTGGGGGGCTTCTTGATGCGTTTGAAATCTGCCTGTGAGAGGAGGTTGGCAGAAGCACCTGTGTCCAGCTTAAATTGTATGGAGCAGCGGTTGACCTGCATCACCGCACGCCATTCGTCCGCAGAATCCACAGCGAGGATTGATTGAATTTGTGATGAGTTGGATGTGGCATATTCACATTTGGTAATGATGCCCACACAGTAGGCGGAGTCCAGGAAATCTTCCTCTGGATCTGTTGTGCTGCCAGGATCAGAATCCTGTAATCGTTGTTGCACACTCTGAACGTGCCGTCGTCGGAATTGGGAGCGCTGGCCCCTGACTGGTGGTGCAGACCTGCACAAGGCTGCATAGTGTCCAGGCTTCCCACAGTTTAAACATCGCCTGCCTCTTGCAGGGCAGTGTTTCTTTAAGTGGACGTTGCCGCAGTTCGAGCACGTCATGACATCGTCGTCCTGACGCTCCGCGCGTCGTACCACATGCACAGTGCGGGTGTCGGTCGCTTCGTTATCCCGTTCGCATTGCGCATGTGCGGTGCCCCGGGAAAAGGGCGCAAAATGGCTGCTTTCATCAATGCTGAGGTGCTGCATCCGGGAGATGGCCTGTTCACGCTCTGCCTCGTGGGAGGCAAGTTTCTCATTTTCAGCTGATTTGTACTGGGCATAGCGATTTTTATTGTGCTCATGCACTGTGCATGTTTCAATCGCGACTGGCAGGGTCATATGCTTGATTTTCAGTAGCTGCTCTCTCAGAGGATCAGATTGAACTCCAAACACGATTTGGTCTCTGATCATGGAGTCAGCAATATCACCAAAGTTGCAGGACAGCGCTAGCAGACGGAGGCTAGTTAAGAAGGCATTGAAATATTCATCTTTACCTTGAAGACATTGTTTGAGTATGTAGCGCTCGAAGATTTCATTGGTGTCCACTTCACAGTGACTATCGAACTTGTCCAGGATGGTCTGAAACTTTGTCTTGTCCTGGCCTTCGGTGAAGTTAAACGAGTTGAAGAGTTCGATGGCTTGATCATCCGTTGCTGAGAGGAGAAGCGCGATCTTTCTTACATCAGACGCACCCTTGAGGTCTGAAGCTTCGATGTACAGCAGGAACTTTTGATTGAATATCTGCCAGTTGGCACTGGGATTGCCGGAGGTCCTGAGCTGGTGAGGTGCCTGAATCTTCTCCATGGCGCCGGGACACTTTTGCTGGTCGTCACGGAACGGACTGACGTAAGCCACCTTAAATTAGTAGTCTCCTGGTATCATGTCGTGTTAGGTACACTGGTCTAACACTGGCTGCAACTGGATGCAGCTTAGATCAGAAAGATACTCCAGACCTGGATTTATTGAACTAATAGCACAGTTAGCACAGTTCTCTGTGAGTTCGACTCTCTGCTAACAAGTGTGGTTACTCTGTCTGACTTTACCAGACTAGCTCTTAGCCACGTGGTGGAGA
This sequence comes from Scyliorhinus torazame, assembly GCF_047496885.1. Lineage (NCBI taxonomy): Eukaryota > Metazoa > Chordata > Chondrichthyes > Carcharhiniformes > Scyliorhinidae > Scyliorhinus > Scyliorhinus torazame. Next base: position 73,825,190 of record NC_092709.1, on the reverse strand, counting down.
TGTGAGATTGTAACAATCTAGATGACTCTCTAGATGTTCATCAGTGGAAAGAGGAGGAGTGTGAGTGCCTTGTGCCTTTTATAGTGAGATACCACCCCTGAGTGTCCTGCCTGCTCATTGGTCATGTCCTGTTCTCTGTGTTCATTAGCTGCCTGTCTGTGCCTGTCTGTATATAATTATCTGCATGTCTGCATATCATGACAACACTTATCCAAATTATACTGCATCTGCCATTGGTTTGCCCACTCGCCCAACCTGTCCAGATCTTGCTGTAGGATCCCTGCATCCTCGTCAGAATTCACCCTCCCACCTAATTTAGTATCATCTGCAAACTTTGAGATGTTACATTTTGTTCCCTCATCCAAATCATTAATATATATTGTGAATAGCTGGGGTCCCAGCACCGATCCCTGTGGTACCCCACTGGTTACTGACTGCCAATTTGAAAAGGACCCATTAATCCGTACTCTTTGTTTCCTCTCTGCTAACCAGTTTTCTATCCACCTCAATACATTTCCCCCAATACCATGTGCTTTAATTTTGCACAATAGTCTCTTATGCGGGACTTTGTCAAACGCCTTCTGAAAGTCCAAATATACCACATCGACTGGCTCTCCCTTGTCGACTGTACTGGTTACTGTTGCTCTTTTTAGCCTTAGTTTATTAGCTCTGATTACGTCACCTTTGCTCACGAGTTGCCAGGTATCTCTCTGATACCGCCACGTGGGTCAAGTTCAAGTTATGATTAATAAGTCAGCACACCGCTTAGTAAGATTGAAATCAACGGTCATTTATTATATACAACAAGTAATGTTCACACAATAATCCTACTATCTATATAATAAACCTATCACTACTGGCCAATACTTAACTTTAGGAAGAGCCCACCAGGTCAGGAAACGAATGGCTTATCCAATCGGATCTGGCCCGCGGGATTCAAAAGGCTGATGCAGGTCGATGGCTAGGAGTCTTTATCGGATAGCGATCGCTGGATTCAAACTTACGGTTGCCGGTTGCTGTTTTTGCGAAGGTCTCGAGCAGGCGAAGAAGGGAGATAGAGAGCGATCTGAACTTGGCCCCTCACTTTATAGGCCCAGGGGCTTCCCGCCTCCCGGGTCGGCCCTTGACCCTGAGGCCCAAGTGATTGGACTTGTTCCCAATCACTGGGTTCGATACGTCCAATTGCGAGGCGATTCCCCGATCTGGAGGGTGGTCGTTCACCTGCCTTTGTTTCGGCCACTGCAGGCGCCGAAAGGTCTGGCCTGGTATTCAATTGCTAATATGTTGCAATTGTTCCCGGGGATAGCCGATTAAACTGCAGATGTCTGGGTGGATGGGCTGTTAAGAGTCCTGAGTATAACTGCAAATGTCTGGGTTGATGGGCTGTTAATAGCCCTGAGTATCGATCTGGGCCAACTTCCCCAGAGCCGAATATGATATTCTGTCTGCAGCTGTCCGTTTGTGTCTTGTTACCTGCTTTTCCCAGCAGCCTTTCTGGTTAGCCATTTTAAATCGGGTTTTGGCCAAATTAATCGGGAAGCAGCCATTTTACGTGGCTACGTTACCTCTTCAAAGAATTCCAACAGATTTGTCAAGCATGATTTTCCCTTCATAAATCCATGCTGACTTTGACTGATCCTGCCACTGCTTTCTAAATTTTCCGCTATAACGTCCTTGATAATGGATTCAAGCATTTTCCCCTGCTTTCTCTCTACCTCCCTTTTTGAATATCGGAGTGACATGAGCTACCCTCCAATTGCAGGGACAGTTCCAGAGTCTCTAGAATCCCGGAAGATGACCACCAATGCATCCACTGTTACCAGAGCCACCTCCTTAAGCACTCTGGGTTGCAGATTCTCAGGCCCTGGGGATTTATCCGCCTTCAATCCCATCAGTTTTCCCAGCACCATTTCTCTACTAATGTTGATCTCCCTCAGTTCTTCCCTCTCAATAAACCTTTCATTCTCCAACATTTCTGGGATCTGATTTGTGTCCTCATTTGTGAAGACAGAACCAAAGTATGTATTCAATTGCTCAACCATTTCTTTGTCCCTTATTATGCATTCCCCTGTTTCTGTCTGTAGTGGGCCTACATTTCTCTTTACCAATCTCTTTCTCTTCACATATCTGCAGAAACTTGTGGTGAACGTATTGCTGCTACAATTCACCACTGTACTGTATTGTATTATGTTGATGCCTTTGTGGGCTTCGCCTGTGGCTCCGCCCCCTCGGGGGTGGTATATAGATCTGCAGCCTGTAGGCGGCACTCAGTACAGAGCAGTCGCAGGCAGGCACAGATCTAGCTTATTAAAACCACTGTTCACTTCTACTAATTGTCTCATGTGAATTGATAGTCGCATCAATTTAATAAGCTAAGATATCGCAATGGAAGCCGCCCTCAAACCTGATCGACTGGAACTTGACCCACAGGCAGCTGAAGCAAAAAGAATCTTTTCACACTGGCTCCGCTGCTTTGAGGCCTACCTCGCCACCTCCTCCTCGCCGGTCATCACTGAGGCACAGAAGCTGAGTCTCCTCCACGCCTGGGTGAGCCACAGAATCTCTGTGATAATCGAAGATGCGACCATGTACGCAGACACGGTCGTGATCCTGAAAAGACATTACGTGAGGCCGGTGAACGAAGTGTTCGCGCAGCATCTCCTCACCCCATGTCGTCAACGCCCCTGGGAATCACTGGAGGAATATCTACGCGATCTGAGGGTACTCACTCGAAACTGCAACTACAAGGACGTCACGGCCTCGCAGCATATGGAACTCGCCATCCGGGACACCTATGTGGCTGGACTCCGGTCCAACTATGTCAGACAGCGCCTGCTCGAAAAGGGCGCCCTCGACCTAGAAGACGGTAAAACTATCCACCTCATTAGAGGTAGCCTTCCAGAGCCTAAATGCTTTCTCCTCCGACCACGCGATTTCCTCGTGAGCGCCGGAGGCGTGGCCATCACCGACCCGAGGGTGTCCCAGGCCTGTGCCATGCGGCTGCCCGCACAACCTGGGGGGCCGTATTGCTTTTCTGATGTCAGAACCAGCACCCCAGGCAGCGTTGCCCAGCTCGGAACGCGACCTGCAGCGACTGCGGCAAGACATTTTGCCAAAGTCTGCTTGGCCCGACCCAAAGTTCCAAAATCGCAGGCCAGACTGACAGGGCCGCAGACCCTGCAGCGTGACAGCATGCCTGGCGGATCCACCTCGTGCTATCCGTGGGGGCCGCATTCTTTAACCCTACCCGACACGTGCAACTCATGGGGGCCGCCATCTTGCCCGTCATTTTCAACGCAGCCCGACACGTGCGACCGATGGGGCCCGCCATCTTGGGACCACCCCGCTACCACCGACCATGCCGGCTACCCGAGCACCTCAAGAACTCCATGATGATCGCCTGGGTCAATGGGCACAAAACGCCCTGTCTGTTTGACTCTGGGAGCACGGAGAGCTTCATCCATCCGGACACGGTAAGGTGCTGTTCCTTCCAGATTTCCCCCGCATCCCAAACAATCTCCCTTGCTTCCGGATCACATTCAGTGCAGATCCGGGGGTACTGTGTCGCGAACCTCACAATACAGGGTGCCGAGAACGCCGATTTTAAACTCTATGTCCTCCCCTATCTCTGCGCTCCTCTCCTGATGGGACTGAACTTCCAGTGCAACCTCAGAAACCTGACCCTGAAGTTCCCTCGCCCCTCCCCCGCTCTTTGCGAATCTCCCCTCCGACTGTAAACCCGTCGCCACCAGGAGCAGGCGGTACAGTACCCAGGACAGGACTTTTATCATGTCGGAGGTCCAGTGGCTTTTGAGGAAGGGGGTCATCGAGGCCAGTAATAGCCCCGGAGAGCCCAAGTGGTGGTCGTCAGGACCGGGGAAAAGAACCGGATGGGTTGTAGACTACAGCCAGACCATAAATCGTTACACGCAACTCGATGCGTACCCCCTTCCCCGCATAGCGGACATGGTTAATCAGATTGCACACTACCGGGTTTTCTCCACGGTAGATCTGAACTCCGCATACCACCAGCTTCTGATCCGCCCGGAAGACCGCCACTACACTGCCTTTGAGGCAGACGTCTGCCTCTTCCACTTCCTCAGGATCCCCTTCGGTGTCACCAATGGGGTCTCGGTATTCCAAAGAACGATGGACCGAATGGTTGACCAGTATGGGTTGCGGGCCACGTTCCCGTACTTGGATAACGTCACTATCTGCGGCCATGATCAGCAGGACCATGACGCTAACCTTCAGAAGTTCTTCCAAACCGCCCAAGCTCCCAATCTCACCTACAACAAGGAGAAATGCGTTTTCTGCACAACACGACTAGTCATCCTCGGCTATGTCGTGGAAAACGGAGTCCTAGGGCCCGACCCCGACCGCATGTGCCTCCTCCTGCAACTTCCCTTCCTCCACTGCCCCAAGGCCCTGAAAAGATGCCTGGGGTTCTTCCCAACTATGCGGACAAAGCCCGTCCACTTATCAAAGCCACCATCTTTCCCCTGACGACTGGGGCCCGCCTGGCCTTCAGCCACATCAAGGCAGACATTACCAAGACCGCGATGCACGCGGTGGACGAGTCCATCCCCTTCCAGGTGGAGAGTGACATGTCGGATGTCGCCCTGGCTGCTACCCTTAACCAGGCAGGCAGGCCCGTGGCCTTCTTTTCCCGTACCCTCAACGCCTCTGAGATTCGACACTCCTCTGACGAAAAGGAAGCTCAAGCCATTGTGGAAGCTGTGCGGCATTGGAGGCACTACCTGGCCGGTAGGAGGTTCACCCTCGTCACCGACCAACCGTCGGCAGCCTTTATGTTCAACAACACACAGCGGGTCAAGATCAAGAATGATAAAATCTTGAGGTGGAGAATTGAACTCTCCACCTATAATTACGGTATCGTGTATCGTCCTGGGAAGCTCAATGAGCCCCCAGATGCCCTGTCCCACGGCACATGCGCCAGCACGCAAGATGACCGACTTTGGGCCATCCACAATGACCTCTGTCACCCGGGGGTCACTTGGCTCCTCCACTTCATCAAGACCCATAACCTGCCCTACTCCACCGAGGAGGTCAGGGCCATGACCAGGGACTGCCAAGTCTGCGCGGAGTGCAAGCGGCACTTCTATAGACCGGATAAGGCCCACCTGGTGAAGGCATCCCGCCCCTTTGAGTGCCTCAGCGCCGATTTCAATGGGCCCCTCCCCTCCATTGACCGCAACGTGTATTTTCTCAAAGTCGTTGACGAGTGCTCCCGTTTCCCCTTTGCCATCCCATGCCCCGACATGACCGCGGCCACTGTCATTAAGGCCCTGCACAGCATCTTCAACCCGTTCGGTTTCCCCACTTGCGTCCACAGTGATCGGGGCTCCTCTTATGAGCGATGAGCTGTGTCAGTATCTGTTCAGTAAGGGCATTGCCACGAGCAGGACTACCAGCAACAACCCCCGGGTAAACGGACAGGTGGAGAGGGAGAGCGCAACGGTATGGAAGGCCGTCCTTCTGGCCCTACGGTCTAGAAGTCTCCCGGCTTCCAACTGGCAGGAGATCCTCCCCGACGCGCTCCACTCCATTTGGTCGCTCCTCTGCACAGCCACGAACGAGACCCCTCACGACCGTCTATTTGTCTTCCCCAGAAAATCCACCTCCGGGGTCTCGCTTCCTTCCTGGCTGACAACACCGGGGCCTGTCCTCCTCCGGAAGCACGTGAGGAGCCATAAGTTGGACCCCCTGGTCGAGAGGGTCCAGCTCCTACATGCAAACCCTCAGTATGCCTACGTGGCGCACTGCGACGGCCGACAAGATACAGTCTCCCTCTGGGATCTGGCACCCGCCGGTTCCCCAGCGACCATCAACTCCCCCCCCCCCACACCGAACACCGCCCCCCACCCCCACAGGCCTACACCCCCCCTCCCCCCATCGCCGACCCACCATGATGAAGCTCCAGACGACCCGCTCCCGGAGTCAACGATCCCAACACCCGTGCCCGCAGCGAAACCGGAGCTGAGGTGATCACAGAGAACGATCAAGGCGCCGGACAGACTCGATCTGTGAGCCCACTTCACCCCTGCTGGACTTAAACTTTTTAACAGGGGGTGAATGTGGTGAACGTACTGCTGCTACAATTCACCACTGCATTGTATTGTATTATGTTGATGCCCTTGTGGGCTCCGCCTGTGGCTCTGCCCCCTCGTGGGTGGTATATAGATCTGGAGCCTGTAGGCGGCACTCAGTACAGAGCAGTCGCAGGCAGGCACAGATCTAGCTTATTAAAACCACTGTTCACTTCTACTAATCGTCTCATGTGAATTGATGGTCGCATCAAAACTCTTAGTGTCAGTCTTTATGTTCCCTGCAAGCTTCCTTTCGTACTGTACTTTCCCCTTCTTAATCAATCCCTTCGTCCTTCTTTGCTGAATTCTAAACTGCTCCCAATCCTCAGACCTATTATGTTTCTTGGCCAATTTCTAATTTCCTTTGTAAGCCATGGATTGGTCCTCTTACCCCCTTTGCTTTTGTGCCAGACAAGAATGAACAGTTGCTGTAGTTCCTCCATGCATTCCTTGAATGTTTGCCATTGTCTATCCACTGTCATCCCTTTAAGTAACTCTCCCCAATCTATCAAGGCCAACTCACGCCTCATATCCTCATAGATTCGGCACCCTGGTCTCCAAATCAACTACTTCACTCTCCAGCTTGATAAAAAATTCTATCATGTTATGGTGCTTATCCCCAAGGGGTCTCGTACAGCCAGACTGGCAATGATTCCCTTCTCATTACACAGTACCCTGTCTAAGATGGCCTGCTCTCTAGTTGGTTCCTCCACATATTGGTCAAGAAAACCACATATTGGTCAAGAAAACATTTTTCAGATACTGAAGCAAATCACGTCCAAATGTAACAGAACCAGGGCAATATTCAGACTTGGACTGATAAATGGCAAGTAACATTCATGCCACATAAGTGCCAATCAATGACTGTTGGTCTGAGGCAATGGAAGAGCTCCTACGCAACTACTTGGAGTCAGTGGACTAGCCCATATTCAAGAACCCAGTGGTCAACTGAGACACGTATGCCACTACCGTCATAGATTCCATCAGTAAGTGTCTTGAAGACTGTGTGCCAAAGAATAGCTGACCTACGTTCCCCAACCTGAAACCATGGTTTAATCGGGAGATCCACTCTCTCCTGAAGTGCAGGTTTGATACGGTCAAGATAGGTGACCCTGACCTATACAATAAATCTAGTTACGACCACCGCAATACCATCAGAGATGCCAAGAGACAATACCAGGCTAAACTAGAGTCCCAGACCAACGGCGCGGACTCTTGTCGGTTGTGGCAAGGCTTAAACAATATGACGGGCTACAAAGCAAAGCCAAGTAGAATCTCTGGCAACAGTGCATCCCTCCCTGATCAACTCAATGCATTCTATGCTCGTTTTGAGCAGAAAGCCAACGAACCGTTGTCAAGTGCCCCAATAGCCTTGAACACACCCATACCTGCTGTCACAGCCTCAGAAGTTAGATCGGCCTGTTTGAAAGTGAACCCACGGAAAGCAACGGGCCTGACGAAGTCCCTGGTTGTGTACTCAGATCCTGCGCGGACCAACTGGTGGGTGTGTTCGCAGACATCTTCAACCTCTCCCTACACCTTTTGAGGTTCCCACCTGTTTCAAGAAGACCACTTCACTGGTGCCAAGGAAGAACCAGGAAATGTGCCGCAATGACTACCGACTGGTGGCTCTGACGTCTATCATTGTGAAGTGATTCGAGAAGTTAGTCATGAGGCACATCAGCTCCAAACATCCAGATTGTCTTTATCCACTGCAATTCACAAAACGGCCCAACAGTCCGCATCAGACGTCATCTCCCTGGCCCTACACTCATCCCTAGAGCATCTCGACAACAAGGACTCCTACGTCAGATTCCTATTCAATTACTGCAGCTCCACCTTCAACTCCAGAATCCCAGCCAAGGTTATTTCAAAACTCCAAAACCTAGGACTTGGCTCCTCTCTCTGCAACAGGATTCTCAACTTCCTGACACACAGATTACAATCAGTAAACAACGACAGCTCCTTCACGATAGTCCTCAATACCGGGGCCTTGCAAGGCTATGTGCTTAGCCCCCTATTATACTGCCTATACACATATGACTGTGTAGCAAAATTCGGCTCCAATTCCATCTGCAAGTTTGCTGATGACACGACCGTAGTGGGTCGGATCTCAAACAACGATGAGTCTGAGTACAGGAGGAAGATAGAGAACCTAGTGGCATTTTGCAATGACAACAATCTTTCCCTCAATGTCAGCAAAGCTAAGGAGCTGGTCACTGACTTTGGGAAGCAAAGTATCGTACACGCCCCCGTCTGCATCAACGGTGCCGAGGTGGAGATGGTTGACAGCTTCAAGTTCCTAGGTGTAAAATCACCAATAATCTGTCCTGGTCCACCCACACCGATGTTGCGACCAGGAAAGCACAATAGCACCTATACCTCCTCAGAAGTATAAGGAAATTCGGCATGCCCACATTGACTCTTACCAATTTTTACAGATGCACCATAGAAAGCATTCTATCTGGCTGCATCACAGCCTGGTATGGCAGCTGCTCGGCCCAAGACCGTAAGAAGCTACAGAGAGTCTTGAACACAGCCCAGTCCATCACACGTACCTGCCTCCCATCCATTGGCTCTGCCTACACCTCCTGCTGCCTTGGGAAAGCGGGCAGCAAAATCAAAGACCCCTCCCACTTGGGTTATTCTCTCTTCCAACCTCTTCCATCAGGCAGAAGATACAAAAGTCTGAGAACACGCACCAACAGATTCAAAAACAGCTTCATCTCCGCTGTTACCAGACTCCTGAATGTCCCTCTTATAGTCTGAACTGATCTCTCTACAAATCTTCTCTGCAGTTATAGCACTGTATTCCGTAAGCTTCACCCGATGTCTATGTATTTACATTGTATATTTATCGTATGCCCTGTGTTTTTCATGTATGGAGCAATCTGCCTGGACTGCAAACAGAACAATACTTTTTGCTGTACCTCAGTACACATGACAATAAATCTAAGTCTAAATCTAAAATTCACTCTCTCCACCACCGACATGCAGTGGCAGCAGCGTGTGCCAACTACAAAATGCAGTGAAGCAACTCACCAAGACTCCTTCGTCAACACTTTTCAAACTCGTGACCTCCACCACCTAAGACAAGGCCAGCAGATGGGCAATAAACGTTTGCCAAGCCAGCGATATCCAAATCCTGTGAAAGAATATTTTTTAAAACTGCAAGGGTGTTCCCCAGGTCCCCTGCTACAAGCGCAGACGATGCATGTGGAGTGAGAGCCATTTCACTGTGATTGCTCCAAAGGGACATGGGTGCTTTTCACTTAGAGTTCGATTACTCCAGTCAGGAGCAGAGTGGGATAGATAGATTGCATCAATCTCATGGAGAGAGGAAGCAATAGGTAGAGAAGCAATGGTAGTGTGAAGCCTTGATAGGTGCCTAGGAGCAGTAATACAGTTGAATGTCTGAAGAAGGTGGTACCCATTGGAAAGGGTTTACAGGCAGAGAATTAGCATCCTGGAGCTAGTGGAACACCAGTGTATGTGTAGGTTGCATCTGTTGAGACAGGCAGTCCATGACCTATGGAGCATCACAAAAGAGGCGTGCGGCTATTGGGATGTGGTAGGCATCCATTGTCTGTGGCAGTGAAGGTGACTGTACCATTCACCTTTTTTAACAAAGATTAATTCCAGAGGTCATCTGGAGACATTTGTGCTATTTGTCAATCAAAGCAGAAAAATGCATTCATGTTCAAGAAGAACATCCTCTCCAACAACGCTCAAATTGTCTGTTACCACTGCAAAAGTTCTCGGGAAGCTGCTATGACTTGTTCATCCTCAGACAGTCCCAAGTGCCCTGACTCTTCACTCCACCCGAATGTCTTCATTAGTGGATCCTGCGTGAGAAGAGTCCACTAAAGATCTGGCTGCTCACATTAGTGTGGAACCGCAACCGCAAGGCAAAGAAAGCATACATCCACTGCCATTGGACAAGGTGACCATGATAGACGCACTTGGCCTTCTAGAAGTGTAGTTCAAATGTTTAGAGCACTCTGGGGAAAGCCCTTCAATATCCTGCAAAGGATCCTCCTGGTGCAACAAAGTGGAGATTAAAATATGAGGCATAATGCCTCCTGGGACTTCCAGTGGTGGTATGTAGAGGGAAGATGTACATAAGGTGACTCCCACTAGGGTACTGTATTTTTAGCCCTTTTCACCCAGTTTCTCGGGGTAGTTTTGCTTAAAAACCCACTTGATTGATGGTATAAGGTCTACATGAGGGAAATGGCCAGAGGGACAAGGACAAAGAAAGTTGAAGGCAGAGGTTCGTTGACGGAATCAGGGGCTTCTCGGGGCTCTTCAGTGGAGAAAATGCTGACCGGCATCTTGGCAATGGAATTTGAGAAGCAGTGGTGGGTTGTGTCCGTGACCTCCGTAAGGTGATAGAAGATGCTCTGGCTCCCATTTGACCGGTGTTGGAGAAGACCAACGAGATGGTAAAAGCGCATGGCACTGTGATAAAGTGTTTGGAGGTGGCTCTCTCGTGACATAGCGGCCAGATTCCCTCTCTGGAAGCTGAAATGTCTTTAATGGCTGGTGTGAATAAAGAACTGAAGGCCAAAGTGGATGAATTGGAGAATCATTTCAGGAGGCAAAATATTCGAATTATGGGGTTGCCAGAGGGAATGGAAGGCTCAACACCCACAGAATACTTTTTGAAGATGTTTGGGAAGATGGTGGGGGATGTCAAGATATGCAGACATGCACATAATGAGATACAGACAGGCAGCTAATGAACACAGAGAACAGGACATAACCAATCAGCAGGCAGAACACTTGGGGGTGGTTTCCCACTATAAAAGGCAAGAGGCACTCACACTCCGCGTCTTTCCACTGGGGACATCTACAGAGTGAGTCCAGTGTATATATCACATAACACCTACAGCACGTGACTAAGAGCTAGTCTGGTTCAGTCAGAGAGAGTAATCACACTTAGGTTAGCAGAGAGTCGAACTCACAGAGAATTGTGCTAACTGTGTGACAGGTTCAATAAATCAAATTGAGCTAACTTCAAGGTCTGGAGTATATTTCAGTTATAGCTGCATCCAGTTGCAGCCTGTGTTATCTCAGTGTGCTTAACACGACATGGTACCAGAAGACTGCTATCCCTAGGTGGTTTACCTCAATCTATTCCGTGACGACCAGCAAATGTATCCCGGCACCATGGAGAAGATCCAGGCTCCTCAACAGCTGTGGACCTCCGGCAATCTCAGTGCCAACTGGCGGACTTTCAAGCAAAGGTTTCTGCTGTACATCGAAGCCTCAGACCTCGATGGTGCGTCTGATACAAGAAAGTTTGCACTTCTCCTCTCAACTGCGGGGGATCAAGCCATCCAACTCTTCAACTCGTTTAACTTCACCGAAGGTCAGGACAAGACAAAGTTTCAGACCATCCTGGACAAGTTCGATAGTCATTGTGAAGTGGACACCAATGAAATCTTCGAGCGCTATGTATTTAAACAATGCCTACAAGGTAAAGATGAATCTTTCAACTCCTTCCTAACTAATTTCCATCTACCATCGCTGTCCTGCAACTTTGGTGATATTGCTGACTCCGTGATCAGAGACCAAATCGTTTTTGGAGTTCACTCTGATCCTCTGAGAGAGCAGCTTTGAAAAATCAAGCATATGACCCTGTCAGTCGCGATTGAAACATGTACAGTGCATGAGCACGCCAAAAAACGATATTCCCAATAAAAATCGGCTGAAAATGAGAAACCTGCCTCCCACGAGGCAGAGAGTGTGCAGGCCATTGCCCAGGTGCAGCGCCTCAGCATTGATGATAGTGGCCATTTCGCACGCTCTTCCCGGAGCCCCACGCATGTGCGATGCGAATGGGATAACAAAGTGGCTGATCACCACACTGCGCAGGTGCGAACGTCTGCCGACCGCACTGCGCATGTGCGACGATGCACGGAGCGTACCGACATCATGACATGCCCGATCTGCGGCACCGCCCACTTAAAGAAACATTGTCCTGCAAGAGGCAGGCACTGTTTAAATTGCAGAAAGCCTGGACACTATGCAGCCTTGTCAGCACCACCAGTCAAGGGTCAGCGCTCCCAATTCCAACGCAGGTGCGTTCGGAGTGTCCAACAAGGTTTACATGATTCTGATCTTGGCAGTATAATGGATCCAGAGGATGATTGCCTGGAGTCCCCCTACCATGTGGGCATCATCACCACACGTGAACATGCCTCACCGACATCATCACAGAGCCTGCCCATCCTCACTGTGGATTCTGCGGACGAAAGGCGTGCGGTGATGCAAGTAAATCAATGCTCTATCCAGTTCAAGCTGGACACAGGTGCTTCTGCAAATCTCCTTTCACAAGCAGATTTCAACCGCATCAAGAAACCGCCCAAGCTCCTTCCAGCAGCCTGCCAGCTCCTGGACTATAACGGCAATGCCATCACAGCACTGGGATCCTGCCATCTGCTCGTCTCCAACAGGAACATTCACGCAAGGCTAAGGTTGGAAATCGTCAAGCCAGACAGGGCCTCCCTGCTCGGCGCACATGCATGCAAGCTGCTAAACCTTGTGCAGCGGGTCTACACAATGACCTTCCTCAACGTGGATCTTCAAGCCGGCATTGACGCCATCCTTGCTCAGTATCCGGATTTATTTGACGGGATGGGCACTCTGCCATATCGGTACAAGACCCTGCTGCGGCCAATTAGTTTTTCACAAAGTTAGATGCGTCACACGGTATCTGGCAAATCCAGCTGGATGTGTCCAGCAGAAGGCTCTGCACCTTCAACACACCGTTTGGCAGGTATTGCTATAATCGCATGCCGTTTGGCATTGTCTCGGCCTCGGAGATCTTCCATAGAATCATGGAGCAGATGATGGAGGGCATTGAAGGGGTTTGTGTGTATGTGGACGACATCATCATATGGTCCACAACCCCCCGAAGACACATCTCTCGTCTCCAGCAGGTATTCCGCCATGTCCATGCCAATGGCCTCAAGCTGAACAGGGCCAAGTGCTGCTTTGGCATGTCGACACTGAAGTTCTTCGGTGACCAGATATCTCAGCAGGGTGTGCGCCCGGACACAGACAAGGTCAAGGCCATCAAAGCTTTGAAGACCCCTGAAGACAAGACGGCGGTGCTGCGCTTCCTAGGCATGGTAATCCTTTTGGGCAAGTTTATCCCAAACCTGGCCTCACACACCACGGCCCTCAGACACCTGGTGAAAAAATCTACTGCCTTTGAGTGGCAGGCAGCTCATCAAGCAGAGTGGTTGGAGCTGAAAGCCAAGCTCACCACTGCACCTGTATTGGTATTTTTTGACCCTGACAGGGAAACAAAAATCTCGACAGATGCGAGCCAGGACAGCATCGGCGCAGTGTTGCTCCAGCGCGATGACACCTCATCCTGGGCACCGGTTGCCTACGTATCACGGGCGATGACACCCACCGAGTAGCAGTACGCCCAAATCGAAAAGGAATGCCTGGGCCTTCTCACTGGAATTCTCAAGTTCCACGATTATGTCTACGGCCTGCCGACGTTCACCGTCGAGATGGACCACAGGCCTCTGGTCCACATTATCCACCAGGACCTGAACGACATGACGCCCTGGCTGCAGCGCATCCTCCTCAGACTCAGAAGGTACGACTTTGAGCTCGTGTACACGCCTGGCAAGGAGCTCATTATTGCGGATGCCTTGTCCCGCTCCATAACCTTGCCTGCTGACCCGCCGGCACTCCTCCAACAGATCGAATCACAGGTGCAGCTGTGGGCCAGCAATCTCCCGGCATTGGATGAAAAGGTGATCCGCATTCGCGACGAGACAGCCAAAGATCCTCTTCTGCAGCGTGTCATGCGCCACCTCGCCAATGGCTGGCAAAAAGGGCAGTGCCCTCAATTCTTCAATGTGAAGGACGACCTGACGGTAGTTGATGGTATCCTCCTCAAGCCGGACCGCATTGTCATTCCACTCAGTCTCCAGAGCTTAGTGCTCTGGCAAATACACGAGGGGCATCTGGGTGTCGAGAAGTGCAGGCGCAGAGCCAGGCAAGCTGTCTACTGGCCTGGGATTAGCCAGGGCATCTCAAATATGGTCCTCAACTGTCCGCCCTGTCAATGCTTCCAGCCAGCACAGAGCAAGGAGGCGCTTCAGCAGCACAAAATCATATGACCTCCCTATGGTCCAAGGTGTGCATCGACCTCTTTCACGCCAATGGTCGTGATTATGTGCTCATCATTGACTATTTTTCCACTTACCCAGAAGTCGTGAAGCTCTCGGACCTCACATCCAAGACCGTCATCAAGGCCTGTAAGGAGACGTTCTCAAGATACGGTATTCCACTCACTGTCATGAGTGATAACGGTCCTTGCTTCAGCAGCCAAGAGTGGTCAAGATTTGCCCAGCTATATCAGTTTCATCACGTCACTTCCAGCCCACATTACCCCCAGTCCAACGGGAAGGTTGAGAAAGGTGCAGAAGAGATTTACCAGAATGTTGCCTGGTATGGAGGGCATTAGCTATGAGGAGCGGTTGAATAAACTCGGTTTGTTCTCACTGGAACGAAGGAGGTTGAGGGGAGACCTGATAGAGGTCTACAAAATTATGAGGGGCATAGACAGAGTGGATAGTCAGAGGCTTTTTCCCAGGGTAGAGGGGTCAATTACTAGGGGGCATAGGTTTAAGGTGAGAGGGGCAAGGTTTAGAGTAGATGTACGAGGCAAGTTTTTTACGCAGAGGGTAGTGGGTGCCTGGAACTCGCTACCGGAGGAGGTGGTGGAAGCAGGGACGATAGTGACATTTAAGGGGCATCTTGACAAATACATGAATAGGATGGGAATAGAGGGATACGGACCCAGGAAGTGTAGAAGATTGTAGTTTAGTCGGGCAGCATGGTCGGCACGGGCTTGGAGGGCCGAAGGGCCTGTTCCTGTGCTGTACATTTCTTTGTTCTTTGTTCTTTGTTCAAAGGGGTGCACATAGTGAAGCAGCTCATCTGCAAGGCCGCGGATTCTGCTTCTGACGTCAACCTTGCGCTGCTTGAGTACAGGGCAACCCCTCTGTCTACCAGCATGTCACCGGCTCAACTCCTGATGAACAGGGATCTGCGGACGACTCTTCCAGCCATATACTTGCCTGATTTGGATCACCTTCCGGTGCTGCAGAAGGTGCAGAAACTCAGGGACCGGCAAAAGCAGGGCTATGATGCTCACGCCACCGATTTGCCTGTGCTATCCCAGGCTGATGCTGTTCGGATCAAGCTACCTGATGGAGGCTGGTCAGCTCCAGCAGTTGTTCTTTGACAGGCTGCTCCTTGATTGTATGTAGTGCGTATGGCTGATGGCTCTGTTGTGCGGCGAAACAGACGGGCACTGCGCAGTTGCCCGCCCACAACCACATTATTTGTTGTTTCCATCTGTTATTGTGCCACTTCCTGACACCTCGAACCACGAGGCCACCAGTCCGGCTGCAATCCCGCCCTTCAAGGCGCCGTCGTCCCCATCACCACCTCTCCGGCGATCGACCAGAATCAGGTGCAAGCCCCAGAGACTGGACTTATAAACATTTGTTTTGTTTGTTATGTTCTGTTTTCACACATTAGACACCTGTTTTTACATGTACATATGTTCCCATCTGCCATTTTATGTAAATAAGTTAGTTTTTCGGCCTACACATGTAAATACTTTCACAAATGCTACAGAAAAACATTTCAAAAGGGGAGATGTCATGATATGCAGAAATGCACATAATGAGATACAGACAGGCAGCTAATGAGCACAGAGAACAGGACATAACCAATCAGCAGGCAGAACACTTGGGGGTAGTTTCCCACTATAATAGGCACAAGGCACTCACACTCCGCGTCTTTCCACTGGGGACATCTACAGAGTGAGTCCGGTGTATATATCACATAACACCTACAGCACGTGGCTAAGAGCTAGTCTGGTTCAGTCAGACAGAGTAATCACACATAGGTTAGCAGAGAGTCCAATTCACAGAGAATTGTGCTAACTGTGTGACAGGTTCAATAAATCAAATTGAACTAACTTCAAGGTCTGGAGTATATTTCAGTTATAGCTGCATCCAGTTGCAGCCCGTGTTATCTCAGTGTGCTTAACATGACAGGGGAAGGTAGTTTCACTTCACTTCCCGAGCTGGGTCGAGCCCACCAACACTCCGTCAGAAGCCCCGCCCCAACGAACCACAATGAAACAGGGGACGTTTAATAAGGCTAAAGCCGCCTTGTATAAGATGGAGTTTGATTTGGGGTGGTGTACCCGGTGCAGCTCAGAATGACCTTTGAGGTGAAATACTATTTTTCCGATGCGTCGGAAGAGGCGGAATCTTTTTAAGAAAAACATGGGCTGACTTCCAGTGGTGACCATGAGCTGAGTGGTCGCATGCAACGTGGCTCTTGTATGAGAACTGCGAAAACAATCTTTTAACCCCATCAAACGGGCACCAAAACTATCCACAAGCCCCTCCCAGCCTCATGTTAAAGACCATGTCAAAGAGAAATCCAAAAAAAGGATAATGGGAAAGAGCCAGCCGCCACTAGGAAGGCCAGCAAGGGCGAGGGGATGGAAACCTCAATCTCAGAGTCAGCAGCTACACAAGGTGGCATGGAAACGGGAAGGACCGACTCCACGGAGTTCTCAGCGCAGACCCAGGTGCTGATGAACAAGCTCATGGGCTTTATTACCACCGAGCTCTAGAAACACAGAGAGGAGCAAAAAAGAGACCCCCTGGCAGCTGTGGAGACAGCGGTGGAAAGAAATGGTGACGGCCCTCATGAGGGAGGCAATGGCCTAAATGGAGCGGCGGCTGGAGGCCCAGAAATCGAAAACGAGAGACCTGGAGAAAGCTGCCACAGACCAAGAGGACCGGAACTCAGCATTGGAGACCGAGGTGCCGAGCCTGATCAAGACC
Organism: Scyliorhinus torazame; assembly: GCF_047496885.1. Classification (NCBI taxonomy): domain Eukaryota; kingdom Metazoa; phylum Chordata; class Chondrichthyes; order Carcharhiniformes; family Scyliorhinidae; genus Scyliorhinus; species Scyliorhinus torazame. The sequence continues at coordinate 73,808,173 of NC_092709.1, read as the reverse complement.
CAGAAGGGCCTCAGAGAGAAAATTGATGACCAGGGCTACAGGTCTCGCCACCAGAACTTGAGAATCATGGGGAGGGTTGGAGGGAACATACCCCACAGAATACATCTCGGAGATGTTCGGGAAACTGGTCGGTAAAAGCCCCAGGAGGTGAACCACGCCCGCAGGTTACTTTGACAGCGGCCCAGAACCAGGGAACCACCACGGGCGATAATTGTGAAGTTCCACAAATATCAGGATAAGGAGCGGATCCTGAGATGGGCGAAAAGTGTGAAAGGGTGCAAGTGGGAGGGACATTATATCACTGGTACCAAGACATTGGGACAGACTGACCAAGCGCCGGGTTGAATTTAACAACATTAAATCTGCCTTCTACAAGAGCAAGGTGCGGTTCGGCATGCTCTAACCTGCCAGGTTATGGGTTACATACCAGGCAAAGGAATACTATTTCGAAACCCCTGAGATGACCAACAAATTTGTCCAAGGTAATCGCCTGAGCAGACAGTAAGAGTGTACATGGGCGAGAAGGCAGGGTACGAAAGCCAAGAGAAAGAAAGACAGGAACGAATGTGGGCAGACAGTGGCTAAGTAGTGGAAACAGATCAAGAGAGGAGCTGCTACACTAGCAAGAAAGCTGGTGTACGTGAGTTCAGTGAAGCAGGAGGCCACGGTGTGCCTCCCTGGAGGGAGGTAGCACCTGGCAGGAGGAAGGAGAAAGATGGAAATTCAGGGAAAACAAAAGGCAAAAGAAGGAGGGGAGGGTGAGGGTGAGGAGGAGGGAAGAGCCCAGGAGGGGGACTAGGAGGGGGAAATGCAAGGGCAGGGGGGAAGAAGGTGGGAAATGGCGGGGTTGGGGGAGGGGTAGAGTGTTGGGTGCAACAGGCTACACGTGGAAATGGCAAGAAAGGGGAAGCAGTTGGTGGCCATTTTGAATGGCCCAAGAATGAGGGCAGGCCCGATCGGATGGGGCTGGGCCCACAAGGTGTGTATGGCCCCCAAAGCCCTCCCTCCGCCATTCGCATAATTACATGGAACGTGAAGGGGCATAATGGGCCAGTGAAGAGATGCAGTGTCCTCACCCATCTTCAGAGTCTGAGGGTGGATGTAGCCTTCCCACAGGAAACACACCTGAGGTAGTGAGGGAGCGGGTAAAGAAGGGCTGGGTGCGACAAATGTTTCACTCATGTTTTGACACCAGGACGAGGTGGGTGGTCATATTAGCTAGCAGGACATTCACGGCAACAGGCACAGTGATGGATCCAGGAGGGGTGATTTGTTATGGTTAGCAGGAACCTGGAAGGAGCCCCGTTAGTTTTGGTAAATATATATTTGGGGCAGCACGGTAGAACAGTGGGTAGCACTGTTGCTTCACAGCTGCAGGGTCCCAGATTCGATTCCCGGCTTGGGTCACTGTCTGTGTGGAGTCTGCACATTCTCCCTGTGTCTGCGTGAGTTTCCTCCGGCTGCTCCGGTTTCCTCCAAGTCCCGAAAGATGTGCTGTTAGGTTATTTGGACTTTCTGAATTCTCCCACGGTGTACCCGAACAGGCGCCGGAATGTGGTAACTAGGGACGTTTCACAGTAAGTTCATTGCAATGTTAATATAAGCCGATGTGTGACAATAAGGATTACTATTAAATTATATATGCCCCAAACTGGGAAGGCGCAGAATTTGACAGAAAACAATGGCCGAAATTCCGGACTTAGACATCCACCATCTAATCAGTGGGGTGGGAGTTTTAACTGTGTACAAGACCCAACGTTAGACACATCCAACCCCAGGGCAGGTAACATATCAGGCATGTCACCCAAACTGAACAGCTTTATGGAAAATATTGTGGGGTTAGGCCCGTGTAAGTTCCACCACTTGGGGGAAAAAGATTCTCTTTCTTCTGCCACATGCATAAGGCCTACTCACGGATAGACATTTTTGTGGTAGGAAAGAGGGTGCTTCCAGTGGTAACAAAGGTGGAATACTCTGACCATGCTCCAAATTACACTGACGTGTGGTTGGAGAAGGGATGGGCCGAGCGCCCCCCATGGAGGCTAGATGCAGCTCTCCTCGCCGATAAGAAATTCTGATAAAATATCCCAAGCTGTAATGTTCTTGTCGGATGGCCTGATTTATATTACGAGAACACTTGTAGTTAAAGCTGTAAATGATTTATCAACATTAACTATGGGTTAAATAATATAATAATAATCACTTATTGTCACAAGTAGGCTTCATTGATGTTACTGTAAAAAGCCCCTAGTCGCCACATTCCCGCCGCCTGTTCAGGGAGGCCGGTACGGGAATTGAACCCACTCTGCTGGCCTTGTTCTGCATTACAAACTAGCTGTTTAACCCACTGTGCTAAACCAGCCCCTTAAAAAAAAAGCCCTTAGTCGCGCACATTCTGGCGCCTGTTCGGGGAGGCCGGTACGGAAACATATACAAAACAACAGATGAATAATAGTATGAACATGCTACTACCTCTCTCTCAGCTCCCTCGTCAGTCTGAGGTCACCTGACTCTAACATTCACTTATATACTAATGAAAGTCCTGGTGGTCAGTTGGTGAATTACAACACAACCATAATATCACTACATCCCCTTTCCTTTGAAGGAATAAATTAATAACATTATCATCAGTACATTTACATGTGATATCATTAGCCTGTGAGTCTAACAGTATTATTTTTTTCCTTTAAACTTTTAAAAACTGGTATAACAAATATATATATATATATATGTGCACAAGAACAGCAAGCATAGAATGTACAAATAGTACAAATCTACAAATTGAGTCGATTAGGTTTTCTTCTGACTCTGGTTGATCTTCTCAAAGTTTGACCTTGCTGCTCAGAATTTGTATATTCAATGTTCTCCATGACATTTGCATGCTCAGGAACTGCTGAACTCACTGCAGCTGACCTTGATTTGGACATAGATTTGTCATCCATCACGTTATTGTGAAAGTTTTCTCTGGTTTTCAAGAGTGCAAGATGATTTCTTCTTAAAATCAACCCACCCTCTGTCTGTACATTGTAGGAACGAGGTGCTACTTCTTCAAGTCCAATGGCTTTTCTCAACCAATTGCCTGAATCTTCTATTCTCACAATGGCATCACTACCCAGAGGTGGTGAAGTTCCAGACACACTATCATAGAACTGCTTTTGTTTATCTTTAATGGTTTTCACTTCCTGCAGTACCACTGGAAGTGTGGTACGCAACCTTCTGTTCATGAGTAACTCTGCTGGCGCTCTACCACGTGATAATGGTTGGGCAGCACGGTAGCACAAGTGATTAGCACTGTGGCTTCACAGCGCCAGGGTCCCAGGTTCGATTCCCCGCTGGGTCACTGTCTGTGCGGAGTTTGCACGTTCTCCCCGTGTCCGCGTGGGTTTCCTCCGGGTGCTCCGGTTTCCTCCCACAGTCCAAAGACGTGCAGGTTAGGTGGATTGGCCATGCTAAATTACCCGTAGTGTCCATAAGGGTTGGGAGGGGTTATTGGGTGGAAGTGAGGGATTAATGTGGGTCGGTGCAGACTCGATGGGCCGAATGGCCTCCTTCTGCACTGTATGTTCTATGTAATCTATATGTAATGGTGATGCTTTGTAACGTGATTTCAGGAGATATGGATCAGATTCGTTGTCCATTGCTTTCTGTAATGATTGTTTCACAATATGTGCACTTTTTTGGGTGAGATCTTTGGGATCCATGCCTATACGAGCATCACCATTTTTTGTTTCACACATACCATGGAATTTACCCCATTGGTAGGTTCTTCTATCTTCTTGATAATTTGTGGTTTTGTATCTGATACGGGTGGTAGGTTAGAAATGAGATTGACAAGCATATCTTCATCTTCAGCAATTTCACTACTAATAGTTTGTATCGGTGCTTTAGATAATGCATCTTCTTTCAATTGTATCTTGTTGGCGAATGGCAGTGCATTAAAATCAGTGACCACATCGCTGAATTTGCTGATAATATTCTCAACATCGTTGGAGTGTTGATCCAATCCTTTGTGGATGGTATATAACCAACTGCACTTGACCTAATTCTTCACAGGGCTGATCACCTAATAAAGAATCCAAGTCCTTGGATAAATACAGAATGGGACGGAATAAACTGTGTTTTTCACCACCACACTCAAGTCACAAGCACCATAACATTTCATACTTGAACCATTATAATCTCTCAGATATTTTGTGATTTCTTCTAATCAGCTGAACTTTTAGATTTTTTAAATCAGTCATGCTGATTAAATTGGCTTTGGCACCGGTGTCTAACTTCAATTGGACCACTGTACCGTTCACTTCCAGTGGTAGCAGCCATTTGTCCTCATCAACCGCATTTATTTCTTATGTCTTCCACTGTGCTGACTGATCTGGGGTTGGGCATAGAGAAACAATTCTGAGCAAAGTGATTTTTTTTCTTCGAATCTGGAACAAAACTTGCCAAACACTGTACACTACCTTAATTTGTGCCTTTGATCACATCTTTTACACGTAAATCCTTCGTCCTGATCTTTAACCTGGTCGTTTGTGGGCAAGGAGCTGCAGGAACTTTCCTGCCTTTTTAAAAAAGTTCCCCGCTTTTTTTGAAAAATGGCGGCAACCAGGGTGCTTTCCTCCAAGAAGACGCCACCATTACTGAGAAACGTTTTAGAATGCTGTGCTGATAGCTCGTGAGCCTGAAAAATCTGAACTGTTTGTTCCAAGGACAGTTCCGATTCCCTAGCAACCATTCTCTCAGCTTATTTTCATTCACACCAAACACAATTTGGTCCCGAATCATGGAAGATTCCACTGCAGAAAAATTACAGGTTTTAGCTTTTAACTTTAAATCAATGATGAAATGATCTATGAACTCTTCTGTCTTCTGTAAACATTATCTAAACACATAGCGTTCAAAAATTTCTAACTTTCTGGAGGTGCAATGTTCATCAAATCTTCAAAGTACTTCGTTACAATTTTTTACTATCTTCAACGTTTGCAAATCTAAACGTATTAAACACACTAATTGCTTCTGGTCCTGCTGCTGTTAGGAGTATCTCTACCTTACGCAAATCTGATTGATCTCCTAAATTTACTGCAGTAAGAAACAGATTAAATTGTTGTTAAACACACACCATTTGCTGTCCACATTACCATGAAATCTGAGACTCATTGGTGGCTTCAACAACTCCATGTAGTTTATTTCTGCAGTCTGCAAAATCTTCAAATCTCTGTGGACCTCGTGGCAGGGTCCACCAATGATGTGATAGTTTTTTCTCAGTGTTTAATACCATCCAGTTCAGTACCATGTAATGTTCTTGATGGATTGCCTGATTTACATTACAAGGACACTTGTAGCGAAAGCGAGAAATGATTTATTAACATTAACTGTGGGTTAAATTTATACAAAACAACAGATTAATAACAGTAAGAACATACACAAACAACCTCTTTCTCAGCTCCCTCGTCAGTCTGAAGTCACCTGACTCTAACATTCACTTATATACTAATGAGAATCTTAGTGGTCAGTCGGTGAATTACAACGCAACCATGATATCATGACACAAGCTATCAATGATTCTGTATCCTGCAACCAGAATGGAGAGGTCTCATCCTCCACGTTCTGGGAGACGCTGAAAGCGGTAATTAGGGGGGACATTATAGCTTATAGGGCCCTTAGGGAAAGGGAGGAAAGGGAAGCCAAGAAGCAGCTGATCGACTCCATACTGGAGGTGGATTGACAGTACTCCACGGCCCCAACCGTGGAACGGCTGGCGGAAAGGAAAAAGCTGTAGATAGAATTTAACCTGCTCTCTGCAAGGAAGGCAGTCCACCAGCTCTGCCAGGCATGGGGGGCCTTCTGGGAACATGGAGACAAATCCAGCCACAAACTGGCCCACCAGCTAAGAAAACAGGCTGCCGCAAAAGAGATATCTCAGATCAGGGACAGTAACGTAGGATGGAAGTGGACCATATGAGGTCAATAAGGCCTTTACTTTTACCGAGGGCTATACGCCTCCAAACCCCCGGAGGGGGCCTTGGGATGGAACAGTTCCTCGACAGACTGGACATACTGGTGGTGGGGGAAGACAAGAAATAGATCCTGAAAGCCCTGTTAAGGTTGTGTGAAACCATGGAGTGCATCAAGTCCATGCAATTAGGAAAGTGCCTACAATGGTACTGCTGAAGTAGTTTGGTGTGTCCTCTGGGTATAAGTTAAATTTTGAGAAGATGAATGTTTTTTGGTCACCCCGCCGGAGAAGGGAGTATATCTGGGGCGTTGCCATTTCGGCTGATGGGCACGCATTTTAGGTACTTCGGGATGCAAGTAGTGCGGGATTGGGCATGGCTTCGGAAATTAAACTTTATGGGTCTGGTGGGTAGGGTTAAGGCTGACCTACAGATGTGGGATAGCCTCCCTCTGTCCTTGGCAGGCTGAGTGCAGTCTGTGAAGATCGCATTCTGCCACGCTTTTGGTTCCTATTCCAATGTTTTCCCTTTTTTTGCCAAAAGCATTTTTTGTGGGGGTAGAGAGACTGACTTTGTTCTTTATTTGAGCGGGTAAGGTTGTTAGGATTTGGCACATAGTCCTGCAGAGGGACCAGTAATCTGGGGGCTTGGTGTTGCCGAGCCTGATCTTTTATTATTGGGTGGCAAATGTGGAGAAGGTGTTGGGCTAGTGTGGGGACCAGGAGGCTCTTTGGATGAGGATGGAATTGGGGTCATGTAGGGGGTTGGGGCTGTGGGTGCTGGTGACGGCCCTGCTTCCGTTCTCTCCAGGGAGGTTTTCCAGCAATCCAGTGGTGGTCATGAAGTTGTAAATATGGCGGCAATTCCGGCAACATTTTAAATTAGGTCTGATGTCGAAGCTGGTGCCGATCTGTGAAAACTACATATTTGAGCCGGCAAGATTGGATGCCAGGTTTTGAGGCTGAGTGGACAAGGGGGTGGAAGGTTTCGAGGACTTGTTTCTGGAGAGGCGGTTTATGAGTTCAGGAGTTATCAGAGAAGAGTGGGTTTTCAAAGTCGGAGAACTTTAGATATGTGCAGGTGAGGCGCTTTGCAAGGAAGGTATTCCCATCGTGCTCGATAGTGCCGCCAGTTTCATTATTGAGAAGATTGTCACTCATAGGGATGGAGAAGGGCAGCACCTCGGGAATTTATGGGAGGATAATAGCGATGGATGCTGCATTCCTCGTGGGGACTAAGGCCAAGTGAGAGGAGAAGTTGGGGGTGGGGGTGTGATGTGAGGCCTTGCGTAGGGTGCACGCTTCTTCGTCGTGTGCGAGACTGGGACAAATAGAGTTGAAGGTGGTACACCGGGCACACTTAACTAGGGCTAGGATAGGTTGGTTGGTTGAGGGGATGGAAGATAAATGTAAGCGTTGTGGGAGGGGCCCGGCAAATTAATGCATATGCTGTGGGCATGTCCTGAGCTGGTGAGATTTTGGGTTTTCTTCTTCAGCACCATGTTAGGTGAATTAAACATTCTGAATTCTTCCTTTGTGTAACCGAACAAGTGCTGGAATGTGACAACTAGGGGCTTTTCACAGTGACTTTATTGCATTGTGACTTGGGGTTGTATACTTGTGACAATAAAGATTATTATTTTTATGTCGGCGATTCTGCAGATGGAGTCGTGTCCCCTGGTGGCCATATTTGCGGTGTCTGCTGGAGCTGCATATGGGTGCTTGGGCTGATGTTTAAGGGCAGCACGGTAGCACAAGTGGATAGCACTGTGGCTACACAGCGCCAGGGTCCTAGGTTCGATTCCCTGCTGGAAACTGTCTGTGCGGAGTCTGCACGTTCTTCCCGTGTCTGCGTGGGTTTCCTCCGGGTGCTCCGGTTTCCTCCCACAGTTCAAAGACGTGCAGGTTAGGTGGATTGGCCATGATAAATTGCCCTTAGTGACCAAAAAGGTTAGGAGGGGTTTTGGGTTACGGGGATAGGGTGGAGGTGAGGGCTTCAGTGGGTCTGTGCAGACTCGTTGGGCTGAATGGCCTCCTTCTGCACTGTATGTTCTATGATCTATGTTCTTCGCCTCACTGATCGCTCGCAGGTGGGTGCTGTTGGAATGGAGGTCAGCTTTTCCACCCAATGCTTCGGTATAGCTGGGGGATCTTATGGAATTTTAGCATTTTGAAAAAATTAAGTATACGTTAAGGGACGCAACTGAGGGATTTTATAAAAGATGGCATCCTTTCATTCTGTTTTTTAAAGAGCTAGTCACCGTCAACTGTTGGGAGGGTTTGTGGTTTTGTTTGAGGGTGTGTTTTGTTTTGTTATATTGTTCTGTATTCATTAAAAAATGTTCAATAGAAATATATATATTTAATATAAATCATCCAGTGAGACTCCATGTGCAAGTGGCTGCCTTTCTGCGACAGCTTCTGTGTGCCCCGTTGTTGTGCTCACTTGGCAACTAAAGCTGATGGAAGCAGGCTGTTGGCGTTGCTGCTTCAGTACATGGGGTACCAAAGTGGACAATCAGTGGGTTGCGAAGCCCTACTGGCAAATACTGGCAAAGCGAAGCCGGGAGAATAAAAGAATGGGACAACGGGAAGGACTGAGGACAGAGCCTGGAGAAAAGGAGCATGAGAAAGTGCGAGACTAAGAATCAGGCAGATAAAGGAGCACAAGAAAGAGAAAGACTGAGAATGGAGGTGGGAGATAAAAGAGCGCAAGAAAGAGTGGGATTGAAAGCGGAAGTGGGAGGATAAAGAATTCAAGAAGAAGCAAGACTGAGGCAGAGATGGGAGGATAAAAGGGCGCTAGAAAGTGTGAGACTGAGAGTGGAAGTGGGAGGATAATAATAATAATAATAATCTTCATTGTCACAAGTAGGCTTACATTAACACTGCAATGCAGTTACTGTGAAAAGCCCCCAGTCGCTACATTCCGGTGCCTGTTCGGGTACACAGATGGAGAATTCAGAATGTCCAAATTACCTAACAGCACGTTTTTCGGGACTTGTGGGAGGAAACTGGAGCACCCGGAGGAAATCCACGCAAACACAGGGAGAATGTGCAGACTTCGCACAGTCAGTGACCCAAGCTGGGAATCGAACCTGGGACCCAGGCACTGTGAAGCAACATTGCTAACCACTGTACTACTTTAAGGAGTGCAAGAAATATGGAGACTGAGAGTGGAGTGCTGTCTTGGAGTTTGGAGCTCCTGAGGTGACGTCAGGATTCAAAAGTGATGTTGGGCAAGGGAATACTGCTGATTGGGGAGTACAATGGCTTTTCACAGTAACTTCATTTGAAGCCTACTTGTGACAATAAGCGATTTTCATTTTCATTTCATTTTCACAATGGTTAAATATTTATTACTTTTTCGCTTATAGTTTGTAAGGTCTATATTTTATGGTCCATAGTTTGTTGGGTTATATTCTGCAGGAAGGAGGACCAGTAAAACAGGGCCCGAGAGAAATTGAAATTATTCTATTTTAAGTGTCTTCCAGAAGGATTAATTTAAAAGGGTAAGCCATGGCAGGATAACTCAAAGCCTTGGTGTGCTCCTTCTGCACTATGTGGGAAGCGAGGAACATTTCCTGTGCCTGGGGCCAGCATGTGTGCCGGAAGTGTTTCCAGCTGCAGCTCTTGTAAGCCTGGGTTTCAGAGCTGGAGCAGTGGCTGGGAAACTGTGGAGCATCCTTGAGGCAGAGAATATGATGTATAGAGAGCTGGTCACACCACAGGTTAAGACTCCACAAGCAGGAAGAGAATGTGTTCTCTCCAGGAAGAGCAAGAGGGCTATGCGGGCAGTGCAGGAATCTCCTGCACAGTTATACTGATTTGGATACTGTTGGAGGACATGTCCTCTCAGGGTGAAGCAACAACAGTCAAATTTGTTGCATCGCGGTTGAGTGGTGCACAGGGACAGAGTAAAAAATGTGGAAATGCAATAGTTACAGTGGATTCAATTGTAAAGGGAATAGATCTGCATTTTTGTGGCCACAAACAAGACTACAGGATGGTATATTGCCTCCCTGGTTCTAGGGTCAAGGATGTCTCAGAGCGGCTACAGGGGTTGGGTGAACAGCCAGTGGGCGCAGTGCACATTGGAACAAACAACATAGGTAAAAAAGGGATGAGGTCATCAAACCAGAATATAGAGAGTTAGGAAGTAAGTTGAAAAGTAGGACCTCAAATGTAGTGGTCTCAGGATTACTATCAGTGCCACATGCTAGTCAAGAGCAGAAATAGCAGGATATACCAAGTGAATATGTGGCTGAAGAGGTGGTGCGAAGGGGAGGGTTTCAGATTCCTGGGACATTGGAACTGGTTCAGGGGAGGTGGGGAAAGTACAACCTGGATGGGTTACACATGGACAGGACAGGGACTGATGTTCTGGAGGGAGTATTTACGAGAGTAGATGGGGAGGGTTTAAACTAAAATGGCAAGGGGATGGGGACCTATGCAAGGAGTCAAAGGAAGAGGAAACACAAACAAGAACAAAAGACAATAAGGGGAATAAGAAAAGTAACAGGCAGAAAAATCAAGGGCCAGAATCAAACTGAACCTCAAGTAAAAAATCGTGACAATGGGACAAGGAATGTTCAAAAGACAAGCCTTAAGACTTTGTGGCTCAATGTGTGGAGCATTCACAATAAAGTGGATGAATCAATCATGCAAATATTTATAAACACCTATGATATGGTCAGGATTGCGGAAGCATGGTTGCAGGTTGATCAAGGATAGGAACTCAATGAACATCCAGGGGTATTCAGTATTTAGGAAGGACAGACAAAAATGACAATGCAGTGGGGTTGCATTGCTGGTTAAAGAGGAAATTAACACAATAGTGAAGAAGGATACTAGCTCCAATGGTGTGGAATCTGTATGGGTAGAGTTGAGAATCATCAGGTGGCAAAAACATTAGTGGAGGTTGTAGACTGACCCCCAAACTGTAATGGTGAGGTTGGGGACCACATGCAATAAGAAACATCTATAATTATGGGTGACTTTAATCTGCATACAGATTGGGCAAATCAAATCAGTCACAATATTGTAGAGGAGGAATTCCTGGAGTGTAGGAGGTGGGGGAGTTCTGAACCAATGCGCTAAGGAACCAACTAAAGAACAAGCCATCCTAGACTGGGAATTGTGTAATGAAAAAGGAATAACTGGCAATCTAGTTGTGCGAGACCCCTTGGGGATAAGCGAGCATAATATGACAGAATTCTTCATCAAGGTGGAGAGTGGCATAGTTGACTTGGAGACGAGGGCCGGGATTCTCCTTTACGGAGACTAAGTCCCCACACCGGCGGGAAAACCAGCGCCAATGACTCCGGCGTCAACGGGCCCCGAAGGTGAGAAATTCTCACCTGTCTCGGGAGCTAGATGGATGCCTGAGAGGTTGGCGCCGCTCCAGCCAGCGCCGAAGGGACTGCGCGAGTTTGTGCATGTGCCAAAAGGCCGGTGTGATCTCGCGCATGCATGGAACCGTCGGCGTGTTTTGGCGCATGGGAGGGGGGTTCTCTTCTCCGCGACGGCCATGGCGGAGCCCTACAGGGGCTGGCGCGGAAGGAAGGAGTGCCCCCACGGCACAGGCCCGCACGCAGATTGGTGGGCCACGATCGCGGGCCAGGCCACCATGGGGACCCCCCTCAGGGTCGGATCCCCCCCCCGTGCCCCCCCGAGGACCACCCCAGCTGACTTAACTGCCAGGTCCTGCCGTGTGGGACCACACAAACCCATTCCGGCGGAACTGGCCAAAAACGGACGGCCGCTCGGCCCATTGGGGCCCGGAGAATTGCCGGGGGGGGGGGGGGGCCGCTGCCAACGGCCCCCGACCGGCATGGCGTGAACCCCGCCCCCGCCCAAAAAACGACGCCGGAGAATACGGCAACTGGCATCGGGGGGGGGGTGCAGGATTTGTGCCGCCCCCCGGAGATTCTCTGAATCTCTTCAGGTTCCTGAATCTAAATAAAGGAAGCTACAATGGTATGAAGCATAATTTGGCGACGATGGATTGGGGAACGTTACTTAAAGGGAAGACGGGGATAGGCAATGGCAAACATTCAAAGAGTGCATGGGTAAACTGAAACAATTGTTCGCTCCTGTCTGGCATAAAAATAAAATGGGAAAGATGGCCAATCCACAGCTTACACGGGAAATTAGTGACAATATTAGATCCAAGGAAGAGGAATAAAAATTAGCTAGAAAAAAACAGCAGACCTGAGGATTGAAAGCAGTTTATAATTCAGCAAAGCAGGACAAAGGGATTGATTATGAGGAGGAAATGGGGTATGAGAGTTAGCTTGCAGGGAACATCAAAACTGACTGTAAAAGCTTTTATAGGTATGTGAAGAGAAAAAGATTGGTGAAGCCAAATGCAAAGGTCCCTTAGAGTCAGAAGTACGGAAATTTATATTGGGGAACAAAGAAATGGCATACATATACACTTTGGTTCTGTCTCCACAAAGGAGAACACAAATAATGTACCAGAAATGTGGGGGAACACAGGGTTCAGTGAGAGGGAGGAATAGTTGAAATTAGTAGGGAAATTGATGGGATTCAAGGCCGGTAAATTTCCAGGGCCTAATAACCTACATCCCAGAGACCTTATGGAAGTGGCCCTAGAAATAGTGGAAGCATTGGTGGTCATCTTCCAAGATTCTATAGACTCTAGAACAGTTCCTACAGATTGGAGGGTAGCTAATGTAACCCCACTATTTAAAAAGGAGGTAGAGAGAAAACAGACCAGTGAGCCTGATGTCAGTAGTGGGGAAAATGCTAGAGTCCATTATAAAAGATTTAATAGTAGAGCACATGGCGAACAGTGGCAGTATCGGACAGGTTCAGTTTGAATAAATAAAAGGGAAATCATGCTTGACAAGTCTACTGGAATTCCTTGAGGATGTAACTAGTCATGTTGTTGACAAAGGGGAACAAGTGGAAATGGTTTATTTGGACTTTCAGAAGGCTTTCGAAAAAGTCCCAATTAAGAGATTAGTGTAAAACTAAAGCGCATGGAATTGGGTGTAGCATTTTGAGATGGATAGAAAAATGATTGTCAGACATGAAACAAAGAACAGGGATACACGGGTCTTTTTCCAAATGGCAGGCAGTGAATTGTGGGGTACCGCAGGGATCTGTGCCATGACCCCAGCTATTCACAATGTATATTAATTATTTAGATGAGGGAACTAAATGTAACATCCCCAAATTTGGAGATGACACAAAGCTATGTGGGAGGGTGAGCTGTAAGGAGGATGCAGAGATGCTTCAGTGTGATTTGGATAAGTTGAGTAAGTGGGCAACTCCACGGCAAATGCATTATAATGTGGATTAATGTGAGGTTTACGACTTTGGTAGCAAAAACGGGAAGGCAGATTATCATCTGAATGGCTATAGATTGAGAGAGGGGAATGTGCAATGAGAGATGGGTGTTCTTGTACACCAGTCGCTGAAAGTAAGCATGCAGGTGCAACAGGTGGGAAAGAAGGCAAATAGTATATTGGCTTTCATAACAAGAGAATTAGAGTACAGGAGAAGGGATGTCTTGCTGCAATTATACAGGCATGGTGAGACCACATCTGGAATATTGTGTACAATTTTGGCCTCCTTATTTGAGGAAGGATTTCTTTCTATAGAGGGAGTGCAACAACGGTTTACCATACTGATTCCTGGGATGGCGGGTCTGATGTCTGAAGAGAGATCAAGTCAGTTAGGAATATAATCGCTGGAGTTCAGAAGAATAAGGGGAGATCTGATAGAAACATATAAAATTCTAACAGAATAGACAGGGTAGTGGCAGGAAGAAAGTTCCCAATGGCAAGGGAGTCCATAACCAGCGGTCACAGGCTAAAGATACAGGGTAAACCATTTAGGACTGAAATTAGGAGAAATTTCTTCACCCAGAGAGTGATGATCCTGTGTAATTCGGTAGCACAGAAAGCAGTTGAAGCCAAAACAATGTACGTTTTCAAGGAGTTAGATATCGCTCTTGGAGCTAAAGGGGTCAAAGGATGTGGAGGAAAGGTGGGAGCAGGTAACTGAGTTGGATGATCAGTCATGAGCATATTGAATGGTGGAGAAGGCTGAATGGCCTCATCGTGCTCCTATTTTCTGTGTTTCTATGTAACCCCTCTGGCCCAGCCAATTTAATTTTCCAAGAGTGGAGTCTCTTAATTTCAAAATGTAATTATTGTTGGAGATGTTTAGAAAATTATTTTTTATTAATGCTTTCTTTTTCGGTCTCTTTTATCTCTCTCTCTCAATCCCATTTTTCTTTTCTCTCTGAATTCCCTTACTGCACATGATTTTACATTGAATTAAATATTCTAATTCATACTTCCAGGTTTAGATATTGTGCAAACGGAACTTTATTCCTAAAGAGCTTATGTTTGGTGTGTGGTCAGGGGGAGGGGGGTTACAATTGGCAAAAATATCAGGAAACCAGCTACAGCCCATCAATTTCTGGGTTTGATTGGAGCATGTTGGGATGATTGCATGCAGTGCCTTGAGTCAGACAGGTTCCTTATTAACATATGTTAATCATTCAATTAAAGCGACATTTCAACAGAATTTCAAATTTAGAGGAGCATCCTGGGGATTTCCGAGTTGGCTGAAAGCTGTTAGTGAAAGCTAGGCAAAATGCACAATAGCAACTGAGGGGGCTGAATCAATCCCTGGGAAACATACCAATCGTATTAAGTACTCCAAGCTGTTTCCTTGTCTGTTCATGGGGAAGGGTTTGTTCGCAATACTTATGCTGAGAGGTTACTTTCTACTTCATAGGTTTTCTTAATCACAATAGGTTGGTTGCCATTTTGATAGCTTTCAATTGATTTAGACGATGGCCATAGTGATCACTAACCAGCAGCAGCAACAGCTCGCAGTTCAGAGTGGGCAGCAGCAGACGCGAACTGCAAACAAGGCAGGAGCAGATGGGTGGCAAGGGAACAGAGGGGCTGGCCGCAGCAGATGGGGATGCAGTGGGTTGGGGTGCAGCAGAGAGGCTGGACCAGCAGAGTGGGGCACAGCAGACAGGGATGTTGCAGAGAGGGATGAAGCAGAGAGAGACACAGCAGGGAGAGATGCAGCAGAGTGGGATGCAGCAGAGAGGAACACAGCAGAGAGGGACACAGCAGAGAAGGGTGCAGCAGAGAGGGACACAGCAGAGAGGGACACAGCAGAGAGGGATGCGGCAGAGTGGGATGCAGCAGAGTGGGATGCAGCGGAGAGAGACACAGCAGACAGGAAAGCAGCAGAGTGGGATGAAGCAGGGACGCAGCACAGAGGGATGCAATAGAGAGTGGCACAGCAGAGAGGGATGCATCAGAGAGTGGTACAGTAGAGAGTGGTGCAGCTGAGAGGGACACAGCGGGATTTGGCCAGATGGGATAGTCTTCCTCTATTGCTGGCAGGCTAGGTGCAGGCAATTAAGATGAATGTATTGCTGCGTTTTTTGTTCATTTATCAAAGGTGTTTTTAAAGGAAGTAGAAAAGATGATTGTTGTGTTGGGTGCTCTGGATCCGTGGAACACATACAGGTCACCAACACTTGAAATAGTGCAACACTATTTTATTGAATCATTAACTGTTTAACATACTCTCACTCTGGGTTAACACGATACTAGCTTTAACTAAAGACCTTGGTCTTGTCCTAACCAGTCGATGCACTCAGCATATGGTGAATGTCTGTGCTGCAGGCTGTGAGCTCTGTCTTACTAGATAGCTGCAGCTCGAATGAGCAGGAACTCTGATGCCCCCTGTCTTTATAGTGCGTGTGCTCTAACTGGTGATTGGCTGCGGTGTTGTGCGTGTTGATTGGTCCCACTGTGTGTCCATCAGTGTGTGTCTGCACCATGATATTCTGGTGTAGATTATGACAATGATTACCTCGTTTATTTGGGGGGGTAAGGTCGCTAGGATTAAGAAGGTGCTGGTGCAGAGTGGACGGCAGTCAGGGAGGTTGGGTCTCCCAAATTTAATGTATTATTACTGGGAGACGAATGCTGAGAAGGTGTGGGGCTGGGCTAGAGGGGCGGGACTCCCAGTGGGTTAGAATGGAGGAGGGTCTATGCAGGGGGTCGGGGTTGAGGGCTTTGGGAACAGCGCCGCTTCCAATGGCCCCAGGGAAATACTCAGGGAGTCCGGTGGTAGTGGCGATGCTGAAGATCTGGTTGCAGTTGCTGCAGGACTTTTGGTTGAGGGCGTGGTCAAGGGAAATGCCGATTCGAGGTAATCAAAGATTTGAACCAGGGAGGTTGGATGGGAATTTTTGGAGATGGGAGGACAGAGGAGTTAGGATATTAAAGGATTTGTTTCTGGGAGGCCGGTTTGCGAAGTTGGAGGAGCTGAGGGGGGGGTGTGGGTTGAGGGGTAGATGTTTAGGTGTATGCATGTCTGAAATTTTCCCAGGAAGGTGGTACAGAGCTTTCCGATTGCACAACCCCCACACTGTTTGAAGAGATATTGACAGCGGGAGATTGGAGAAAGGGGTGGTGTCGGCAATTTATGGGGTTATTCTGGGATTATGGCAAAGTGGGAGGAAGATTTGGGGGAGTGCATGGAGGAGGGGTTGTGGTGTGAGGTGCTACAGAGAGTGAATGCATCAACTTCATGCATGAGGTTGGGGCAGATACAGTTGAAGGTGGTGTATAGGGCGCACCTCACAAGAGTGAGGATGAGCCGACGTTTTGTGGGGGTGGAGGATGTTTGTGAACGCTGTGGGAGGGGCCCCTCGCAAATCATGTTCATATGTTTTGGTCTTGCCCAAAACTGGAGGGGTATTGGAGGGAGATCTTTAGGGTAATCTCAAAGGTGGTGTACGTGAGACTCGAATCAGGTCCCCTAGAAGCCATATTTGGGGTGTCGGATCGGCTGGGGTTGGAAGCGGGTGCGGAGGCAGATGTCTTAGCCTTCACCTAGCTGATTGCCCGAAGGAGGGTCCTGTTGGGGTGGAGGTTGTGGCAGGGGGACCTGATGGAATTCTTGAAGCTCGAAAAAGTAAAGTTCGAGTTGAGGGGGAGGATGGAAGGATTCTACAACTCAGGGGCCTTGTTCATCATTCATTTTCATGAATTGGATGACATCGAACATTAGGGGGCTATTGGGGGAGGGTTTGGAATGCATAAATTAACGATGATTCTTTTTCATTGGTGTTGGGAGCTGTTTGAGGGTGGGTTGGATGAGGGGATTGTTGGCTCGGGGATTGCCATTGTATTTGTTGTTGTTAATTATTTGTTGTTGTAAATATGATAAATGTGAAAAAGGAGAATAAAAATATATTTTTTTTTAAACCATTGTAGCCTTGAGTTTTTTCACTTCTAGCTCGTTCCAAGGATCAGTTGAGAAGCTTAATTGTGTTTCAAAAATGGGTACATGCCAATGAATTGGCCACCCTCTGGAAATGGGACCTCTTTTCTCTCCCTCACTGCCTCCAGCATTAGCTCCAGGTCAACATTAAGTACACAATGAGGGTGTGTACTGCCTTGGATGTCAGGCTCTGGCTCTACTATGACATCTCACTTCCGTACGGTGCTGTGGAAGGCTTTGGCACAATCAGTCAACTTTGCCCTTAGAACAATCAACAGCCTTGGTGATGGCTGCTGTGATGTGTCTAAATGAGTCGCACGCTTCATCAGACCTGTCTCGTCACACCCCATGGCTCGAAGTGGACAGGAAACTTATCTTCATACCAAGGGCTTCCCCATGCGAAAACCTCAACTTCCGTTTCCTACTAGAGGTGGGTTCTGACCTGAAAACAAACCCAATACCGATCCAAAATTCAACCCCACGTATTTTCATAGAATTTCTACAGTGTAGAAGGAGATCATTCAACCCATCGAGTCTGCATCTACCCACTGAAAGGACATTCCCCCGCCCTTTCCCGTAACCCTGCCTAAACCTTGGACACTAAGGGGAAATATTATCAAGGCTATTTCACCTAACCTGGATATCTTTGGACTGTGGGAGGATACCGGAGAACCGGGAGGAAACCCACGCAGACACAGGGAGAACGTGCCAACTCCACACAGTTGCCCAAGGACAGAATTGAACCCGGTCCCTGGTGCTGTGAGGCAGCAGTGTTAACCACTTTGTCACCGTGCAGCACCAAAGCCCACGCAACAAGCCTAAAATCAACATGAATGTGCAAATTGTAAAGTCTGTCCTTTTTAGGGGGGTATGAGATTTTAGTATGCCTTTCTCCCACTAGAAATCCTTGCATTATCAAATTGGGAAGAACTGTTCTCTCAATTAGTAGGCCAAGCCTTTAATCCTCTCGGACTATTCTATTTGATTATCTTATTACTGAAAGTTACAATTTAATAGTGCAGGACCTCTTCCCTTGTAGCACGTGTAAACATTCAAATCAATGTTTAGAAGTGACTTTGTGTCAAAGATAATTATTTTAACTGGAAAGCAGTCAATTTGTTAGTGCAATTTTTTATTTTCTGATGCATTTTGGAAAGAATTGTGAGGAGAGGTGATTGGAACTAAATCATGCATTTTAAAGGAATGTTGAATTAGAATAGAGATTCTCATGCACAAATCTTTGATCATGGCCGGATAAGTTCATAATGCTGGTAAATGCTTTATAAATAGAGGCAATATTTAGGAGAAAAGGGTTGACCGCAAATGGCTGAAATACCTGGAAAGGATGGGTGATGTTGATCTTGTTTGAATTCATAAGCTCCTATTATAATTTTTTCTTCCATTTCCTGTCAATTGACAGCGTGGCTAGATTCTGGGTGGGAAAACCAACAGCAGAAAACCATAGTCGGGAAGCTTTTGGAACAAATCATGACAATTGGTGCCTGAGTGGGGGAAGTTTGCGGTTTGGGAGGTTTGTCGAGAGGGGACAAGGTATTGGACCTTCACAGGGGTGCGGGGAGAAATCACAAGAGGGGTGAGAGAGAGGCTATAATTGGCAGACAGGAAGCTAAAGGGTCCCCTTAATCGCGTGAGACCAAACTTGCTGCTCCTGGCCCTCAAAGAGTGTTGTCAAAGACTTATCTTGTTGATGCACTATCAATTACGACGAGACGAGAGTAGAGAGTAATCTAGGCTTTATTCACACAGAGATGTGTGGCCTCCTACAACTGCTACCAAAATGGCTGCAGTTCGGAGAGTACACATATTTATACTCCGCCTACTGGGCGGAGCCAGCAGGCAGGGATCTACCCCCGTACCTGTAGTACAGGGGCCTTACCATAATACCCTCGTATGCAGTGCAGTATATACAATATAATACAACAGTGGTGACTACCACACTTGTAGAGGCCGCACTTCCTGATTCCATTTCATGCTGGGCTTTCCAACCATATTTGGAGATCACTGCATTCACTGTAAAATTTAAATACAACAATATATAACATGGGGCTCACAATTGCACTCTTATCCCTACACTTATCTTTGGTGATTGAAATGTTATTATTACTTTCCTCTTGTTCTCATTTTATTTTATTTTACTTGATGAAGTTCACACTTCTATCCCAGTTCATCCAAGTCACCTCAACCTGTTATTGTGAAAATAAATGATGCCTTCAACAAATGGAACCAAAGTCTACAAACTTCCTTTGCAGATTGTTGGGCAAGGGTGGAAAATGGGGCAACAGAATGCTTCATCTGTCCCTCATGCATTTCACACTCTTGGATTTCCTGCTGTAAGTGACAGCTTACCTTCCCTACCCAATCTTCAAATCAGTGGGTACATTGAAAGGATTTCACCTGAGATAGGGCGGCATGGTGGCACTGCCGCCTCAGTGCCAGGGACCCAAGTTCAATACCGGCCTTGGGTGACTGTCTGTGTGGAGTTTGCACGTTCTCCCCATGTCAGCATGGGTTTCCTCTGGATGCTCCGGTTCCCTCCCACAGTCCAAAGGTGTGCGATTTAGGTGGATTGGCGCGTTCAATTGCCCTTAGGTGGGGTTACGGGGATAGGATTGGGCATAGGTGGGGTGCTCTTTCAGAGGGTCACTGTAGATCATATGGGCCGAATGGCCTCCTTCTGCACTGTAGGGATTCTATGATTCTGTGATGATTCTTCAATGATGTTTGCTCATTTTATGACCCATAACAATGCTGGATGCAAGAGTGGCTTGGCCTCTGAGGTCTGTTGTTGCTCAGACATCTAATACTATTAAGGCAAGAGAGGGAGCATTATATTTTTTAATCCAGAAAGCACGTGTGTTTGATTTCACGGCTAGTATTAGTAAAAAAAATGTTTTTTTTAGCATTTCCAAATTTGAAGGACAACTTGGAGTGCAGCAGCTCTATGACAGACCTCTGAGAATTGGTGTAGTCAACATCCAACCCAATTGCTGCTGTGCATCTTGACAGAATTCGGGGAGTCTGCCAAAAATATTCGAATGAACCTGCATTTAGAAGAGCAGTCTGAATCAGGGTCTCATTTTGGAGTTTTGGAGTCCTGCTATGCCAAAGATGTGGCCCAGTTTCTGGGCTCACGTATCAGTTTTCAGTTGTAGAAGCAGTGTTCTGCCGAGGGTCATCCTCTGCTCATTTATCCATGCCTCATGGTCTTGTGCTTTCCACTTTAGTTGCTCATAAGAGTCTTCCATTATCAATCTCAATGAATAATGAGGACATGTCTCGAGAAAAGAATATATGAGGTGGCTTTCCATTGCCTTCTTCATGTGTGCTTAAAGGAAACACAAATCCTTGTCCCGAAGTATCCTCCACTTGTAAGCAGCCATTGTCCTTTTAAGGTTCTAGCTCTTCCACCCACCACCACCAAATATTTGTTGGTTTTCCATTAGTCATAGATCTTATCACTGAGCATGGGAGGCTTACATAGCCCGGAGGAGGTGCACAAAAGGGCATAAACGACCACCTGCTGTGGTCTTAAATTACCATGCTACCCAGGAGAGTAGGGTCAACGTTTGAACCGATTATAAATTAGGACCATGGAAGCAGCCTCACACTACCAAATATCAATTAGCAATATACTTGGCTACCTTGCTTTTTGGTAAGAAACATAAATGCTTCAATATTGAGCTGCCTTCTTGTACTGTATCTGTGGTGTAGGTACACCCATAGGGCTGTTAGGAAGGGAGTTCCAGCATTATAATCTCACAATGAAGGAACGATGATATAGTTCCAAGTCAGGATGATATTCAACTTACCGAGGAAATGTTGGTGCCTGCTGCTCATCTCCTTCTACATGATGTAAATTGAGAACTTGTGAAGTGCTGTAAAAGCAACCCTGGTGAGTTGTTCGGTACATCTTGTAGATGGTACATCTTATTGCTGCACCATTCCACCAGTGGCAGACAGAGTGAATGTTCAAGATGGTAAATGGAATGAAAGTCACCATTGCCCTTAGGACATTAAGCTGCTCTTCCCTTTGAGAGTGAGAGCTGACTGGTGTTGATTTAAGCTGAGGATCACCACATCTCAGACAAGGTTTGAGGTAACCTCAGCCAGTACAGGAATTGAACCTGCACTGTTGGTGTCACTTTGCATCATGAACCAGCCATCCAGCCACTGAGCTAACCGACTTTACAGTCAAGTGGTTGCTTTGCCCTGGATAGTATCAAGCTTCTTCAGTGTTGTTGAAGCTGCACTCAAACAGTCAAGTGGAGAGTATTCCATCACATTCCTTACTTGTGCCTTGTAGATAATGAACAGGATTTAGGGAATAAGGAGGTGAGTTACTTGCCAGTAAATTCTTAGTTCCTGACCTTCCCTTATAGCCACAGTATTTTTATGGCTGGTCCAGTTAAGTTTTTAGTCAGTGGTTACACCCAAGAACTTGTTGGAGATTGTGATTGCCTATCTCATGAATTTTGGAAATGTTACTTTCCACTTAACAGTTCACCTCAAAGTTGTCCAGGTCTTGCTGCATGTGGGTATGAACTACTTCAGTATCTGAGGAATTGTGAATGGAACTGAACATTGTGCAATCATCAAAAAACATCCTCACTTCTAACCTTACGATGGAGGGAAAGTCATTGATGAAGCAGCTGAAGATGGTTGGGTCGAGGACACTACCCTGCGGGATACCTGCGGCAGTGCCCTGGACTGAGATAGATCGGCTTTCAACAACCACAACCATCTTCCTTTGTGCGAGGTATGACTCCGAATGGAGAGTGTTGCCATCAGTTGCAATAATTTTTATTTTCCTAGAGCTCTTTGATGCCATACTTGATCAAAAACTGTCTTGATGTCAAGGACAGTCTCCCTCACTTTATTTCTTGAGTTCAGTGATTTTGTCCATCGTTGGACCAAGACGGTAAAGAGATCAGGAGCTGAGTTATTTGCCAGAACCCAAACTAGGAATTATTTAGTAGGTTGTTGGTGAGTAAGTGCTTCTTGGTATCACTGGCAATGACACCTTCCATTATTTTTTTAATGATTGAGAGTAGGCTGAGGGGGTAGTAATTTTTCGAATGAAATTTGTCCTGCTTTTTGTGGACATCACATACCTGGGCAGTTTTCTACATTTTAGGGAAAATGCCAGTTTTAGAGCCTTTGCCTATCCTTGTGCTTCTCTGAGCTTCCCTGGGAGCGGCAGCATTGCTGGTGGAAGGTTGCTGACTTTCAGTGGAGAAGACTGCAGATGTTCTTGGAGGCTGAACTCAAGCACTTCTGGGCCTAGAAGGCCTGGCTGTCATCTTGGCATGGGTGACAGCTGGCTGGGATGACTAAAGGCAAGGACGCTGATAGAGTGTTAGGTCTGGGAAGACAAAGGTTGCCTTCCTGATAGAGGGCAGCAGGTTTGTGCCTAATGGATCCACTAAAACCGTGCTGGGCAGCTTCTCATCAATCCTATCAATCAGTGTGATACAAAATTGTTGGAGTGCTGTGATGCATGGGAAGCCTCTTCGCACACTGTTATCCAGAGCCATAATGGCAGCATTTTGAGGCTCCATTTGACAGCTATCAGACATTGGATGGATGCTGCTGGTGCTGCAATGTAGCTCAGACATTTGCTATCAGAGGTTGCACCTTGGTTGGCTCCACAGATGTGTTGATGAAAGTGACCAATTGTATCATGTTAGAACATGTGGCCTCTAGGCCCTGCCTCCTGTTCATACTGGGCTTCTCCACACTCCTTGCCATTGGATGCAAGCTCTCTGGCAAGTTTCCCAATGCACCAAGCATTTGGGTACGTACATCCATCAGCCTTCTTCAGCAGCCTGGTCTATCCAGGTTATCATCTGAGTTTTCTGCAACTTAAGTAGTGTGTACCCCAGCTCTCCAGCAAGCAGGCATCTGCATTATCCATTTCCCTTGCTCTAGTAGGAGAGCCTAGTGCCGCGTCATGTGCACATCTTGCCTCAATCCTGTCTTCTATCATACACACAATGTCAGTATCTGAAGCAGTGGCTGTGAGCACAAAATCAAGAGATGATACTTCTTCGTTTTCACTTTCTTTTTGTTTTTCTTTGATTGAATAAGTTCAGGTCTTCAGTATCAGAAATGAAAAAGGGGCAAGGCTTGTGAGCTGAAAAAGGGAGAGGGGAAAGTAATTGGAAATACTTGCTTGCACCATATGCAGTTTGTAATTCAGAAAAGATTGTGGATGAGTAAGAAGTGGGATGAAAGAAGAAGGATAAGGTATGCCATCAGTCTCATATTTAATGTCCTCAGACCCTCCAATGGGTCCTTTCCATAATGGCCAGCAAGGGGTTTAAACATGCAGGCTCAGCCCTTCGCTCCCAGTAATTCCTGCTGTCTCCTGTTATGTGGCACTTTCTCCTGCATGAAAAGGGGAAATGTGGCAGTAACTATGTGCAGTAGGTTTTGAAGGCTTGGCTATCATGGTCGAATAGCTGCCATTGTGTTTTGGATGTGAGATGTGGATGTGAGGCTTGCAAAGTACTAAATGTGTGAGATTACGCAGGAGTCCTGATTGATAAAGGTTGTTGACAGGTGAGTGATAGGGGGGTTGGGGGGGGGGGGGGGTGGGTGGGGGGGGGGGGTAATTTGAACAGCGGATGAGGATTATGGTGCTGTTGGTAAAATATGGCATCTGTAGATGGAGCACTGGTGCTCCGCTTGTCATGGCCGAGGATCTGAGATTGTGCCTGGAAGGTGAAGCATGAATACACTCGCAGATCCACGGGAAAAGAATCTCGGAAGTTTCATGTGAGGAGAATCTGCGAGGTGGGTCGTTGTTGACGTAGTCCAAGTGAGAATAACATTTGAAGAGAATTCCAAGGCGAGATATTCCAATGTGGTGAGTGTAAACCCTTATGAGGAGGAGAAAGTTTCAGTGAGATTAACTAGCTCACAATGTGACAAATGCCTGGGGCATTGAGAAATTCATAGAATCCGTCTTGGTCACATCTGTCATCAATTGTGTTGTGTGGTGTGCCTCACCATACTCACTTGTGAATTCACAACCCTGAGCGTTACAGTATAAGATAGGTTTTGTATATTGTTTTATCATTCTGAACTTGGATAGTGTAATATCCTGACAGACTTAACGTTGCTTAACGAATAACAGTTTATTAAAGTAATAACTATGTAAAGAGAGTTAGATAAAAGCTACCATGTTCCAAGACTCCAAACTCCTAACTAACTGGGAAAATCATGATACCACCCCAGGGTTCATGTGCTCTGGCCCCATTGGCCGATCAGGTCACATGATACTCTGGGAACCTACCCCCGTAGAGGGGCATACTACCACAAATAGTAAAGTTTATTTTTGTCTGTTCAAAACCCATGGAATTATGTGGCTTTATTCACTTAATAAGTATCTTGAATCTCAAACTTTATGTATCTTAAACAAAATGTTACTTGTCCTTAACCGGATCCCCCAGCCCCCACCATGACGTGAGATCTGGCTAAGGATCATAACAGATGTTAAACTGAGGTCCCATTTGCCTGTTCTGGTCGATGTAAAAGATCCCATGGTAATATTGTGAAGAAGATGAGCAGCAGAGTTATCCTTGGTGTCCTGGCCAATATTTATCCCTCAATCAACATTACAAAAAGCAGACTATCTGTTCACCAACACATTGCTGTTTGTGGGAGTTAGCTGAGTGTATATTAGGT
The DNA here is from genome assembly GCF_047496885.1 of Scyliorhinus torazame. Lineage (NCBI taxonomy): Eukaryota > Metazoa > Chordata > Chondrichthyes > Carcharhiniformes > Scyliorhinidae > Scyliorhinus > Scyliorhinus torazame. Next base: position 73,783,212 of record NC_092709.1, on the reverse strand, counting down.
ACCTCATTTCCTACATTACAACACTTTAGAAATAAGTAATTCATTGGCTGCAAACACTTTGAGATTGATCCATCGATGGATGTGAAAAGCGCTATATAAATGTAGGCCTTTTTTAAAAGTAGAGTCGGACAGTCAGCTGATGTGTGCAGCCCACAAACAGTGTGAGGAGCATTGGCTGCACACAGAAATTAAACAAATAGCACAAAGTTGGTGACATGTCTGCATTGCAAGTTAATCACGCATTGTGCATCCTCTGAACGTTATCAGACTATAAAAGTTAATTTCTCATATGTCTTGGTAGAATGGGACATTTGATTTAAACTGTCTCTAGGTGGACGAAATCGAACAATGAAAAATATTCAACCAGTACCTATTCAATCAATAAGTAAAAATGCTTTTATGAAATGTCCAACATTAGATTCAGTCAAACTAGGCTTCCCAGACTGGAAATACGTGTGCAGCCAGTTTTGGATATGAAATGAGCAATGATAGGTTTTAATTCCTGCTAAAATGGCTGATGCCTAAATTATGGACCAGAGACCATCATCAGGAGGCAATCGCCATCCTGTGGGCACCAGCACCAAGAGACAGTTTGGCAGTTCCAAGAAGGAGTAAAATTGAATTGCTGGATTTTTGGGGAGTCTGGGAGAGGTGTTCAGGCTATCGATAACTGAACCAAGGCTAGTTTTAATGAGGGGCCAGAAAAGCCATCCTACACCCCTTACTTTTAATTTTCATTGTGTCCTCCAATGGATCCTTTGAGGATCACTGATCAAGGTGACTTCAGGTGGCGCCCATGAAGGAGTAGGTCGCACATTTGGTAGCTCCCACTCAGGTCGGACCTTTGGACCTTTTCCCCGATTTCTTCTCGGATTTTACTTGGAAAACTGATGGTGGACGTAACTGTGAGGAGGAATCCCACACCAGTGCATGGAGAGGCAGACCAGGAGTGCTCGCAAAGGAAGAAATAGGTGAACAGAGAAGGCCTGGGTTGAAGCTGCAGCGGGAGAAAGCATGGCAGACGACCAGAGTCCTGGCTCGACGACCCAGCGGTCGACGGAGCAGTTGATGCAGTTTATACAAGAGGGCCTCGCCAAGCAGAAACAGGAATGCTTGGACCCGATTAGGGAATCGATTGCTCGGCTGGAACATATACTGGATGCTCATGATCGGGCGATCCAGAGAGTGGAGAAGGCACTGACCGAGCAGGAGGAACACCAAACAGCAATGGAGGTGGGGTTGGGGATGCTGAGAGACCAGCAGAAAAGGCTCCAGGAGAAGGTGGAGTATCTAGAGAATAGTCCCGCCGGCAGAACTTGAGGATCATTGGTCTCCCTGAGGGGTCCGAAGGAGCGGATTCAGGGGCATATATAGCGGGCATGTTTGAGATGCTAATGGGGAATTGTGGTAGTCGGTATTAGGGGTATTACAGTATCTAGGTTGAGGCTGTAAGGTAATTGGTGTGGGAGGTACCTGAGACAGGAAGATCATTGGTGAAGCCTGCCTGCTGGTTCCGCCCAGTAAGGCGGAGTATAAGAGTCTGTGTCTCCCTAGCAGCTGCATTCTGTACCTGTGCTGCTGGGGGAAACATCTAGTCCAATAAAGCCTTCAATTCTCATCCAATCTCGTTCTGGAGTCATTGATCGAGCATCAATTTATTGGACTAGATTTTAAAGAATGGAGCTCTGAATCAAGCTGGAGTGTCCTGCAACTCAGCCCCCATGCGGCAAACTCAGCGGCAACCTTCAAACACTGGCTGGCGTGCTTCAAAGGGTACCTCAGGACGGCCATGACTGCACCCACGGAGGACCAGAAACTGCAAGTTCTCCACTCGAGGGTGAGCCCAGAGATCTATACCCTCATCGAGGATGCGGACAATTTAGAGGCCACGATGGCCCTGTTGAAAGGACACTACATTCGCCCAGTACACCAGGTTTACGCCCGACATCTGCTAGCGACAAGGCGACAAATCCCGGGGGAATCGCTGGATGAATTCTACCGCGCGCTCCTGGTACTAGGTAGGAACTGTGACTGCCCGCAAGTTTCAGCCAGCGGCCACGCAGAACCTTTAATCCGGGACGCATTCATTGCAGGTATGCTGTCCTTCCAAATCCGTCAGCGGCTGCTGGAGAAAAAAACACGAGGCTTCAAGGAGCATGGGCCCTTGCTAGCTCCCTGGATGTGGCCACCCGAAACGCCCGCGCGAACGTCCCCGACCGCGGCAGCCCCTTGGGCAGCATGGAACCCACCCGCGGCCGACCCCGATGCATCCCCCATCCCCCCACAAGCTTGTGCAGCGCGGCTACCAGGCATCCCCGGGGGGGCCCCGCTGTTATTTTTGCGGGCGAGCCAAGCACCCCCGGCAGCGCTGCCCGGCCCGCTTCTCCACCTGCAAAGGTTGTGGCAAAAAGGGCCATTTTATGGCGGCATGCCAGGCCACGTGCGGGCCGCGGGCGCCGCCACCTTCATTTTCCTGAACCATGTGTGGGCCCCGGGTGCCGCCATCTTGTTCCCCAGGGACCACGTGCGATACGTGGGTGCCACCATGTGCGACCTGTGGGCGCCGCCATCTTGGCTGGAGTCTCAGGACCCCGATTCAGATGACCACACACCGTCCGAGGAAAATCTTCAACTTTTACCACAACTCGCCTCGGTGACCCTGGACCAGTCTCGGCCCCGAACGCTCTCGACCGCGACGAAGACCGTGCTCGTTAACGGGCACAAAACATCCTGCCTGATCGACTCCAGGAGCACAGAGAGCTTCATACACTCCAACACGGTAAGGCACTGTTCTCTTCCCATACACCCAGTTAACCAAAGAATCTACCTGGCCTCCGGGTCTCACTCTGTAGAGATCAAAGGGTTCTGCATAGCTAACCTCACGGTCCAGGGAAGGGAATTAAAAAATTTCCGACTCTACGTCCTCCCTCACCTCTGCGCTGCCACGCTCCTGGGATTGGACTTCCAATGCAACCTCCAGAGCTTAACCTTTAAATTCGGCGGCCCTATACCCCCCTCACTGTCTGCAGCCTCGCGACCCTCAAGGTCGACCCGCCTTCCCTTTTTGCGAACCTCACCCCGGATTGCAAACCCGTCACCGCCAGGAGCAGATGGTACAGTGCCCAGGACAGAACCTTCATTAGGTCGGAAGTCCAGCGGCTACTGAAGAAAGGTATTATCGAGGCTAGCAACTGCCCCTGGAGAGCTCAAGTAGTGGTTGTAAAGACCGGTGAGAAGCATATGATGGTCATCGATTATAGTCAGATCATCAACAGGTATATGCGTACCCTTTCTCCCGCATATCTGATTTGGTCAATCAGATTGCACAATACAAGGTCTTTTCCACGGTGGACTTCAAATCTGCCGACCACCAGCTCCCCATCTGCCCGGGAGTACACTGCATTCGAAGCAGATGGGCGACTCTACCACTTCCTAAGGGTTCCCTTTGGTGTCACAAATGGAGTCTTGGTCTTCCAATGGGAGATGGACCGAATGGTTGACTGGTACGGTTTGCGGGCCACTTTTCCGTACCTCGACAACGTCACCATCTGCGGCCACGACCAGCAGGACCACAACACCAACCTCAGCAAATTCCTCCATACCGCAAAAACCCTTAACTTAACCTACAACAAGGACAAATGCGTGTTCAGCACCGACCATCTAGCCGTCCTCGGCTATGTAGTGCATGATGGAGTCATAGGCCCAGATCCCGAACGCATGTGCCCTCTCATGGAGTTTCCCCTCCCCGACTGCTCCAAGGCCCTGAAACGCTGCCTGGGATTTTTTTCATATTACGCCCAGTGAGTCCCCAATTATGCGGACAAGGCCCGCCCACTAATCCAATCCACGGTTTTACCCTGTCGACAGAGGCCCGCCAGGCCTTCAGCCGTATAAAGGCGGACATCACAAAGGCCACGATGTACGCGATCGATGAATCCCTTCCCTTCCAAGTCGAGAGCTACGTGTCGGACGTAGCTCTGCCGGCCACCCTCAACCAAGCGGACAGGCCCGTGGCCTTCTCACGCACCCTTCATGCTTCAGAAATCCGTCATTCCTCCGTTGAAAAGGAGGTCCAGGCCATAGTAGAAGTTGTGCGGCACTGGAGGCATTACCTGGCCGGGAGGAGATTCACTCTCCTCACTGACCAACGGTCGGTAGCTTTCATGTTCGATAATGCACAGTGGGGCAAGATAAAGAACGATAAGACTTACAGTGGAGGATCGAGCTCGCCACATACAACTATGAGATCTTGTATCGTCCCGGGAAGCTAATCGAGCCTCCAGATGCCCTATCCCGCAGCACATGTGCCAACGCACAAGTGGACCGACTCCGGGCCCTCCATGAGGACCTCTGCCATCCAGGGGTCACTCGATTCTTCCATTTTATCAAGACCCACAACCTGCCCTACTCCCTCGAGGAGGTCAGGACTGCCACCAGGAACTGCCAAATCTGTGCGGAGTGCAAGCCGCACTTCTACAGGCCAGAGATAGCACACCTGATAAATGCTTCCCGTCCCTTTGAACGCCTCAGTATGAACTTCAAAGGGCCCCTCCCCTCCACCGACCGCAACACGTACTTCCTGAACGTGATTGACGAGTACTCCTGGTTCCCATTCGCCATCCCCTGCCCCGACATGACCGCAGCCACCGTCATAAAAGCCCTCCACAGTATCTTTACCATGTTCGGTTTCCCCGCCTACATACACAGCGATAGGGGGTCCTCCTTCATAAGTGGCGAACTGCGTCAATTCCTGCTCAGCAAGGGCATCGCCTCGAGCAGGATAACCAGTTATAACCCCCGGGGAAATGGACAGGTAGAGAGGGAGAACGGAACGGTCTGGAAGACCGTCCTACTGGCCCGACGGTCTAGGAATCTCCCAGTTTCCCGCTGGCAGGAGGTCCTTCCCGATGCACTCCACTCCATCCGATCACTGCTGTGTACCACGACAAACGAAGCACCTCATGAACGTCTCCTCTAGGAAGTCCTCCTCCGGGACCTCGCTCCCAACCTGGCTGGCAGCTCCTGGATCCATTCTGCTCCGCAAACATATGCGGCGCACAAGTCGGACCCATTGGGAGAGAGGGTCCACCTCCTTCACGCTAACCCTCAGTACGCCTACGTGGCATACCCCGCCGGCCGGCAGGATACGGTCTCCCTACGGGACCTGGCACCCGCTGGATCCCCCCCCCCCACTAACCCCACCCTCCCTGCCACCGGCGCACCCCACGGCTGCCCCCTTCCCAGGTGGATCGGTTCTTCCACTGGTCCCACCCAGGGGTGATGAAGCTGCCGAAGTCACACTCCCGGAGTCACGGATGCCCGAGCCGGTGCCTGCATCACCGCCGAAACTGCGACGATCACAGAGGACGACCAGGGCCCCCGATCGACTAATTGCTTCATTGTGATATGTACATGTAAAATGAATTCTGTAAATAGTTATGACATGTAATAAAGCAAAACACTGTACCACCGATGGGTACCACCATAACCTCTGTCACTGTATGACGCGAGACCACCACCCCCCGCCGACTCTTTTTTTTAACAGGGGGTGAATGTGGTAGTCGGTATTAGGGGTCTTATGGTACCTAGGTTGAGGCTGTAAGATCATTGGTGTGGGAGGTGCCTGAGACAGGAATGTAATTGGTGAAGCCTGCCTGCTTGTTCCGCCCAGTAAGGCGGAGTATAAGAGTCTGTGTCTCCCTAGCAGCTGCATTCTGTACCTGCGCTGCTGGGGGAAACATCTAGTCCAATAAAGCCTTCAATTCTCATCCAATCTTGCTTCTGGAGTCATTGATCGAGCATCAGGGATGGGACGTTCACCCGACCTTGGAGGTGGACAGGGCTCACAGAGCGCTAGCGAAAAAGCCGAGTGTAGGTGACCCCCGAGGGCGATGATGGTGAGATTCCACAGGTACCTGGACAAGGAACATATTTTACGGTGGGCCAGGCAGACACAGAACTGTAAGTGGGAGAACAGTATCCAGTTTATCTACCAAGACCTGAGCGCAGACGTAGCCAGGAGAAGAGCGGGGTTCAACCAAGTAAAGTTGACCCTTTTCAAGAAGAAGGTGCAGTTTGGACTGCTGTATCTGGCCCGTCTTTGGGTCACTTATGAGGAGCAACATATCGCCTGGGGAAACGATGGACTTCGCCAGAAGGAAAGGGCTGGCAGTGGGCTGAGGTGTTTGAACTTTGCTGTAGCGTTCACGTTAAAAATGTTTTTGGTTTTTTTGGACTATATTTGGAATGCCTTCTTTGCTGATCCTGGGGTTGCCGCATATTTGTGTAAGTTAAAGTTTGCACTTGTACTGGTGGGGGATGGAGGTGTGAATTTTCGATGTGGGGTTTTTGCTTTTCTTTGTGTTTCTTTCGGTCAACTGGGCTGAGAATGTTTTCTTTTGCATATGTGTGTCCGGGGGAGGGGGAACAATAGGTGGGAAAATGTCTGGCGACATGGGCGGAGGCTACCAAGCTAGCTGGGTGGGCTGGCTCATGGAAGCGCAGTGGGGGGTGAGCAGATGTTATGCTTGTTGAAGGGGGCTGTTTGTATAGTGCTGTTATTGGGGGAGGGGAGGGGGAGAATTGCTCTGCTGACGGGGGAGGGACTGTTTCTGGGGGACAAATGGGAGGTCGGGATCAGAGACTGTCTGGGGTCGGGCCTGCGGATGCGCGAGCTGGAGGCTGGCCCAAGAAAGGTGATGGCTGATCGGCGAGGATGTTGGGGAAGATCCCGGACCTTGACTTGCATCATAAGTTGTCATGGGGGAGGGACTTCAACACAGTCATTGACCCAAGGCTAGACTGATCGAGCTCAAGAACAGGCAGGGTGCCAGCAATGGCAAAGAAGCTAAAGGGGTTTATGGAGCAGATGGGGGGAGTAGACCCATAGAGTTTGGGCGGCGGAGAGTAAAGGAGTTCTTCTTTTACTCACACGTGCATAAAGTGTACTCCCAGTTCGACTTTTTCATCTTGAACAGGACTTTACTGACGAGGGTAGTGGACACTGAGTATTCAGCGATCACGGTCTCGGATCATGCCCCGCACTGTGTGGACCTACAGGTGAGCAAGGAGGGTGGCCAACGCCCACATTGGAGATTGGATGTCAGACTGTTAGCGGAAGAGGAGGTGTGCAGGCGGGTGAAGAAATGTATCCAGAACTATCTGGAAGTTAATGACACAGGAGAAGTCTCAGCTGCAATGGTCTGGGAGGCGCTGAAGGCGGTGGTCAGAGGGAGCTGATTTCGATACGGGCCCACAGGGAGAAGGTAGACAGAGCAGAGACGGACCGACTGATAAAGGAAACACTTCAGGTCGACAGGAGATATGCGGAGACCCCAGAGGCAGGGCTTTTAAGGGAACGACGGAGGCTACAGGCGGAGTTTGGCTTGTTAACTACAGGGAAGGCGGTAGAGCAACTGAGGAAGGCGAGGGGGGGGCGATATATGAATATGGATAGAAGGCCAGCAGAATGCTTGCGCAGCAGCTCAGAAAGAGGGAGGCAGCCAGGGAGATTGGGAAAGTGAGGGACAGAGATGGGAACCTGGTTGGGGATTCAGCAGGGGTTAATGGGGCGTTCAAGGAGTTTTATAGCAGGTTGTATAAGTCGGAACCCCCAGCTGGGCCGGAGGGGATGAGGCAATTCTTAGGGGGGCTGAGGCTCCCGAAGGTGGACAAAGGTTTGGTAGAAGGGCTGGGGGCCCCGATCGGGACGGAAGAAATAGCAGAAGGGCTGAAGGCCATGCAGTTGGGTAAAGCCCTGGGACCGGACGGGTAGCCAGTGGAGTTTTATAAAAAGTTCTCTGCGATGTTGGGGTCGCTGCTGATGAGGACATTTAATGAGGCAAGGGAGAGACGGGGACTTCTCCCGATGATGTCACAGGCCACGATCTCACTGATCTTGAAGTGGGATAAGGACCCAGAGCTATGCGGTTCCTACAGACCGATCTCCTTATTAAATGTTGACGCCAAACTGTTGGCAAAAATCTTGTCCCCTCGGATCGAAGACTGCGTTCCGGATATGATTGGGGAGGACCAGATGGGATTCGTTAAGGGCAGCTAATTGGCGGCCAACGTTAGAAAACTGCTGAACATGATCATGATGCCCCCAGAGGGTAGGGTCGTGGAGGTAGTGGTCGCAATGGACGCTGAGAAGGTATTTGATCGGGTGGAATGGACCTATCTGTGGGAGGTGCTGGGGCGGTTTGGGTTTGGACGGGGCTTCATCGACTGGGTTAGGCTGCTGTATCAGGCACCTGTGGCGGGTGTACGGCGAACAGATTGACATCGGGCTATTTTAGGCTGCACCGGGGATGAGGTAGGGGTGCCCCCTCTCCCCACTGCTGTTTGCAGTGGTCTTGAGCCGGTGGCAATTGCGTTGAGAGCCTCAAGGGGCTGGAAGGAGCTGGTTTGGGGAGGGGTGGAACACAGAGTCTTGCTATACGCAGATGACCTGCTCCTATTTGTTTCTACCTGCTAGAAGGGATGGGAAAAATTATGAGGATTCTGGGGGAATTTGGCCAGTTTTCGGGTTATAAATTGAACATGGCGAAAAGTGAGATGTTCGTGATCCAGGCTAGGGGGCAGGAGAGGCAACTGGGGGAGCTGCCGTCTAGAGTGGTAGGGAGAAGCTTTCAGTACCTAGGCATCCAGGTGGCACGGGAATGGGAACGGCTACATAAGTTAAATTTGACCCGACTAGTAGACCAAATGAAGGAAGACTTCCGAAGGTGGGGCATGCTCCCGCTATCACTAGCTGGGAGGGTACAGACAGTGAAAATGACGGTTCTCCCGAGATTCCTGGTTGTTTTTCAGTGTCTCCCCATCTTTATCCCATGGGCCTTTTTGAAACGGGTAAACAAGGTGATCTCTGGCTTTGTATGGGCGGGTACGACCCCACGAGTACAAAAGGGGATGCTGGAGCGTAGCCGGGGGGGAGGGCGGGCTGGCCCTCCCGAATTTTAGCAATTATTATTGGGCGGCAAATACAGCCATGGTTAGGAAGTTGGTGGGGGGTGGGGGGGGCAGGTCAATGTGGGAGCGAGTAGAGGCGGCATGACAGTGGCCCGGATGAGCAGGTTTTTTGGGGTGGAAGATATGTGCGCAATGTCTGTGGGTGGACCAGCGAACCATGTTCATATGTTCTGGCCATGCCCGAAGCTTAGGAGATTCTGGCATGGGTTTGCGGATGTCATGTCCAAGGTGTTAAAAACAAGGGTGGCACTGAGTCCAGAGGTGGTGATTTTCGGAGTGTCGGAAGATCCAGGAATCCAGGAGGAGAACAAGGCAGACATTCTGACCTTTGCCTCCCTGGTAGCCCGGAGACGGATATTATTAGCTTGGAGGGACTCAAAGCCCCAAAGTCAGAGACCTGGCTCACTAACATGGCTAGCTTTCTCTGTCTGGAGAAAATCAAGTTCACCCTGAGAGTGTCAACGTCAGGGTTCGTCCGGAGCTGGCAGCAGTTCGTCGACTTCTTTAGGGAAAACTAGCTGTCAGCAGGGGGTGGAGGGGGGGATAGGGTCTAGTTTAGTTTAGAGTAGGGTGTTAGAAAAGGTGGGACCTGTGAGGGAGGAAGACGGCTGTTGCACTATGTTTATATTTGTATGTACACTGTTGCTTCTGTTATTGTTATAAAATCATAAATACCTCAATAAAATGTTTATTAAAAAAAAGGGATCACTGATCAAGCATCTGTGGCAATGCAGGTTTCTGTTGGAGTTAATGCATGCTGTTTGCACCAGCACTTTGTACAACATGTACTGCTCCGAGTACAGTATTTGTTTTTCAGATTTAAATTGGGGCAACACTGCATTAAAATTGAGGTGGAGATGCCGGCGTTGGACTGGGGTGAGCACAGTAAGAAGTCTTACAACACCATTCTAAGCATTGTCTTGCATCTTTGAATTTGTCTATATATATGTTTCTGGAACATACCTCTTCATTCACCTGAGGAAGAAGCAGTGCTCCGAAAGCTAGTGTTTGAAACAAACCTGTTGGACTTTAACCTGGTATTGTAAGACTTCTTACTGTTAAAATTGAGGGGCTGAGAAAATCAGGTTCGATGTGTAATGGATGGTTTCTGCCCCGCTGAAGTTGAATTCCACTCCTGTCATCTTTACAATCTGATTTTTTTGTCCATCTGTCATAGGAGCCTGGATTACTATCTCCAGTGAGCTTATCAACAGTGTGAGGAATTTATTGTTTCCCAAGGACACGCTATGTCTTTGATGGCTTTGCACATAAGGGCCCATTTTGGTTGATAAAATGTGTGACTTGCACATGGAAGTGATTCTTTGATCTAGGAACAGGAGGAACCATCTAGAGACCAATCATCCATTACAACAACTTTCAATAAGGCACCAAAAGAGACACAACCAGTAAGCTGCAAAATATTTTTCAGCGTGCAACTGACTTGTCAATACTACCGTAATTTTGCTTTTTCGTATTTTATAATGAAGTGAATAGCAATAGAAGCCAGTGTTACCCTTTGGCTTGCATTTTACTGATCAATATTTTGGCTGGAATTCTCTGTTTGGTAGACTATGTTCTCCCGCTGGATTTCAATCGCGGGAAATTCGCGTTTGTGCAGGAAGCACCGGGTAGTTAAAATTCAGGTGATGCAAATGGGCCAGCACACTGCCCACATGGAACAAAAGTGATTCATGGCTCCGCGATTCCTGGCCCTCACAAGCTGGAGAAGCTTTTAAGCGCTCCACTCACCACAGACTGTCATTCTAGCCAAGAAGTTGGCTGCGACAAAGCCGGCCCACAGAACCTGTGATTGATTTGATTTATTATTGTCACATGTATTAGTACACAGTGAAAAGTGTTGTTTCTTGCATGCTGTACAGACAACACATACCGTACATAGGGAAGGAAGGAGAGACTACAGAATGTAATGTTACAGTCATAACTGGAATGTGAGTTGGAGATCGACAGAATGTTGGATGCCATCAAGGAGAGGAGGGACACCCTCTTCCTTGGGGTGGGGCGGAGACTCAAGCACACCCTTCTCAACAGCGCTAAGGATAAGTTGGCAGAGGCTGTCGGTGCTGGCAACCTCACCAAGAGAACTGGAACGCAATGCAAGAAGGAGATGAACAATCTCCTTAGCGCAACCCCAATGAGTCACCACCTCTGTGCCCCTGGCATCACTCCTGTCCATCATTCTCATCACATCGGCCCCTTAGAGGCCAAGAAACCACCCCGCCTGTCTGCACCTGCCTTAAAACCCATCCTTCAACAAACCACAACACATGGATTGTCCTCTTTGGCTAGGAGACTTGCACACACACGCCACCAGATACAAGCCTCTCATTAAACCCACCATCCAACATCTCAATATGTCCTTTCTCTGTCCCCAAGGATAAGGTGGACGATAACCAGCAGACGCACCAGAAGAAGGGAGGGAACATCCCAGACATTCGTGCCCACACTATGTCAGAGGAGAGTGCCCCACAACGCGTGGGGTAAGCCGAGGAGAGGACAATGGCTGCGATGGAGATTGGCAGGCGGCAAATAAGTGAGATGTTCAGGGATTCTTTGGAGAGTGGTGCCCTGCCAGACACTGGGGCAGGCATCAATTTTGCTGTTCCTGAAAAAAGACAAAGACCCCACAGACTGTGGATCATATCATCCGATCTCCCTGTTGAATGTGGATGCGAAGTTTCCAGCTAAGGTGTTGGCGGTAAGACTGGAGCCTTGTCTCCTGGATGTGGTGGGGAAAAACTAAACGGGGTTTGTAAAGGGGGGAGGTTGACTGCAAATGTGAGGCGGTTGTTAAACGTGGTACTTAGCCTGGGGTAGGGCCGGGTTCCGGAGATCATAATTTTGCTTGATGCTGGGAAAGCTTTCGACAGGTAGAGTGGGACTATCTGTTCACAACACTACAGAAATTTGGGTTTGGACCGGGCTTCGTAGCGTGGGTGTGGCTGTTGTATGCGGCCCCATTTGCCAGTGTTTCCACTAACAAAGTGACTTCTGAGCCCTTTCCCTATACAGGGGCACCAGGCAGGGATGTCCAATGCCCCCTTTGCTGTTTGCATTAGAAATGGAGCCACTAGAAAGGGTGCTGAGGGCTTTGAAAGCTTGGAAAGGAATAGTTAGAGGAGGGGTGGAGCATAGGGTCTTGCTAGATGCCAACGATTTGTTGTTATATAATAGGGATCTGGAAACATCAATGGGAAGCATTATGGTGATTTTGCAGAGCTTTGGGGCCTTCTCTGGGTGTAAGCTAAATGCAGGAAAGAGTGAATACTTGATGGTTGGGCACCTGGGCGGAGAGGGGCTTGGTGGGTTGCCGTTCCGGCTAGCAGGAAGTCGAACCTGCTCAGTCAAATGTGAAAGTGGGAGATTTGTTTTTAGAGGGTTGGTTTGCTAACCTGGGGGAACTGAAGGAGACATATGGACTTACTGATGTTGATGGGTTCAGATATCTCCAGGTTCGAAGCTGAGTCAAAAGGCATTTTCCAACGTTCCCAGTGAAGCAGCCTTCTACCTTGCTCGAGCGGATTTTATCCTGCTCAGGGTCGGAGGTGGCCAGTATGTCGGGCACATACCAGCGGATAGTCGGGGAGATGTACTCGGTTGAGGGTGTGAAGGCGAAGTGGGCAGAGGAACTGGGGCTGATCTTGGAAGAGGAGGTTTAGAGTGAGGCACTGTGGAGGGTGAACGGGATATTGTCTTGTGTGAGGCTGAGTCTCATCCATGTTTCGAGCATGGCTCACGAAGGCTAGAATGAGTCGGTTTTTCGATAGGGTGGAGGATAGATGTGATTGGTTTTCAAGGGGGCCGGTGCATCACGCGCACATATTCTGGTCATGCTCAAAGCGGATGGGCTTCAGGAGGTCCTTTTTTGATACTATGCCAGCAATCCTGAGCATTGGGCTAGAACCCTGCCACAGATGGTGATTTTGGAGCTCCTGACAGAGCCGGGGCAGACGTCCTGGCCTTTGCCTTGCTTGTGGCAAGGAGGCGGATCCACTTGGGCTGGAGGTCGACTACACCATGAAGTGCCTCGGCACAGCTGGGTGACTTGATGGAGTTTTTGCACCTCGAGAAGGTCATGTTTACCCTGAGAGGGGCGGTAGAAGGGCTTTACCATATATGGCAGCCGTTTATAATGTACTTTAAAGAGTTTGTCACTGTTAGCTGTTAGGGGGTGGAGCGGATAGGGTGGGGGTTTTAGTGGTGAGTTATAGTGTTGTAAGGGGAAGGGGGGGTTCTTATTGTTTGGTTGTTATTCTGTGTTATTGTATGCTTTGTATAAAAATGGTTAAAATTTATAATAAAAACATTTCCAAAAAAGAAGTTGGCATGGGTGTAGTGGATAGAAGATAGTTAGGGATGTTGAAAAGTTACCAAACAAGGAGGGTGTCAAGTAAAGAGCACTCTTCGGACTCCGAAGGCAAGCGTGGCGCACAAGGGGAAATTATGGTGGAGGGACCTGTGGTGTTGTTGCTCGCTCAGTAGACTACTGAGAAGTTGGTGGAGTTCCTGTCAATGGATTTTAAGAGGCAAAGGCAGGCGGTCACGGAGGACCTGATGAAAGTGGCTAAACCAATTCGAGCAGACCTGGAAAGGGTGGAACAGCAGTTGGAGGCCCTTGAGTTAGTCGATCCAAAAGGTGGAGTAGACGGTCTCAGACCATGAGGATCAGATTGTCTCCTTGGCGGCAGGGGTGATGATGACGTTGGAGTGACAAAAAATGACGAAGACCAAAATTGTTGGCCAGGAGAACCGCTCCAGACGACAAAACTTGAGGATCGTTGGGCTGCCCAAGCATTTAGAAGGAGCGAACGCCAGAGAATACGTGGAAAAGATGTTTGAGCAATTGGTGGGGAGGGGGTCTTTGCATGTCCTTCTGAAGTGGACCAGGCCCATTGGCCGCTGAGGAAGAAACCCAGGGTTGTGGAACCGCCATGGGCGATCATAGTCTGGCTACATAGGTTGTTGGATAATCAAAAGATCCTGAGATGGGCGAAGGAAACATTAGAGTGCACGGGGGTAGGGGCCATTATTTCGACATGCCAGAGGAGACGATCAACTTTATCAAGGAACATGGACTAGAGGGCATTTATATGTTTTGGGTGGGTTTACCTGCATGGCTACGTTTTGGTAGTGTGTTTAGTGTTGTTATCATTGAATTTTCCTGTTATATTTTTGTATCAGTCTATAATATATGTTATCCTGCGTTTCGGGAATGGGATTTTGGATGTTTTAAAGCAATCGTTGGAAATGGTGGGGGGTGGGATGGAGGGGCGGGAGGTGGGGGGGGGGGCAGGAGGTGGGTGGGCAGGAGGCCCCCAACCAGAATGGACACATGGAATGTGAGGGGATTGAATGGGCTGATTAAAAGATCTTGGGTGTTCGGCCGACTAAAGCGTTTGAAGGCGGATGTGATTTTTTTTACAGGAAACTCACATGAGTGTTTGGGATCAAACGAGGTTGAGGAAAGGGTGGGTGGGAAAGTGTTCCATTCTGGGTGTGACACAAAGATGAGGGAAACCGCGATGCTTACTAATAAGAGGGTGGCTTTTTCAGTGGGTTATATAGTGGGAGATCCAGAGGGGAAGATATGTGATGGTGAGTGGAAGATTGGAGTGGACCCCTGTAGTTTTAGTTAATGTGTCTGCACCTAATTGGGAGGATACAGAGTTTATTAAGAGGGTGCTACCGATTGTCCCAGGTTTGGATTCTCATTGGCGGATTATGGGGCTATTTTAATTGTGTGCTTGACCCCAGACTAGACAGGTCGTGCTCCATATCCTTGAATATATCGGGGGCGGGGAAGGAGTTGCTTGGGTTCATGGAACCAATGGAACGGAATACTCAGTAATTGTCATGTCTGACTATGCTCTGCACTACGTGGATTTGTGCCTGGCAAGGGGTTGCGACTAGCCACCTCCATGGAGGTTGGATGTGGCATCGTTGACAGATAAAGGAGCATGTGAGAGTATAGCCACGGCCATAGGATTGTATGTGGAGTTTAATAAAACAAGGTCTCACCTTCCACGTTCTGGGAGGCGTTAAAAGTGGTGATTGGGGGCAGCTGATCTCGATTAAGGTACACAGAGAGAAGGCAGGAGAGACAGAGGCTGGTAGAGGCTATTCTGCAGGTGCTCCATCAGTAATCGGCTGCCCCAAAGGTGGAGTTGTTGACGAAGAGGAAGAAGCTCCAAGTGAAGTTTGAATTGGTATCGACAGGACAAGTGATGGGCCAGTTACGCCATGTTTGAGGCTCTTCTATGAACATGGGGAGAAGGCCAGTAGGTTACTGGCGTACCAGTTGAGATGCCAAGTGATCTCAAGAGAGATAGTGCATATAAAGGACCTGGGGATCGGAGTGGTTTCTGTTCCAGGAAAGGTAAATGGGGTGTTTGAGACCTTTACTGGGATTTGTACAGGTTGTTACCCCGGAGGGTGGGTTAGACTTCCCAGTGGTGGAGGAGGAGAAAGCACAGGGGCTGGATGCTCCGCTTGGGCTGGAGGAAATTATGAAGTGTGTGAGCTTCATGCAGTCTGGGAAGGCCCCGGGCCCGGACTGATTCCCAGTGGCATTTTATAAAATGTTTGTAACAGAGCTGGGAATTCATCTAATGGAGAGTTTCAATGATTCGTCATTCCAGAGAGAGTTGCTGACCACATTGGCACAGGGAACTATCTCTCTAATCCTGAAAAAGGGGAAGGGTCCATGAGCGTGGGTCTTATTGGTCCATGTCTGTAAGAATGCTGACGCGAAGTTGTTCGCCAAGGTGCTGGCAACTTACTTGGAGGAGTGTTTGCTCAGGGTGGTAGTGGAGGATAAGACGGGGTTTGTGAAGAGCTGACAATTGTCGACCAATATAAAGAGACTATTGAATGTGGCGATGTCGCCCCGTCAGGTTCGGAACCGGAAGTAATAATCTCCATGGATGCGGAGAAAGCATTTGACCGGGTAGAATGGGAGTATCTCTGGGACGGTTTGGGTTTGGGCCCAGTTTCACTTCTTGGATTAGACTGCTGTATAAGGCCCCCACTGCGAGTGTTTGTACGGGGCAGCACGGTAGTACAAGTGGATAGCAATGTGGCTTCACAGCGCCAGGGTCCCAGGTTTGATTCCCTGCTGCGTCAGTGTCTGTGCGGAGTCTGCACGTTCTCCCCGTGTCTGTGTGGGTTTCCTCCGGGTGCTCCGGTTTCCTCCCACAGTCCATAGATGTGCAGGTTAGATGGATTGGCCATGTTAAATTGCCCTTAGTGTCCAAAAAGGTTAGGAGGGGTTATTGGGTTACGGGGATAGGGTGGAAGTGAGGGCTTAAGTGGTTCGGTGCAGACTCGATGGGCCGAATGGCCTCCTTCTGCACTGTATGTTCTATGTTCTAATGCATTAGGTTTGGGGTACTTTCAACTGTATAGGACAACAAGGCAAGGATGTCCACTTTCCCCGTTACTTTTTGCGTTATCAATTGAACCGCTGGCTATCACACTGAGGTCATTGACGGAGTGGAGGGGTATAGAGAGAGGAGGTATGGAGAACCAAGTATCCCTGTACATGAATGCTGTTGTATGTAACAGACCATGTCTTCAGTGTGGGGAGGATTATGGAGGTGTTACGTAAGTTTGGCTCCTTTTCGGGATATAGACTGGGGAAAAGTCAGGTGTTTCCAGTGAGCCCTCGGGGACAGGGCGGAGGTCTGGACAAATTGCCATTTCGGCTAGCTAGGTTGAGCTTTAGGTATTTGGGAGTGTAGGTGGGTCACAACTGGGCATTGTTGTATAAGTTGAATTTGGCCAGTCTGGTAGAAGGGATGAAGGGAGATTTGAAGAGGTGGGATGCTCTGCCGCTATCGTTGGCAGTCAGGGGTTTGCCGTTGCCGAATTTGATGAACTGCTACTGGATAGTGAATATCGAGAAGGTTCAGAAATTGGTCATGAAGGAAGGGTCAGTGTGCGGGTAGATGGAGGCAGTTTCCTGTACAGGGTCGTGTTTGAGGACATTGGTGATGGCTCCTCTTCTATTCTCACTGGAATGCTACGAGCCCGGTGGTAGTAGCCTCGATAAGAGTCTGGAACCAATTTAGGCAACATTTTAAGTTATGGGCGATGTCATTGTAGGCACTGATATGTGGGAATGACAGATTTATCCCAGCAGGGTTGGAATCGGCGTACAAGATCTGGGAATGGTAGGGGTAGAGAGGTACATCACGAGGGGATCGGATGAGGGCTTCTATTCAAGGTGGAGGCTATTTATCTCCTTCAAGAATTGGTAGTCCTCAGCAAATAGGGGGGTGGGGGAGCGTGGGGGGTTTGACAAAAAATAAAACGGGGTACACAGGGTGGGATGGTGGGTTGTTTGTTTATTATGAAAGTTGAGTGGGTGTAAATTACATTGCAAAATGGAAAATGTCCTGAATAAAAGTATTTTTAAAAAAGTTCAGCAGGATTAATAATATAATTAATAATTGCTTATTGTCACAAGTAGGCTTCAATGAAGTTACTGTGAAAAGCCCCTAGTCGCCACATCCCGGCACCTGTTCAGGGAGGCCAGTACGGGAATTGAACCCGCACTGCTGGCATTGTTCTGCATTGCAATTGCAAGCCAGCTATATAGCTCACTGTGCTAAACTAGCCCCTGAGGATTCTCTTGACCATCCAATTCTACCAGGTTACATGGTCACCTGTGTTGCATTGCTATCCCACCCTCAACATGTACCTCCCCTCCCCTGGCCCTTTCAAAATGATGTAGCTTGCACTGCATCCCTGTCCCCATCAGTTACTGGCACCAAGCCTGTAATGTGGGGAGTCTCTACCCCTAGTATCCATCCCAGCCAACAGGGGTACCGGTGGCTACCCCAACTGATGTTAGCGATAGGCTCTGTGGCCCATTCCTTTTTCTCCCAGTAGGGTCTATTGTGGGTCTCCACACTGGGCGAACCTTTACTATCCCACCAGGAGGGTCACAACTGGTTGTGTGGTGGAGACATTCATACTGTGCAGCCATTTGCCTCCATGCTAAGAACCTGGTGTGCAGAGAGGTCCTACAGATGTGGGTGAGCGAGGGATATATGCATTTGCTGGGACCTTAGCTGCAGTGTTATGTGGAGTGTGGGTTTCGCACATAGGTTATGTCAGGGAGCTGGTGTGGTATTATAGGTATTACGGTACCTGAGAGGCTGAAGTACCATTCGTAGAACCTATATGCTTGCTATTGGCTAGAGTGTATAATAGCTCCGCCCTGATAGGCGGGGTATAAGAACCCGTGCCGTCCCAGCAGCCCTCATTCTGTACCTGAGCTGCTGGGGGAAACATCTAGCTTATTAAAGCCTTCAGTTGGACTACAACCTTGTTTTAGTGGTCATTGATCGTGCATCAGCTGGTCAGGTTTCCTGTCCGGGGGGTGGGATGGATGGGATCAGGGGAGAGAGGGACAGGCAGGTCTTGGAGATATCTTGTGATCCTCAGGGGTGTCAACTGTCACTGGTGAGGCTTTTACTCTGAGAGGGACTGTGTGGCAGGGAGGGTTCCAATGCCATGGTGCATGTGTCCTTTGTTTGGGGTGAGCTCTGCTAATCCTGCTTCCTCTGCTGAGGAGTGCACCAAGGAGTGCCAACATCTGGTGGGTTGGCGATTGAGCATGGCCACACCCATCCCCTTTATGATACTGCTGGGGTACGAGGGTTTCCAAAGGGATGGGCTGGGTGATAACCCACATGGTCAGGGTCGCTCAGAGCACTTCCAGGATCCCATGAGCAGTCAGCAGTCTCAACAACCAGGAGCCTGTAAGTTGCAACTAGGGGATGTGTTTAAGTGAATTAATGCAGCAATGGGAGTGTCAGCCAGGGCACCCCGATCCCGAGTCCACGCACTTGCCACAAAGTCACCCCCCCCCCCCCCCCCCACCCCCCGCGACTCCAGATAGACCCACCCCCAGCAAGCCCGAAAAGCTCTGAGAGTTTTCTTACCTTCAGCTATGGCACTTAGGCCCCGCTTGTAAATACTTGCGCCAATTCACATCTGCGTAACTCCCACTTGAAAGGGGTGGAGCATCGGGGGTCCAGCCTGTTAATCATATTAAAATTCATGAAATTGTGGTTTTGCATGGGGCCGTCAGCACAAAGTGTGTAGTTTGCCACCAGCAGGAGACTGGAGGATTGCAATGAGATCGGCGCCCACCCAACACAAAAGTCTACGCCCGATCACGGATGATGCTGCAGGCACGGGCAGCGGAGAATCCCGCCCTTTATGTCCAATATGCATTATTTTCTTTTACCAAGTTCAGTGAAAATCACAATTTTTTCCCTCTTCTTCATAAACCTGAACAGACATGGCAAAGGTTTCGAAATTGAAATGAAATAATGAAAAGGGTGGAAATCATGTCTACTTGAAAACAAATTTATTTTGGATAAATGCCACACATCAAGTATTTACTTGCTTGCTTATTCATCCAAAACCGATGTTCTTTTTCTTCAACGAGAAATGCACCCTGAAATTAAGCCAAGACTTTTGCTTATTTCGATTCCCAAAAATCTAGTTAAAAAGAAAACTAAACATAGATTATATCTTAGGAATGAGGTGCACCTCTCATTTAGCACTCCCTTAAGTGATTTTTCTCATGAATACAACCTATGTGCTTTGCTTCAAAGCGAGTTGCTGTTTCAACATTGCCATTTGGGGCTTGATCCTGGTTCAATAGTTGAATCTGAAATAAGTCACATTTTAATTGGAATAAACTTATTCCAAGAAGTAAATAATCATGTTTGTTATTTGTCAATGTTATGATGGTACTAGTGATAAGTTACAAGTTAAAACTTCTCAAAGCTGACTTCCAAATACTGAAATGGAGCTGGATTGCAGGTTGCTTCCAAGCTTTGATCAACGAATATCCAACATGACAGAAGACACAAAAATACATCCAACGCATGCACAGGCATACATATACTTGCCCAAGAGAAACCTACATCTTTTTCACGGATCATTTTTGTTCAACAAAAAATCTTTTGTGCTTTATTGTAATATAAATAAAACTCCTGAATTGCTTCTACTACAAATACATAACTGGTATAATAATGTTAAATTGAATTTGAGTGATATTTCAACCATATTTACATGGACCTTTCAAAATAAAGGCTTATCAAGTCTCAGGCACCATGTTCAACAGATTGTTAGAACTGATCCAGACATGAACAGATTGTTAGAGCTGATCCAGACATGGGGCGTCATTCTCCGACCCCCCAGAGGGTCGGAGAATGGCCGTTGGCCGCCGTGAATCCCGCCCCCGCCGAAGTCTCCGAAGGGAGAAAAGTCGGCGGGGCGTTAATGGCGCCGCTGCCGCGGAGAATGTCACGGGTCTGCGCAAGGCAGCCGATTTTCGGCCTGCCGATATTCTCCCTCCCGGATGGGCCGAAGTCCCGTCGACGTGATGACCGTTCACGTCGACGTGAATCAAACCTCCTTTTCATCGGCGTGACCCGGTGCTCCAGGCTCACGCCGACCAGCGAGGAGGTGAGTGACGGCCTGGGGGGTTGGCTCTGGGCAGGAAATGGCGTGGCCGCAGACTGATTGCGTGAGGAGAGGTGTGTCTCGGCTTGTGTGTGTGTGTGTGCGGCGGGGGGGGGGGGGGGGGGGGGGGGTGGTGGTTAGAGTAGGCTGGGCTCCGGGGGAGTGCCGGGAGGGGGTCCGTGCCGGGATGGAGGTTGGGGGTTGGGGGGGGTCCGTGCTGGGGTGGAGGTTGGGGAGGGGGTCCGTGCTGGGGTGGAGGTTGGGGGTTGGGGGGGGGTCCGTGCTGGGGTGGAGGTTGGGGAGGGGGTCCGTGCTGGGGTGGAGGTTGGGGCTTGGGGGGGTCCGTGCCGGGGTGGAGGTTGGGGGTTGGGGGTTGGGGGGGGGTCCGTGCTGGGGTGGAGGTTGGGGAGGGCGTCCGTGCTGGGGTGGAGGTTGGGGGTTGGGGGTGGTCCGTGCCGGGGTGGAGGTTGGGGGTTGGGGGGGTCCGTGCTAGGGTGGAGGTTGGGGGTTGGGTGGGGTCCGTGCTGGGGTGGAGGTTGGGGAGGGGGTCCGTGCTGGGGTGGAGGTTGGGGAGGGGGTCCGTGCTGGGGTGGAGGTTGGGGGTTGGGGGGGGTCCGTGCTGGGGTGGAGGTTGGGGGTTGGGGGGGGTCCGTGCCGGGGTGGAGGTTGGGGGTTGGGGGGGGTCCGTGCTGGGGTGGAGGTTGGAGAGGGGGTCCGTGCCGAGGAGGGTGATGGGAGGGCAAATGAGTTGGTCCACCTGGCCAGGTGCCAGCCTCCAACAGTTGGACCCATGCGGTCCATGCCACCTGGCTGGGGGGAGGAGGGGAAATGGGCAATGATGACATGTCGTCGTTCCCCTCCCCCCCACC
The DNA here is from genome assembly GCF_047496885.1 of Scyliorhinus torazame. Taxonomy (NCBI): domain Eukaryota; kingdom Metazoa; phylum Chordata; class Chondrichthyes; order Carcharhiniformes; family Scyliorhinidae; genus Scyliorhinus; species Scyliorhinus torazame. The sequence goes on along the minus strand of NC_092709.1, from coordinate 73,761,868 downwards.
AGGCCGTCATGTTTTCAGACCATCCAGCGATGATGGCCGCCGTGGTGGCAGCCGCTCATGTCTATGTTGCCCTGGATGAGGAGGAGGAGGAGGAGGAGGAGCGTGCCAGAGAGGCGGCGCAGGCTTCCGCAGAGGGGCAGGCGGCAGCCGCCCAGGCTGGAGGGACACCTGACCGACAGGACGAGGAGGGGGAGGAGGACGTCGCGGCCCCACGGCAACGGAGGCACCCGAGGGCGCCCCGTGTGTACCGGCCCCGGCAGTCATACCAGGACCTCACGGACCGGGAATGCAGGAGGAGACTCCGGATGAGCCGGGAAACCGTGGCACACATCTGCCACCTGCTGGCACACCTGTCACCGCGTGGCACTGGCGGGGGACACCCTCTCCCCGTGTCCGTCAAGGTTACGGTGGCCCTGAACTTTTATGCAACGGGGTCATTCCAGGCACCGAGTGGGGACCTGTCCGGCATATCGCAGACATCGGTGCACCGGTGCATCCGGGCAGTGACAGATGCCCTTTATGCCATGGCGCACCACTACATCCGCTTCCCCGTGGACCGGGCCAGCCAAGATGCCCGGGCCGTGGGCTTCTCTGCCGTGGCCTGGTTCCCCATGGTCCAGGGCGCGATCGATGGGATGCACGTCGCCGTGCGGCCACCTGCAGATAACAGGGCCGTGTTCACTAATAGGAAGGGGACCTATTCGATGAACGTACAGGTGGTCTGCGACCACCGCATGATGATCCTGCACGTCTGCGCCTGTCACCCAGGCAGTGTACACGACTCATTCATGTTGTCGCAGTCATCCATCCCCGGCATGTACGAGGGACGCCATCCCCGGCTGAGGGGCTGGTTGCTGGGCGACAGGGGCTATCCATTGCGATCGTGGCTGATGACGCCTATACGGAGGCCACGCAATGAGGCGGAGAACCGCTACAATGATGCCCATGTAGCGACAAGGGGAGTGATCGAGAGGTGCTTTGGTGTGCTGAAGATACGTTTCAGGTGCCTGGACCTCTCTGGGGGCGCCCTCCAGTATCGGTCAGATAGGGTCGGCCGCATCATTGTGGTGTGCTGCGTCCTGCACAACATAGCCCAGCAGAGGGGCGATGTGCCGCAGGCAGAGGAGGGCGGAGTGGAGGAGCAGCAGGAAGAGGCCCAGTCCTCCCCAGATGAGGGGGATGGGGGCAATGGTCAGGGCAGACGGGGTAGACACAGGCGGGTGGCTGTCCACCGTTACCGGCTGGCCCAGCGGGCACGGGACAGACTGATAGCCGCCCGCTTCACTGACTAGATGGGCGTGGGAATCGGGTAGTATGGCCACAGACCGCACACCATGGCAACAGCCGACCACCCACACCCCCCACCCATCCACCCACCCAGCACCCTCACCCCCCTCCCCAACCCCACCCACCCCACCCGCATGCACACCACCCCCCCCACCCCCATTGCCGATCCACCGGCAGCACAACGGGCCGGGCTCACACAGTTGCGGGTGGACGCGTGTCTATCGCAGGCCATGGAGGATGATGACAACCCGCCCTGCGATGAGCTCCTGGCTCTACATCGTTGGACTATGTCTGACCCATGGCCACAGTACCACCATCCACCCGGACCATCCCTGCATGCGGCTGTGACACTGCAGCGCACGGTCCCGTCCTCTGCCCGGGGGATGGTGATGGCGGCCCAGGGGGAAGGGGGCAGTCTCACCTGGGGCTGAGGTAAGACCACCCCTCACACACACACTTGTGCTCAATGTGCATGACACGCCCGCACACTTTGGGCAGAGCACAAAGGCAGCTTCGGTAGGTGTAACATTGACTTTAATAACCAAAGGAGTTCATGCGCGTGCCCGAGCCCCTAAAACTCATCTGTGCCCTGCACCCGTGCCAACTTACTCAGTGTCTAATTGTTTGGCCTTATGGGCCCTTTGACTACGTCTACGTGGTTCCCCAGACGGTACAGCAGAACTGGAGGTGGACTCCTGTGATTCCTGCCCTCTGACACTGGATCCCTTTGGCGGCCGTTTCCTGGGGCGTCCTGGCCTAGATGGGCCAGGCTGCAGCCCGGGCGACTGGGATGGCGAGCTGCCAGCCTGTCCTGCCCGTTGCCCACCCGATGCACCTGGGACGGAAGGGGGGGAGTCCGAGGTGTCGCGGTGTACCGGGACCTCCCCTACAGAAGGAGCCGGGACGGACCACACCACCTCCTCCTCCCTCGGGGTGCCCGATGGCCCCCAGGCCTCTACATGGGTGGGGGATGCGAACGGACTGGCCATCCGACGACCCCCCGACATCTGGCGCTGCCAGTCCTGGAGGCCCGTGCTGGTATCGACAGGGGTCTGCAGGTTTGCAGCCATGGAGCCCAGGGTGTTGGCCAACCCTGTCTGTGACAGTGCGACGCTGGCTCGCACATGGCCACTGGCGCCGATGCCCTCAGCGATGGCCTGCTGAGACTGGGCCATGGCCTGCAGAGACTGGGCTATGGCATTGAGCGCCTCTGCCATCTGGCGCTGGCACTGGCTCATGGCCTCCTGTGAGAGGGCAGCCATTTCCTGGGCCACAGACGCCGCCTGCACGGAAGGCCCCAGGCCTCGCAAACCGTTCCCCATGTCTGACACCGTCGCAACCATTGCCTCCACCGCGGACGCCACCCGTGCGGTGTCAGCCTGGGTGGCACGCATGACCGGGACCACTCCCAGCTCCTGGACGCGGGTGGACACCTCCACCTGCGACCGCAGCCGCCGCAAGCCGCCCGTCACCCTCTTCGCTTGTCTCCGGGTCGGTGGTTGCATCGGATCTATGTGTGGGTGTGGTAACTGCAGGAACCCGGGATCCATCTGGGCGGCAGATGTTCGCTTGGCCTGGGCTGCCCTCCGACCGCCCGGTCCCTCTCCTGCTCCTACCTCCACCTGCTGTACCGGGACGGCTGTGTTGTGCGCACCAGTGAGTGTACCAGACGCCTCATCACTAAAGTGCCCAACCGTGGTGTGTTTCTGCGATGGTGGAGGGTGTTGGTGACAGCAGTGGCGTTGTGTCATGCTCTTCGTCCCACTCTGACTCCATGGCACTTTGGGGTGGGGGTTCGTCTCCACCCATCCACTCTGAGTCACTGTCCGGTATTTCGTCTTCCCGGGTAGGGGTGTCCTGGGTAGTGCTGTCCCGGGTAGGGGTGTCCTGGGTAGTGGTGTCCCGGGTAGGGGTGTCCTGGGTAGTGGTGTCCCGGGTAGGGGTGTCCTGGGTAGTGGTGTCCTGGGTAGTGGTGTCCTGGGTAGTGGTGTCCTGGCTCGGATGTGACGGGGGCCTGTGGCTGCCCCCCTCATCGCTGGGTGGTCGCTCCCGCACGTGACGGGGGTGTCGTCTCCCTGTTGCTCCAGGTCTCTCCGTCTCCCGTGGTCTCCGAGGGGCATCCTGCGGGCGTCGCATGCTGGAGGGTCCGGGTCTCTCCGTCTCCCGTGGTCTCCGAGGGGCATCCTGCGGGCGGTGTGCTTCTGCGGGGGTGGGTGCCTGGACGTTTGGTCCTGCGATACACAATGAAGCATGCATGGTTAGACATCAGGCAGTGATCAGGTGATACGGGGAAGGGGGATATAGGGGAGGGGGGATATGGGGACGGGCTGTCGGTGGCTCACTTGCTGGTGGGCCCCCGACCTCTGCATCAGCAACCTCCCGGTCCTCAGGTCCGCCAGCCAGTTCCAGGGCCCTTTCCTCGTGTACGGTCAGTGGCCTCTCATCAGCGGGCCCTCCACCAGTCCTCACATGCTCCCTATTGTTGTGTGCGCGCTTCTCCTGTGGTGGGGGGGGGGGGTGGTGGCATGGGTAAAAGGCAACGGTGTTAGGCAGGTATATGAATGCACACCATCGGTTGCGCGTGCATTGCAGAGGTTAAGGTTAGGGCTGGATTCACTTGGGGATATGGGGGAGGGGGGTTATGGCGGGAGGGGGGATATGGGGGATATGGGGGAGGGGGGATATGGGGGATATGGGGGAGGGGGGACATGGGGGGATATGGGGGAGGGGGGATATGGGGAGGGGGGATATGGGGGAGGGGGGATATGGGGGATGGGGGATATGGGGGATATGGGGAGGGGGGATATGGGGGAGGGGGGATATGGGGGATATGGGGGAGGGGGGATATGGGGGATATGGGGGAGGGGGGATATGGGGATGGGGGATATGGGGGAGGGGGGATATGGGGAGGGGGGATATGGGGGAGGGGGGATATGGGGGAGGGGGGATATGGGAGAGGGGGATATGGGGGAGGGGGGATATGGGGGAGGGGGATATGGGGAGAGGGATATGGCATATATGGGGGAGGGGGGAATATGGGAGATATGGGGGAGGGGGGATATGGGGGAGGGGGGATATGGGGGATATGGGGAGGGGGGATATGGGGGATATGGGGGAGGGGGGATATGGGGGATATGGGGGAGGGGGGATATGGGGGATATGGGGGAGGGGGGATATGGGGGAGGGGGGATATGGGGGATATGGGGGAGGGGGGATATGGGGGATATGGGGGATATGGGGAGGGGGGATATGGGGGAGGGGGGATATGGGGGATATGGGGGAGGGGGATATGGGGGATGGGGGATATGGGGAGGGGGGATATGGGGAAGGGGGGATATGGGAGAGGGGGGATATGGGGAGGGGGGATATGGGAGAGGGGGATATGGGGGAGGGGGGATATGGGGGAGGGGGATATGGGGAGGAGGGATATGGGGTATATGGGGGGGGGGAATATGGGAGATATGGGGGAGGGGGGATATGGGGGAGGGGGGATATGGGGGATATGGGGGAGGGGGGATATGGGGGAGGGGGGATATGGGGGATTTGGGGGAGGGGGGATATGGGGGAGGGGGGATATGGGGGAGGGGGGATATGGGGGAGGGGGGATATGGGGGATATGGGGGAGGGAGGGATATGGGGTATATGGGGGAGGGGGGAATATGGGAGATATGGGGGAGGGGGGATATGGGGGAGGGGGGATATGGGGGATATGGGGAGGGGGGATATGGGGGAGGGGGATATGGGGGAGGGGGGATATGGGGGAGGGGGCATATGGGGGATATGGGGGAGGGGGGATATGGAGGATATGGGGAGGGGGATATGGGGGATATGGGGAGGGGGATATGGGGGATATGGGGGAGGGGGGATATGGGGGAGGTGGGATATGGGGGATATGGGGGAGGGGGGATATGGGGGAGGGAGGATATGGGGGATGGGGATATGGGGGAGGGGGATATGGGGGAGGGGGGATATGGGGGAGGGGGATATGGGGGATGGGGGAGGGGGGATATGGGGGAGGGGGGATATGGGGAGGGGGGGTATGGGGGGATATGGGGGAGGGGGGATATGGGGAGGGGGGATATGGGGAGGCTCACCCTGCCTGCTCTGACGAGGTCATTCACCTTCTTGTGGCACTGGGTGCCTGTCCGTGGTGTCAGGGCCACAGCGGTGACGGCCTCTGCCACTTCACTCCACAGACGCCGGCTGTGGCGTGGGGCAACTCTGCGGCCGTGCCCGGGATACAGGGCGTCCCTCCTCTGCTCCACCGCGTCCAGGAGCGCCTCCACATCGCGTGACTCGAACCTCGGGGCTGAGCGACGGCCAGCCATCCAGTCGGGTGTTGCGGTCGGGTGTTCCGGTCGGGTGGGGGGGAGCTGCGCGGCCTTATGAGCCGTCACGCCGTGCAGCGCGTATGACGCTGCATGGCGTGAACCACTGCGCAAGCGCGGATCCCGTTACGTCGCTGCTAGCCCATTTCGGGCCGGAGACTATCGTCCCATTTTTATGACGTGACGCAAGTGGGATTTGCGCCGTTTTTTGCGCCGATCGGCGGACTTTCCGCCGATAACGGAGAATTTCGCCCATGATGTTGCAAATGTTTGAAAATATCGGTGTGGCAGTTCAGGGGATGTAGTGAAAGTGACTGCAATGCACTGCCTTGCCTTCCCTTGAATGTTAAATAGAAAGTAGCATTCCTCTAAGGTCAGTCAACCATTCACTCAGGAGACTGGGTGGTACAGTACTTAATACACTAGCCTTTTGTTTCTGCGACTAAGAATAGAATGCAGCTCAGACTATGAGATGAAAGTGACCTCTGTTTCTGTGCTGCATGGGCCTTCTGTGAAGGAGCTCTGAGCAATTTTAACCTGGTTGATAGTGGTCAATAACCTACATAAAGCAGCCTGTTGAGTACTAAGGGTGCGATTTTGTCATTGCGTTGCACCCAGTGCTAATTCCAATGCGCCATAGCGGGAGAGGTCCAAAACAGGATTTGCGCTAGATGGCAAGCGCGACGCACCCGACTTGCTACACTTGATGCAATCTGGATCACACCCTCGCTAGGCGTCATCCAGATAATCATATTTAAATGATCCATTAGTCTAATTTAAATATGCACAGTCCATTTGAGATTGCATTTTCCCCGCTCCTGGCAGTCACTGACCACACTGGCCAGGTCTCTCGCCGGCGCAAATTAGTACTGGTCTCCAAAAATGGAGACAAGACACGATGGCCATGCTGGCAGACACGGAGGCCATTGTAGTCCACGGGTGGTGGGGACTGGGCAGAGCAGTCGGGGTGGGGTAGGATTTCTGGTGGGAGTCTCTGTAATGGGAGAGTTTCTAGTTGGGTCGCTCTTTTAGGGGTCTCTCTTATGGGGAGACTCTAATGGTTTTTTTTTCTTACTGAGGGGGGGTTTTGTGGGGATCTCTGAAATGGAGGGATATCTGGTACGGACTCTCTTATGGGGGTCTCTGCTCTGGTTTCTTTTATGGGGGGTCTCTGGTGTGGATCTCTGTAATGGAGATTTCTGATGTGGGTCTCTGTAATGGGGGGCTTTCTGGTGGGGTCTGGTGGAGGCGGGGTGGACAGGATTTGCATTGTGGGGGTGGGGGGGTAGAGTGGCATACCGATGGAATCTGGGGGTAACTCCCTTAAAGAGTTACCCTCTTGGCCCATCACAAGATCCACCGCATCACTGCCACACTGGGAAATACTGGCACCAATTCTCGCCCATGTGAATCCCGGCCCAGAGATTCACATAGGTTTGGAGAATCTGGTGCCCAGCATCAATAGGATACAAATAGATCAATTTGACTCATTTGCATCCTCACGCTAGTGCAGCACGTGAACTTTGATGCTGCCGCCAGTGAAGGATCAGAGCATTTGGCCGACACTGGATTTTCCACCGCATCGGGAACTTTGCTACCAGCAACAGGCGGTGGAGAGGCCAGGCCGCAATGTTTTGGCCTCAAGTACTTTCTGTTGTAGCAAATCTCACAGGCTCACCACTCTCTGGGTGAAGAAGTATCTCCCATTCTTCTTCTGAACTCCAGCAAATATAATCCTGACTGACTCAATCTCTCCCGCCATCCCTGGAATCAGTTTGGTAAACCTTCGCTGCACTCCCTCGATAGCAAGAACATCCTTCTTCAGATAAGGAGACCAAAACTACTCACAGTACTCCAGATGTACACCAAGGCCATGTATAATTGCATCAAGACATCTCTGATCCTGTACTTGAATCTTCTCACTATGAAGGCCAACATATCATTTGCCTTCTTTACCACCTGTTTCAGTGTGTGCTTACCTTTAGCGATCGGTGTACGAGGAACCCAGGTCTTGTTGCACATTTCCCTCTCTCAACTTATAGCCAATCAGATAATAAACTGTCTTTCTTTTTTTGTAACAATGTGCATAACCTCACATTTATCCACATTATTCTGCATCTTCCATGCATTTGCCCACTCACTCAGTTTGTCCAAATTATACTGAAGTATCTCTGCATCCTCCTCACAGTTTACCCTCCCACCCACTTTGTCATCTGCAAATTTGGAAATATTACTTTTAGTTCCCTCATCTAAATCATTTATATTGTGAATGGCTGGGGTCCCAGCACAGATCTCTGCAATACCCCATGAGTAACTGCTATTCAGAAAAGACCCGTTTATTCCTACTCTTTGTTTCCTGTCTGCTAGTCAGTGTTCTATCCATCTCAATACACCACTCCCAAGCCCAGGCACTTTAATTTTGCACACTAATCTCTTATGTCGAAAACTTTCAGAAAGTCCAAATAAACCACATCCACGGCTCTCCCTCATCAACTCTACTTGTTATATCCTCAAAAAATTCCTGTTGGTTTATGAAGCATGATTTCCCTTTCGTAAATCCATGCTGACTCTGTCCGATCCTGCCACTGTTCTCCAAGTGCTCTGCTATTAAATCTTTTATAATGGACTCTAGAATTCTCCCCACTACCGATATCTGGCTGACTGGTCGATACATCCCTGTTTTCTCTCTACCACCCTTTTTAAATAGTGGGGTGATCCAGCGTCTATAGAATCTTGGAAGATGGCCACCAATGCATTTACCGTTTCTAGATCCACTTCCTTAGGAATTCTGAGATATAGATTATCAGGCCAGGGGGATTTATTAGCCTTCAATCCCATCAATTTCCCCAACACCATTTCTCTATTAATACTGATTTTCTTCCTTTTCACTAAACGGCGTGGCCGGGATTCTCCGAGCCTCCGCGCCGAAATGGCGCTCGTCGCTCGGCACAGGGGCGGAAAATGGGGCCTCAGACCTGCGATTGGGTCCAACACCGGGACGTGATTGTCCGACGAGGGGAAAATCGGCGGCAGTTGTGCGTGTGCGGTCGACGCGGCACCGGTCGGGGGCCGTTGAAAGATTCTCCACAGTCGACCGGCCGAGTTCCCGCCGGCATGGTTCCACCTGGCGGGAGCTCGCCGTCGCGGCTGCGGTGGCTGTCCTGGTGGGGGATCAGTCTCTGGGGGGGCCTCCACGATGGCCAGGCCTGCGGCCGGCTGCCATGCGTATGCTTCAAAAGTGAAATGCTTGAACATTGCAGACAAGTTCACTCACTTGGTGGTCTATTCCATATTTGACATAGAATCATAGGATTGCTAGAGTGCAGGAGGCCATTCAGCCCATTGACTCTGCATGATACTGAAAGAGCACCCTACCTAGGCCCACTCTCCCGCAACCCTCAACTGTAGTGGTATTGAGTTAGTTCTTTCGGTTGACTAACTATATTATTGTAATATGTACTTTCCAATGGCACAGCATGAAAACAAGTATAGTGGGACAGGAATTTATGCTGAGTCTGTCACAAATTTCTTTGTATTGAGGCATGTTTTGAATCTTTATGAACAGAAATTCTGAGAAGAATTTATTGGCTATTATACTCAGTCTTTGCTATGAAAAGCAGTCCAATGTATTGGATGAGCTGCAGAATGCTGATTTTTTAGAAGCATTGCTATAAAGAATACACATTGAACAGTTAACTACCAAACTGGTGTTCAAATTCAAACCTGGCAGGTTGACTCTAATTGATCAAGGCATTACGATGGTGAATGAACTGGAGAAAGGTTGTCCCCCAAGCTTTTGTTTAGTTAAGAAAGCTGCTTCTTCTGGCTGCAAAAGACAAGGAGGGCCCTGTTTGTGATTATATATGTAGCTTACAGCATGAAAATGTGAGCCATACTGCAAGTCCAGCTGACAATTTTAAATTGTTTTTTCAGTGTAATTCATAGCACAATCAGGATTGTTTAGCAAGTGTTGTCCAAGCAAAAGGTGTTGTCTCTACCAATCAGATTCCACTTACCAACTAATCAGCACTCTTCTCATGAAATACAAAATTGTTGTGCCCATTATTACTGGTATTCTTGCGGACTGTCCTGCTGAGTGCAAGATGAAAAGCTTTGAAAGCTTGTCTCTTTTTTCAGCAATGTTATTTATAACTTAACAATTTCCTTAATAAATTAGATGTTTGCATTGAAATAGTGGCAAAGTACTGCCATGCATGTCCATCCAGTGTTCATTCAGTAACATCACCAGCAACATCTTCTAGGCTGCAACATTGAAATGATTATAAGCTTGAATTGGGGGCACGGCCTGAAGTTCAAGAAGCTAGCAGGATTGAAAGACATACAGTCGAGCGAGCCTATCACAAAGTTAAGTGTACAACAAGAGAGATGAGGTCAGCAGATCTGGAGAATCAATTCCATAAATGCACAAGTCAGCCATGATACTTTTTGTGTCTTCATATTATTTGAAAAACATGTTTCTCTATATCTCCATCCAAGTGCTCTAAATATTTTACGTTGTAAAAAAAGTTTAGCTGTCTTTACTTCATCAACACCAGCTCTTTATATTTGACATTTATATTTGTTTGCATAGCGTGCATCAGATCAAAAGTGCCACATCTAAAAATGTGGGTGGCCTCAGAGAAGTTTAGGGTTCCAGAATTCAAAATGAGCAAAAATTAGACAATTTGAAATAAGCATTTATCCACATTACCAATCAAATAGTTGGGTTTATTTCTTCAGTTCTCTGCCCAAAGCCAGGTATAACCCAACACGTGGTGCCGTCCACCAGAGGCAGGGCAAAGGGGCAGGTCCCAAATCCACCCCAGCCAGAACAGGGATCAAACCCTGCATCTTGACACTAATCTGATCCACACCATCTGGCCAATTGAGCCAACACAGACACCCCAAGGAGCCAACATACACTTTTACATGAATCTTGTATCCTGGATCTATGGTGGAGTGCAGGGAGTTAGGTAGTAAGTTAAGAAACAGGACCTCTAGGGTTGTAATATCAGGATTACTCCTCGTACCACATGCCAGTGAAAGATAGTGCAGCTAAACATATGATTAAAGAGCTGATGTAGGAGGGAGGGTTTCAAATATCCAGATCATTGGGATCTCTTCTGGGGCAGGTGGAATCGGTACAAGGACGGGTTGCACCTAAACTGGAGGGGCACCAATACCCTGGCTGGGAGGTTTGCTAGCATCACTCGGGAGGATTTGAACTAGTGTGGCAGGTGGGTTGGAACCAGAGCAGGTCAGCAGGTGAAGTAACTGAGTAACTGAGGGAGAGGTAGAGACTAAAGCCAATATGTCTAAGAGGAAGAGCAGCGAGAAGTTGCTGAACACAGCAGGACTGGTGGTCTGAAGTGCATTTGTTTCAACGAAAGAAATATCACAGGTAAGGCAGATGGAACTATGATACTGTTGCTATTACAGAGACTTGGTGAGGGTCAGGATTGGAAGATAAATGTTCCAGGATTTAGAGACTTCAGGTGGGATAGAGGGGGCTGTAAAATGGGTGGGGGAGTTGTATTATTGGTTAAGGAGAATATCATAGCTATACTAAGTGAAGACACCTTGGAGGGGTCATGCACTGAGGCAATATGGGTAGAGCTCAGGAATAGAAAGGTTGCAATCACAATGTTGGGGGTTTACTACATGCCTCCCAACAGCCAGCGGGAGTTAGAGGAGCAGATATGTAGACAGACTTTGGAAAGATGTAAAAACAACAGGGTTGTTATGGTGGGTTATTTTAACTTCCCCTATATTGACTGGGATTTACTTAGTGCTAGAGGCTTCGATGGGGTAGAATTTGTAAGGCGCATCCAGGAGAGTGTCTTGAAACAATACGTAAATAGTCCAACTAGGGAACGGTCCATACTGGACCTGGTATTGGGGGGGGGGGGTCAGGTGATCAAAGTTTTAGTAGGGGAACATTTTGGGAATCGTGACCATAATTCCTAAGTTTTAAAGTACGCACAGATAAGGATAAGAGTAGTCCTCGGATGAAGATGCTAAATTGGGGGAAGGCTAACTATAACAATATTAGGCAGGAACTGAGAAACTTAGATTGGGGGCGGCTGTTTGAGGGTAAATCAACATCTGACATGTGGGAATCTTTCAAACGTCAGTTGATTAGAATTCAGGACCGGCATGTTCCTGTGAAGAAGAAGGATAAGTATGGCAAGTTCCGGGAACATTGATAATGAGAGATATTGTGAGCCTAGTCAAAAAGAAAAAACAAGCTTTTGTAAGGTCTAGAAGGCTGAGAACAGACAAAGCCCTTGAAGAATATAAAGAAAGTAGGAAGGAATTTATGTAAGGAGTCAGGAGGGCTAAAAGGGATCATCAAAAGTCCTTGTTGAACAATATTAAGGAGAATCCAAGGGCATTTTATATTAAAGAGCAAGAGGGTAGCCAGGGAAAGGGCTGGCCCACTCAAGGACAGAGGAGGGAATCTATGCGTGGAGCCAGGGAAATGGACACGGTACAAAATTGGTACTTCGCATCAGTATTCACCAAAGACAAGGACCTTGTGGAAGATAAGTCTAGGGAAGGGTGTGCAGATAGACTGGGTCAAATAGATGTCAAAATGGAGGAGGTGTTGGGCGTCTTAAAAAGCATTAAGGTGGATAAGTCCCTAGGGCCAAATGAAATCTACCTCAGAATACTGAGGGAGGCAAGGGTGGAAATTGCTGGGGCCATGACAGAAATCTTTGTATCCTCATTGGCTACAAGCAAACTCCAAGAGACTGGAGAATAGCCAATGTTGTTCTTTTGTTTAAGAAGGGAAGAAGGAATAATCCAGGAAATTATAGGCCAGTGAGCTTTACGTCAGTGGTAGGGAAATTATTGGAAAAGATTCTTAGGGACAAGATTTACTCATATTTGGAAACAAATGAATTCATTAGTGATAAGCAGCACGGTTTTATGAAGGGAAGGTCATCTCACTAATATGATCGAGTCTTTTGAGGAAGTGACAAAGGTGATTGATAAAGGGCTGTGGATGTTGTCTACATGGACTTCAGTAAAGCCTTTGATAAGGTCCCTCCTGGCAGACTTGTAGAAAAGGTGAACTCACACGGGTCAGCTGGTAAGATGGATATAGAACTGGCTCAGTCATGGATGACAGGGTATAGCGGTGGAAAGGTGCTTTTCTGAATGGAAGGCTGTGACTAGTAGTATTCCACAGGGATCAGTGCTGGGACCTTTGTTGTTCATACTATACAAATGATTAGGAGGAAAATGAGCTGGTCTGATTCGTAAGTGTGCGGACAATACAAAGATTGGTGGAGTTGCAGCTAGTGAAGAAGATTGTTGATACAGCAGGATATAGAGACTGGAGACTTGGGTAGAGAAATGGCAGATGGAGTTTAATCCAGACAAATGTGAGGAAGGTCTAATACAGGTGGAAATTATACAGTAAATGGTAGAACCCTTAGGAGCATTACCAGGCAGCGAGATCAGGGCATACAGATCATAGTTGGACAAGGCAGTCAAGAAGGCATATGGCACGCTTGTCTTCATCAGTCAGGGCACTGAGTATAAAAATTGGCAAGTTATGTTGCAGCTGTACAGAACCTTGGTTAGGCCATATTTGGAATATTGTGTACAATTCTGGTCGCCACACTACTAGAAGGATGTGGATGCTTTGGAGAGGATATAGAAGAATAAATGAATAGGTTGGGAATAGAGGGATACGGACCCCGGAAGTGCTGAATGTTTTAGTTTAGGCAGGCATCATGATCGGTGCAGGCTTGGAGAGCCGAAGGGCCTGTTCCTGTGCAGTACTCTTTGTTCTTTATTAGGAGGTGGAGGTTCCAATTTCTTTCAGTCACATGGCTGACTAGGAATCTTGTCACTCATACCGCCTGCCATTAGCATGTTTTAAATATTTACAATCTGATTTTCAACCTGTTTATGAACGCACCTTTTTTAATCATGTCCTGCAGTGTGACATGAACCCAGAGCTTCTGGCCTAGAAGCAGGTATACTGCCCACTGTGCCACAAGACCTCCATAGTTGATTTACTAAATATGTACAAATCAAAAGCAGATTCAGTCATTGAGTACCAATGAGGAATGAGTGTAAAGAAGAAAATTGAGCATTCACCTATTTTTATTGCTTTCTCAAACCCACTTCTCCCAAAGGTTCCCCCTGGATTTTGGAGGGAAAGCCACCACTGGCTCAGAAGGATAATCTTTTCATCTTTTGGGATTGCAGTAAGGACTTTATGAAGTTCAGATTTGTAACAATTTTATTTTAAAAATCAATAAAAAGGTCTTTCTCGTTGGATAGCATCTCTGTGTAGTTCTGTATAGTTCCATTAATTCAGAATGCTGAAATGGGAAGGATGAGGACAAAGTGTTTGTTGATTTGTGTAATATCCCACAGGACCTACGGGGTGGGAATGCTTGTCTTCCCCGTGCTTCTCGTGGAGTATGGGCCGGAGTACCTCGTTGATCACTGTATAAAAGATTGTCCAGTAATTCTCCAACCAGAGGAGAGCCCGATAAGGATCTACTGGGTAGTGTACATATCATTCTTGTAAATAAACTTTGTTTCTTATTTTACTCGGTATGGATTCCCAGTGTCCTTTTCAACTGGCGACGAGGAATAAATTGGTTTGTTGTTGACATCGCAACCTACTCGGCTGAGCCACCTCCCAGATTTTCTGGATCAGGTTTGGATTACTTTGATTCACCATGCGTCTATTTGGGCGGTTAGATGGATTTGTGCTGAAGACTGGAACCAATACGCTGAACAAATGCATTGGCTGGATTCTCTGTTGCGCCGGCAGGGCACCCACTGCCCGGGGATTTGTCGATGGTGTGAGGCTGTCCACAATGGGAAATCCCAATGGCTGGCCAGCGGGACGGGGAATCCCACTGCTGGCGAGGGCGCGCGGCATCAGAAAACTGGTGCGGCAGGATGGAGAATCCCACCCATTATGTCTTCCGGGATTCACCATTTCCACACCGCCCATACCATCCGGCATCAAATGGCCTGGCAGAGAGGGCAGTGCAGATTGTTAAATGGGGGCTGAAGAAACAGGCATTGGCTCAATGGACACCAGATGGGCAAGATTTTTATTTTTGTACCGAACTATTCCACATTCAGTAACCGGCGTAGCCCCCGCTGAGATGTTATTGGGTTGTAGGCTTTGCACACAGCTGAGTTTGGTTATACTAGACATTGGGGAAAAGGTGCGTCATAATCAAGAGATGCAAGGGCGCTGCCTAGTTCGATGCTGGCTCTCTGGGATTGTCGTCCTTTGCATGGGACCAGTCTCGTACCCGAGGTTTGGGTCCATCGGCAACTAACGAGACAGCACCTTTGCTTGCGGAGTTTGCTCCCTCGCAAAGTGCCTCGAAAGAAGCTTGTCCTGGATCTTCTGGCTCCATTAGGAACCAGCCTGCTGTGACACCTCCGGTCTCTCGACACTGACATGCCTGACGTCATGTCTTTTGACTCTGAGATGGAGGCACAGACCTCTGGAGGTCTTGGACGCAACTTCCATAGTTCAGCCGCCTCCCGATGATCGTCTGCCATGGCATTCCTGCCGCAGACCATGTTCGCCAGCAGAGTATATGCTGACTCATCCGACGGATCAACTCCAAGGAGACTTGCTGGAGCCGAAGATACTCCGATGTTCTTCGCCTGCTCCTCCTTCTCAGACTCTTTGGGGGGAGGAATGTAATATCCCGCATGGGACCTAAAGGGTGGGAATGCTTGTCTTCCCCGTACTGACACAACTCCTCCTACATACCCTTTCCCAACTCTTCCTCGCACTTTGCCTTGATCTCATCCAGCAGTGCCTTCTCCTCTTCCAAAATAGCCCTGTAAACCGCTGACACTACCCCCTTCTCCAGCCCCCTGTGGTCAGCACTTCCTCTAGCAATGTGGAGGCCAGCTCTATGGGGAAGCTCCATTTCTCCTTTTTGGCAATGTCTCGAACCTGCTTGTATCTAAATATTTCCCCCTGCTCCAGCCCATATTTCGCTCCCAGCTCCTTCAATCCTGCAAACCGACCCCCAAGAAACAAATCTTTTAGTGTCCTAATTCCTTTCTCCTCCCATCTCTGAAAATTTCCTTCCCTGGCTCAAATCTATGGTTCTCCCGAATTTTTCTTGAGCCAGCCCCCAACCCGAAGTGCTGGCGAAACTGCCTCCAAATTTTCAACAAAGCTATTACTACCGGACTCCCTGAATATTTCCCCAGGGCCGTCGGGAGCGGCGCTGTTGCTAACACCTTCAATCCCGGTCCTCTACACAAATTCACCTCCATTCTGACTCACTGGGAATCAATCCCTCTGACCCAGTTCCGTACCTTCTCATCATTCGCCGCCCAGTAATAATACATCAGGTTCAGAAGACCCAAACCCCTGTCTTCCTCTCATCTTTTTAATTCTGGCCACCTTCCTTCCCCATATGAATGAGGTGATCATCCCTTCAATCTCTCTAATAAATGCCTTTGGCAGGAAAATCGGCAGGCATTGGAAAATAAACATAAATTGTGGCAACACGTTTATTTTAACCGCCTGTACCCGACCCGCCAGTGCAGAGGGAGACCATTCCACCTTGCCAAATCAGCTTTCACCCTCCCCACCAAACTAGAAACTACGGAGCACCCGCCCCCCCAATCCCGAGCAACCTGCACCCCCCGGTATTTAAAGTGCGTCCCTGCCAATGGAATGGCAGGCCCAACCCCCCACCCCCCCAACCCCGGCCGAGACACCACAAAATATTCACTCTTGTCTTGATTTAATTTGTATCCCGAGAAAGACCCAATTACCTCAAGCAGCTCCAGTATTCCCCCTATTGACACTCTCGATTCTGACACGTATAATAACAAGACGTTTTCCATGTAATTAATGGAGAAAGAAGGAGCTGGAAACTGAGAATGTGGTGGAATTTGTACTGTTGAACATTCAAAAGGAACTTGAAGGACTGACATGACATCTGGGGAAAAAAGACAAGTCAATTCAGTTTCCAGTGTGAAGCATGTTTTGACATTCTAATGTAAATGATCTGGAATCGACAGACAAAAGAAACTTGACTCCCACCAATAGGTCACAGAAAGTTACAAGAGCAAATTCCCTTGAACAAATGTCCTCACTGCAGCTGAATAAAGACAAGTTAAAAGGCCATTCCATTTTAAAGAATCCTTTCTGAATGGATCTTGGAAAATCATTTGCATGGAAGTTAAATGTGGCTTTCACTTGTTCCAAATGTTCCAAAACTCCCTGCAACTAATGAGTTGCTGAATATGAATCTCGTAACATTTTAAGGATTATTTCCTCTAATTTGCATTGTACTATTTTGCTTATTTGAGGAGTGATTGTATGGGTCCAGGTTCTTCAGGGTAGGGAGAGGTGGTGGGGGCGAGGGGCAGTCAGTTTATCTTGGAAGCCATGGACCAATATTTTGATTTTCCATCCATTCATTTTAAAGAACAGGAAGTCAAATTCAGGAATGTGCTACAGTGAATGTTGTTTGCCATTGGAAGCTTTCAAAGTGGATGCATCCCTACGCTTCAGCATTTTGTTTTGTTCAAAAAACACTGCAAAGCATCAATGTTGAGAGCCAATGTACACTGCAAAGCATCAATGTTGAGAGCCAATGTTCAAAGCACCACAAAAGATTCTAAATTCGTATACATCACAACTCAATTGTCAAATACTGCTTTATCATTGTATCCTTTTTGACACCAGTGATCATTTTACAACTGGTATTATGTACTATATGAGCAGCTGCTTCTTCAGAGAAACCAAAGTAAAATAAAATTTCCTACATCCTGTAGTTATTTCTTACAATAGGTGCAGTCTAATGTTGGGAGGTGGAGAGGCGAGGGCTTGTCTTTGCATTACAACACGAATATCCAAGGATTGCCGAATTGACTTTATGCACTGCAAACTTATATGTAATGGAGATATGACGATGTATTTGATTTACATTCTTAAGTTTTATTTCTGCCCACCCAGCAAGAATTGCGTGGGCAAGGACTCTGCCGGCAAGGACATTAAAAAACTTGTCAGGTGCTGAAAGATACAAAGCTGTCATGTTCACCATCATCCCCAGATTAGCTCCTGGAGTTTGGAAAGTGCCGAAGTCACACACCACAGGCAGAAACGGCCTCATAAATATTGAAATGCTCGGATCCAATGATGTAAACAACACAAATTTAACAGTAAGACATGTGAATTGTGTATATTCCTGGAGTCCTTCCAAGGCCTTCAGTGCCAAAACATTCAAACAGGAAAATACAGGAAATAAAAAAATAAGCTCCAATGAGACTGAATTGCTCAGTCTTTAAGAATTGAATTGCTCAAACGTGTGTGTTGTATATAGCCTATGGGCCTGAGTTTGGATATTCTCTTTGCATATTCTTTTCAGTTTATCTCCTAGTTTTTTGATGGATACTTTCTGGGAAAACGTTATTTAAAAGGTTAAAAAAAAGTATTAACCCATCTTTTGGAGCACAAATTTTATCTTGTCCAATGGCAGTTTAAATCTGGCGCTAATGCAAGGTGATCTCAAGGCAACCTGCAACAATTATGTAGGCAAGCAGGGTAAGCAACCAATCATACTGACGTATTTTACAGACAGTTCCAAGTTCAAGAAAACTATGTGGGTTACTAAGGCTAAATGAGAAGAAATTTGTTGAAACATGATTCTTCTTGATCATTGCCACTGTGACCTGAACCTCAGTAGCAACCCCACGTTAGTTAAATACTAAACAACTAGAGCACTTTTAGTTAATCTGACCCAAATAGGAATGGAAGCTCTAGTGTGTCAGGTGGATGTACCTTTAAGAAATGGGTGTTTATCAAATAGCTGCAGCGATGTCAGTGTGTGGGTGGAGCTGGGCTGTCTGTCTGTCTTTTTACTTTCATTTTAAGCTGAAAAGCTGCTTTGTGGCTCTGTGTTTGGTTTCGTTTTCAGAGTTGAAGAGGTGTATATCTCGCTCTCTCGAAAGAATGTCTCCAGATCACTTGATGATTTCAAAGTAATACCTGTTTCTGTAGAGAATTTAAACCTGCTGTCTTTGTAAAAGGGGTTTAACTTATGGATGTTGCTAGGAAAGGTACTAAGGGTTACCTATAAAGTATTGTATCTGTGGGGTTATGTGTGTTGGTAGTTGATAAGATGCTTACTGTGCGTTTATAAAATGTTAACTGGGTTCATACAACAAACATTGTTTTTAAAATACTGAAGGTCGCTGTTGCATAACACCTGGAGAGTGGACCCTTGTGCTCCCCATAACCAAAATCTATTAAAAGTCGTGGGTCAGATGAACTCCATGATATACTTTGGAGTTTTCTAAACCCTGGCCCATAACAAATTGGGGGCTTGTGGGATAAAAGTCTATCTTTCGTGATTGGGTTGGCTGAGTGAACTTAAAGACGTGAGGGGTGAGCATATTTGTGTTTGCTTTTCAGGTGTGGTATTCCAGTTTAAGTAGGGAGTGTGTTGTGGACAATGGCTCTTTCAGAGGCTCGGAAGTTTTTGGGGGTGGAGAAGGTCACATGCAATACCTTACGAATAGAGACAAAAAAAGACTTTTAGATTTGGCAAAGACATTGCAGTTAACGTTACCTGACAACATACGAAAAGACGAGGTACTTACAGCGGTAGCTGAGCATTTAAAATTGCCTGAAATACAGTCTGACGCATCAGAGTTGGCAAAAATTCAATTACAGATTAAACAACTGGAACATGGGAAAGAATTAAAGCAGCTTGAATATGCAATGAGCGACAAAGAAAAAAAGATACAGAGGCAAAAGAAAAAGAGAGAGAAAGAGATAGAGTAAAAAGAAAAAGAGATAGAGAGAAAAAGAAAAAGAGATAGAAAGGAAAAAGGAAAAGAGAGAAAGAGAGAGAGGAAAGGGGAAGAGATAGAGAGGAAAGGGAAAAAGGGAGAGAGTTTGAACTTCGGAAAATGGCCATGAAACATGACAGTCAGTTAAAATTGGCGGATGTAAAGGGAAACATAAAGTTTGAGGATAGTGATGAGGATAATGAGCCTGAGCATCATAGTCGAAGGCTTGGTGGGGATCTATTTAAATATGTCAATGCATTGCGAAGGTTTGATGAGAAGGAGGTAGAAGCTTTTTTCATTTTGTTTGAGATGGTAGCTAAACAAATGAAATGGCCACAGGACATGTGGGTATTACTGATTCAAACAAAGTTGTTAGGTAGAGTGTTTGCATCACTACCAGAGGAGGTATCTGGGATGTATGAGGAGGTGAAAAAAATCCATCTTGGGTGCATATGAACTAGTGCCTGAAGCCTACAGACAAAGGTTTAGAAATTTAAGGAAAGAACCTGGTCAAACATGCATGGAGTTTGAAAGGATCAAACAGAGTAATTTTGATAGATGGATATAAGGGCTTTGGAAATAATAATAATAATCACTTATTGTCACAAGTAGGCTTCAATGAAGTTACTGTGAAAAGCTTCTAGTCGCAACATTCTGGCACCTGTTTGGGGAGGCCGGTAAGGGAATAGAACCCGCGCTGCTGGCATTGTTCTGCATTACAAGCTAGCTGTTTAGCCCACTGTACTAAACCAGCCCCTAAATAGACCAAATAAACCAAACGTATGAAGCTCTCAGAAAAATTATACTTTTGGAGGAGTTTAAAAATTCAATTCCTGATGTCGTGAGAACTCATGTGGAAGAGCAGAGGGTTAAAACTGCGAGGTTAGCAGCAGAAATGCCAGATGATTATGAATTAGTTCATAAATCAAAGTTTGGTTTGCGACATCAGTTTCAACCTGTGAGGGATAGAAACTGGGGAAAAGAGAAATACTCAAGTGGTAGAGGTGAAGGTGGTCTGATGCGAGATAACAAGGAGAGTGTACCTCAGATTAAAAAAGAAATCCAGGAGGGTGGAAGAGAAATGAAACGTTTCAAATGTTTTCACTGTAATAAACTAGGCCATGTAACGTCACAGTGTTGGTGGTGGAAGAAAAGCACAGGGAAGGCTGATATGGTAAAACAGGATAAGGGTTTGTTAATGTGATAAAGGAAAGCCCAAGTGAAGCGAAGGAGGTGCAAAAGATTGTACAGCCTGATCAAGAGGTGATTGATAAGAAGGTGCCAGATGTTTTTAAAGAATTTACTTGTGTGGGTAAAGTTTACTCATGTGTATCAGGAGGAGCAGGTAAAGAAGTCACAATTTTAAGAGATACGGGAGCTAGTCAATCTTTAATGGTATGAGATGAGGAGTTATGTAATTTGGGAGGAATATTGCCAGAAAAGGTGGTAATATGTGGAATTCAGGGTGAGAAGAGTAGTGTTCCATTATATAGGTAAGGTTGGAAAGTTCAGTGAAGAGTGGTGAAGTGGTAGTAGGAGTAATAGAGAAACTATCTTGTCCAGGAATACAGTTTATCTTTGGTAATGATATAGCTGGATCGCAGGTGGGAGTGATGCCTACTGTGGTTGATTAGCCAGTGGAAAATCAGACAACTGATGTGCTGAAGGACGAATATCCTGGGATTTTTCCAGATTTTGTAGTAACAAGGTCGCAAAGTCACAGGTTAAGACAAGAGGAGACATCAGAGTGAAGATATAGTTGAAGTGCAATTATCAGAAACGATTTTTGATCAGATGGTTGGAAAAGAACAGGTGGAGGATGAGGCGGATAATTTTAGTTCAGGAAAATTGGCGGAATTACAACAGAAAGATATAGAAATAAAACGGATGTATCAGAAAGCATACACGGAAGAGGAATCTGAGTGTATACCAGAGTGTTATTACCGTAAAAATGATGTCTTGATGAGGAAATGGAGACCTTTACATATGCAGGTGGATGAAAAATGGGCAGAAGTTCATCAAGTGGTATTGCCGGTAGGGTATAGAAAGGCGGTGTTGCGAGTAGCACATGAGGTACCAGTGGGAGGTCATTTGGAAGTAAGGAAAACTCAAGTTAAAATGGTTGGACAGGTGGACAGGATTGAGGCGTGAGGTGGTGAGGGCTGTTGGTGTGATGGGGTGTGGGTTTAGGGGTGTGCACGCATGTGTCCTCAGGGGCCAGAACCAGGCAGGGGGTCTCGCTTGGTGGCCCACCTCCGACCCCCCTCTCCTCCAGCCGCCGACGATGTAGAGTGAACCCTGCTCGGGCACGGTGAGGGGACGCAGGTCTTTCAGTCCTCCTCCAGTCTTCTCCCGTTCCCGGCGGTTATGAGCGGTCTTGTCCTGGGGTGGTGGGAAACACAAACAGCAACAGTGTTAGACAGTCACACGCATGTAGCCCAGGGGTTGGGTCTCCGTTGGCATTGGTGCACAGGGTACCCGGCCATTGCGGCTGGCATGGGTGGGTGCAGCCATATGGGTCAGGGTGGGACACGTGTGTGGGGGTAGGGGGGTTGGTGCCAGGGGTACAGTGCTGGGTACTTCACCGTGGTTGCCCTGAGATCATGCAGCTTCTTTCTGCACTGGTCTTCAGTCCACACCACCACCCTGACGGCGCTAACGGCCTCAGCCACCTCCGCCCAGGCATGGTGAACGATGGTGCCTGCTGTCCTGGCCTGGGGTACAGTAAGAGCCTCCTCTCCTCAACGGCGTCCAGGAGGGTGTCTAGTTC
Organism: Scyliorhinus torazame; assembly: GCF_047496885.1. NCBI lineage: Eukaryota > Metazoa > Chordata > Chondrichthyes > Carcharhiniformes > Scyliorhinidae > Scyliorhinus > Scyliorhinus torazame. The sequence continues at coordinate 73,739,659 of NC_092709.1, read as the reverse complement.
CCCGTCCCTAAATCGCGGCGCTTCTCTCCGCGCCGCCATCTTGCCTGCGGTGCGGTGTGAGGGGGAAGAACATTTAACTCCAGCCGTGGCGTCACATCAATGATGGAACTGGCGAGTCGGTGGCCAGTCCATTGGGTGTTACACGATGCGCCCCTGCAAGCCCATTGTGGGATGTTGAATAGCTCCACCTGGGGACCCAATGACACCGTCGTGAAACTTCATGGTTTTCACAACAGCGTCAACAGGCCTCATTTGGGGAGAATCCAGCCTTTTATTTACCTTACTGCCTCATCATTTTGCAACATGTGTCCTCCACGTTAGGAAAAAGTGCAAACAACATTCCAAACTGTCCAGTAAAGTTCCAGCCATAGGATATGTTGATCATGTGCTTTAAATTGTTGTTGATAGAGTGATGCTTTTGAGATAAGAATTACAATCTTAGCTGAATATTAGTTCTAAAGTGAAGTGCAAACAGTTATTCAACAACAGCAAAACTCATTTGAACTCTGAAGGACCCCACAACCTTTTTCCTCAGTGAGTTGATTAATATTGATATTGGATCAGACATTGCTATGAAAATAATGGCAAATCTAATGGTACTCATGCTATTAATGTGCAAATGATACAGCAAATTCAGGCAAGGGGCAGATGAGTGGTCAAATTCAACAATACAAAATTTACTATCTGAGTGGTGCTGTTCCATGATTAGTTTTGCAAAAACACACTGTCTTACCACAGAAATGCATTGAGTACCTTTCAATCTCTGCACTTTCACAGTGGATACAAACTAAAATAGCTACCGAAAGTTAAGTCAAATCAATTCAAATCTAAAGTCCTTTATTAACAAAGTGATCAGAATTAATTACTGCTAATCAACCTCTCTGGCACTGAAAATTAACAACTCTAGGTGTGAAGTCTCATTTCCTTCAAATTTTGATTGGTCTTGGAGATATTAAAATATAAACCTTTAATTTTTACTGCTTTACTTTTTGTCTGTTTCTCTGTCGCTCTTTCAATCAAGTCTTTCTTTTTATTTTGCTTTCTGTCATGAATTGAGATTGAATTCATCCACTCCGATGTACAAATCCTTTTTAGTCCTTGTGTTTTTAATTTCAGCTGATTGGCAGCAAAATCTGGTCTATTATACATTGCAACACGGCACTTGAATTGCCCCAGCTTCCTTTCCCTACTTCCAGCTGAAGAAACGTACAAGCATGTGATGGTTGACAATACTTCTACAAAACGCTTCACATTCCAAATTAATTTTGTAATAAAGTTTATAAAGGAAACCTGCCAAAACACCATACAACTTAAAACAAAGGAAATAATTTTCAGACTATTAATACTGGAAAACATCTTTACATTAACCTATCTAACAAATAAGGAAGCACCTTTATTAGTCATCATTTTTGGCAAGTAGCCCAGTTGAAATAGAAAAATCACTTCAAGGACATCTCAAGATGGGGACAATTACACTTTTTTTTCAACACTCACTAATTAAGGATGACTGGAGTTGAAACCATTTCCCAGAACGGAAGAAAGGTTGTATTCAAAAAATAAAAATTGTGCTCTCTTAGGCATTATCTCCTTTATGAGCATATGGTGTGAATTTCAACAACCAATATTGTAAATTTCAACAGATTAATTTGGCTCTGAAGGAAACTTGGAAAATGATCCTTTATTTTTCTCTTTACCTTGGAGCAGAGGAGCTCGAGGGAAGATCCAATAAAGTGTACAAGATTATGATAGGTAGGGATAAGGAAGACGATGAAAAGCTGTTCCCATTAGCTGATCATACAAGGACTAAGGGCCACAGATTTAACGTTTTGGACAAGGAAATGTGGGATAGAGGCTGGAGATGGGTAATGTGAGGAAGAACTTTTTTAACACAGCAAGGGGTAATGACCCAGAACTATGGATAATAGCAAATTACTGCGGATGCTGGAATCTGAAACCAAAAGGGAAAATGCTGGAAAATCTCAGCAGGTCTGGCAGCATCTGTAGGGAGAGAAAAGAGCTCATGTTTCGAGTCCAGATGACCCTGTGTCAAACATAAAACAGTACGAAGTCTTACAACACCAGGTTAAAGTCCAACAGGTTTGTTTCGATGTCACTAGCTTTCGGAGCGCTGCTCCTTCCTCAGGTGAATGAAGAGGTCTGTCTCTTCATTCACCTGAGGAAGGAGCAGCGCTCCGAAAGCTAGTGACATCGAAACAAACCTGTTGGACTTTAACCTGGTGTTGTAAGACTTCGTACTGTGCTCACCCCAGTCCAACGCCGGCATCTCCACATCAAACATAAAAGACATAGCAAGTGGGAGAAATTTATACTGTGGATGAGGTAATGAAAGATGAATCATGGCCACAGAAACCAAGAGAAAAGAGTCCTACTAGCCACAGAAACCAAGAAAAAACTGTGCTAATGGCAGTCCCCAGAGAGAATAAAAGTGTGAAAGGCCAAACAGCGGAGAAACTAAAATCAGAGGGTAAGCTGTGACAGATGTAGATGTGGGGGGAGGGTGAACATGGGTAGGAGAGAGGGGAAGGGGGAAGCAAAGGGGAGAAAAGGTAAGGCAAGGGTGGATAAGATACGAGGGGGGAAATATATATAAAGAAAGACAAGAAATAAATAAATGGCAAGACAGCTAATCATCTGACATTTTTGGATAGAGTCCCCCTTGTTCTCACATTTCACCCCACCAGTCTCCATATGCAAAGCATAATCCTCGCCAACTCCTGCATGATGCCACCACCAAACATATCTTCCCTTCACTCCCTCTGTCAGCATTCCGCAGAGACCGTTCCCTCCGAAATAATCTAGTCTACTACTCCACCATACCCAACAGCTCTCCCATCACCCATGCCATCTTCCCATGCAATCGCAGAAGGTGTAATACCTGCCCCTTTACCTCTCCCATGCTTAACATCCCAGGCCCAAAACACTCATTCCAGGTTATGCAGCGTTTCACTTGCACCTCTTTCAATTTGGTCTATTGCATTCGCTGCTCGCAATGTGGTTTCCTTTATATCGGAGAGACCAAATGTAGACTGGGTGATCGCTTTGCTGAGCACCTTCGGTCTGTGCACATTCAGGACCCTGCCCTTTCCATTGCTTGCCATTTCAACACAAGACCCTGCTTGCCCACATGTTTGCCCTTGGCCTGCTGTAATGTTCCAGTGAAGCTCAACGCAAACTGGAGGAACAACATCTCATCTTCCGGTTAGGTACACTACAGCCTTCCGGTCTCAACATCGAATTCAACAACTTCAGATGATTAGCTCTACCCCACCTCGACCCCTTTGTTTTCATCCCATTTCATTTAAACTGTCTTTTACCATTTATTTCTTTGTCTTTCTTCCGTCACATCTGTCACAGTTTACCCTCCGATGATAGTTTCTCTGCTGTTTGGCCGTTCACACCTTTTATTCTCTATGGGGACTGCCATTAGCACTCTTTCCCTTGGTTTCTGTGGCTCTTAGCACTCTGTTCCCTCTTTTTGTGTGGCTATGACTCATCTTTCATTCTCTCACCCCACAGTATAAATATTTCCCACTTTCTATGCCTTTGACAAAGAGTCACCTGGACTCGAAACGTTAGCTCTTTTCTCTCTCTACAGATGCTGCTCGACCTGCTGAGGTTTTCCAGCATTTTCTCTTTGGTTTCATCCTGTTAGTGGTATTTACCACTCTTGTTACAACTGCATAGTAGCAGTGGAATTAGCCAGCTTCACCTGTTGTTCAAATGTTTAAAAAACCTTACCCTTCCAGGGTAATCTGAGGGAGACTAGTCACTTTTCAGGGCTAAATATGATGGCCTTAGACTTATTCATGATTTGTATGAAATGATCTAATCAGGGTAGCCATTATCCCATAGGATAATGCTTTCCCCTTATGCTGGTATTCTTGCAAAAGTGACCTGATGACTGTAAGACCAAATGTTTTGATGTGCATCTTTTTTCAGCAATCAAAAGAAATCACAAATATTCCATGAAAACGCAACATAAGATAAATGTAAGAAAATGTGAACGCTGAATGGGTCAAATCTGTAAAGTGAAGCTATAATAAGATGCCTTTTGATGCTAATTTAACCTGTTATCATAATGTTGATAAAAGTTGAATTTGTTCCCTAAAGACAATGTGCCAATAGTCTTGTTGCACAGACTGCAAAATTGCACATTCTTGGTTGTCTGCAAGTGTACAAAACTGGATGGAAAATTGGATTGGTCACTTAAATGGGAGGGAATCAGGTAGGAGGATATCCGAACATTTTATATTGTTCATTGGTGTAATTGGTCAGAAATAACAATGTCATAGAAGTTTTAAAACTAGAGAAATTTTCTTTTAAATTGAAAAGATCATGAGAGAATTTTCAAAATTTTCATTGTGAGACAGTAATCAAAATTATTTGAACGAACTGTAAAATGAATGAAGGGAGAAAATCTGAAATAAGTCAAACATACCCTGCCGCTATAAGACAACAGTAGTGACACAGCAAACAATCAAATATAAGAAAGAAAGGCTTGCATTTAAATAAGCACTCTTCACAACCACAGAATAGCTCAAAGTTCTTTGCAGCCAATCAGTTACGAGTAATAATAATAATCTTTATTATTGTCACAAGTCGGCTTACATTAACACTGCAATGAAGTTACTGTGAAAGTCCCCTAGTCGCCACACTCCGGCGCCTGTTCGGGTACACTGAGGGATGTCCTAATTAGCTAACAGCACGTCTTTCGGGAGGAAAACCACGTAGACACTAGAATGTGCAGACTCCCCACAGACAGTGACCCAAGCTGGCAATCAAACCCGGGACCCTGGAGCTGTGAAGCAACAGTGCCAACCACTGTGCTACCGTGCCGCCCATGTGTATTTACTATTGTTGTTTAAGTGAGGGGCCTCGGTTAATGTTTCAATTGAAAGATTCCACTTCTGATAGGCAGCAAACCCTCAGAATGCCAGTCATTGAGACTAGAAACAGAGATGATGGGTGCGATCTACCGGCCGCGTTACACCTGAAAGGCAGCGTGGCACGGTGCGTCCAGTAGCTGTCGGGAGATCCCACATCCGGGATGTACCCAGCACGCCATGACTCGCGAGATCTAACGTGATCTCGCGCGACGCCATAATGTGAATCCTGGCCGTTGTGGGCGGATCACATTTTAGCGAATCTGCCTGTTAGAGCGAGACAGCTAGTCTCACTCTAATGTGCACTTCCACAATCTACCCAAGTCATTGGGATCTAACCCAATGGAGACCTCGGGCGAGCACCGTTCGGTGCTGCTCTTCACAAACAGGGACCAGACTGAATGGCATTCATGGGAATCTCCCAAGGGATTGAAGGCCGCAGGTGCTTGCCCTCTGGCAGGGTGGCATCTGGTACTGCTGGTGCCACCCAGATACTTTGTTACTGCCACCCTGTCACATTGGTCTTTGTTGAGTCCCTGTGCATGGGTCACCCATGCCATTGCAAATGTCATGGCCTGTATATTACACATGCAGGGATGCCACCTTGCAGATCTCAGCAGGTCATTGAGGTGCTCCATGTCAGTGCCACAATCCTCTGACTTCTTATTCCTTTGGTTACCTCCAGCCAAAAATTCTTCATGAGGCAGACAAGCCCCCTACCCCTGGTCTTTGGGAATATAGCACCTTTCCCCTTTCCTCTGTCCTGTAGGAACACCTCACTGAAACACAGAACAACCGTTCCTGATATTCCAACTAGCCCTCCACACTTACTGCTTTCAACAGCCCTCTCTCTCGCAGCCAGCATGAAGGCTGCAGACTGTCCTTTAAAGATGGCACCCTCAAATTTACGGCACTAGTCCCATCCTCCACCTGTTATTGGCCAGCTACCTCCTGCTGTGAATTGGCCACATCTCACAAGATTCGTTTAGAAGTCCCAACATACGTATGCGCAAGCACACAACCTGGAAATGGCCCTTGCAGCAGGACTTTGATGCGCTCAACAAAATCTACCTGATGAACAGCACAGGAGAAAAATGTTCAACCGATGATGTCTATGCTGGCCTTTTGACAGAGCAATACAATTCATTGTATTGGGACAGCACAGTGGCGAGCACTGTTGTCTCACAGCGCCAAGGACCCGGATTCAATTTATGGCCTTGGGTGACTGTCTCTGTGGAGTTTGTGCTTTTCCCCCATCTTTGCATGGGTTTCCTCCCACCAGTTCAAAGATGTGCAGGTTAGGTGGATTAGCCACACTAATTTGCCCCATAGTATTCAAAGAACAAAGAACAGTGCAGCACAGGAACAGGCCCTTCAGCCCTCCAAGCCTGTGCCGATCACGTGTTCGATCTAGGCCAACCACTGTATCCTTCTATCCCCAGTCTGTTCTTGTGTCTATTCAAAGGTTAAGTGGAGTTACGGAATAAGGTGGGAGCCTGGGCCTAGGTAGGGTGCTCTTTCCAAGGAGCCGAATGGACTCCTGCACTGTAGGGATTCTATGATTCCACTCCTATGTTCTTTCCCCATTGTTCTGTAAATTTTTACTTTTAAAATATTTAACAAATTCCCTTTTGAAAGTTACAAATGAATCTGCTTCCACCACCCTTTCAAGAAGTGCATTCCAGGTCATTACAACTGGCGGCCTTAATAAAATTAAGTCTCCTATCCTTCATCCAGTTCTTTGTCCACTATCTTAAATCGTAATGGCTGGTACAAATACAAAGCAGCAAATTTGCATTGATAACACATGGCACACAGGAAAATTCTCTAGAAGTTTCATTGGTCACTTTAAAATTGGAGTTCCAAATGTGATGTATTTACATTAGTTCAATGTTTGAATGAGTGTGATATTGCTGTATAGTTAAGAGGAATGACTAACTTGTTATCCAAGTCTTGCATTTGTAGTGCATAAAGTCTGCTGGACTGATGGTGTGAAGTGATTTTCAATCCTGTCAGTAGCAATATACTAACGTAGCCCTGATCAACACACCTACTGTATTTGTGTGACTAAAACCTTAAAATTGGCAAGAACAAATGACAGGAGATTCACAATTCATTTAGATTTTGTTGCCTGGTTATGAAATAATATTGGATTAAAGAGAAAGTAGTGTGACTGGTTTTATCTGCTTAGATGGCGATAGTTTAAAGCAAATTTTCCTATAACATAAACCTGCCAATTATATTGCAAAATTAAATCATATGCAGGTAATAAAATCAAGCGAATAACGTAATATTCCAGATGTCTAAGTTCCCACCATATGTTTTCTGTTGGCAGCTGACACTGATACTCAGACTGAGTGGATACTTGGACAGTCAGCCACAGGGGACATTAAAATCCAAACGAAATACGTATCATTGCATGCTGTAAAGATGGAATGGATTCCTCAGTGTTTCCTAGTTCCAAAACAAACAAGCTGCTGTTAGAAACCAGCTCTGTACATGGATACAGAGCAGGCTGTTAACAAGAACTTATAATCCAAGTACACAATTGGTAACCTGCAAATGTTTAGACAGCTGTGTAACAAAGTGAACCCTTTCAAAAGAAACCCAAAGGCCTTCGTCTATGCTGTGCATATGTGTGTTCCAAATGACGACCTCACTGGTCTACTTGTACCAGCAGTGTGAATTACATAAATTATGATTACATTTATGAAATAGGAATATTGAACAAATCACTTGTGATTCATAGGGTAAGTATCTCAGAGGACATGAATCCATACTGCAAGCTGTTCAACCTCAGCAGAAAACATTTCATTGCTTTTCCATATCATTCAACTATAAATGGTGTAGGTTTCTAAATTGTAGGTCAAACAAAATTTGATAAATTATGTCCACCTTACTAAGCAGGTGTCTGGTTATATGCCTGAAATGCAATAGCTATCACATTGGTCAGGAGGCGTCACTGATGCAGATCTGTGCTGTATAAGAGCGAGAGTCGAATAAGCGAGTTGTTCAGTTTCTTCAAGCTTATAGACCTGAACAAAAGTAATGACATGGTTATTTTTATACATTATTCAGTGATTTGGTTTCATATTCAACAAAATACCACTCTTTCATTTATCTTAACTTTGGGCAGGAACTGTATTAATGGAGCCAAACTTCAATAGACCTGAATCTTGTTATCTAAACCAGAATTGTGTTCACTAGTGGTCTCCAGCATTCACTCTACTAGAGTATGGGTCAGGGAAGGGCATGTAATTAGCATGGAACCAAGAGATGCCTATGCTACTAAAGCCATATCTCATGTACCTGTCTGACCCAGAAGGGTCATGTACCTGTCTGACCCAGAAGGGAAAATGTATGTTGCTGACCAGGTAGGGGATGGCATATCAGGACCCCTGTCCAGGCATGCCAGACTTTGCCCATGACAGGGACCACTCTTCATTTTCTTTTGAAACTCCCTCCTGGTGTCCTCATCAGGTTATCCAATAATCATACCAGGGCTAAAGGAACTCCCAATCTTGCTGCCATTCTCACTGTGCTAGTAGATTTGTAAAAGGCAGGAGGAGGAAGATCAACATCTGACAAGATCCTGCAGGAAACAACAAATAAGCTGGTGTCATAACCCCCAGGAGGACCACGGGAAAATCATTGTTGATCTCCCCGTGGGACGCGTGGAGTATGAGCTTCCCAGGTAGGGGTGGAGTCCACCCAGCTGGAACTCGTTAAGAGTTACACATAAAAGTCGGCCCAAGCAGGGCCTGGAGTTATTGGTTGTCCCAATGGGAACTGGATTGTGGAGAGTTACTGCTGTGGGCAGAGTATTGTATAGAGTTTAAAATAAATCCTTTTTCCACTACTGCTGGTTTCCTCAGTTACTAAACTGGTAACGAGAACAGAGAAGACTCTGGACTCATTTTTGGAACCTCCCAGCTGCCCCCGGACGATTACTATCCTGGAATGTGTGGACATAAAGTTCAAGATGCCACTGTTAGGTAAGCCAGAAGCCTTTGAAACAGGCATGGAAGACTGGAGCCAGTAGGCTGGACGCATGAGGTACTTCTTCCAAGCTAACAGTATTTTGGGGGAAGAATGTCAGAAAGTCACCCTCCTGTCTATGGGACCCTGACCTGTGGAATTATAAAGAGTCTCACTTGCCTAGCTGCACCAGACTCCAAATCATTTGACGAGCTGGTTGCATCGGTAGCTGAACATTACATCAAACGTCCTGTTCTCATAGATCCGACATATTTAACATGGCAATACGGTCTCCAGGTGAATCGATCACTGACCTTTTGACCTGCCTTAGGCAGATCATTACGATTCCGGACTGTCCCTCTCTAAAATGTTGAGGGGTAGGCTAGTTTGTGTGATAAACAACACAGCAACTCAGAGGATGCTGTTAGCGGAGCCCAACTTAGACTTAAAATGGGCCATCGAGCTGTCACTGTCCTGTGAGCACGCAGAGAAAGGGATGCTGGGGCTGCAGAGGTCCATGGACTATGGCATCCATAGTTTGGCCCGCCCTCCGTTTCGAACTCCCACTGCATCATGGGGAAATGCCGGTCAGGCCTATCACCTGCAAAAGATAAATCCTTGGGCCAAGTACTCGAGAGCCACCGCAGACCTGTGGGATACCTCACCTGAGGATGAAGGAGAAAGCCGGTCACATCGCCAAACGTGTGGTTGGAGGACCCATGATTTTGTTTTTAGGAAATATTTTATCAAGGCATTTATAATTTTAATACTTTTAAACAGAAAATCCAACAAAGACAAAATACCCACAATGACATAGCTATCCCCCCCAAACACTGACTCCAACCAACATGGTCCATGTAAACACTCCGTCTCACGGCCCTCCCTTCATTGGTTTGCCTACCCTTATTCGTCACTTCAATGCCTCTCCCCTTTTCCCCTCACCCACCCATTCACCCGCCCCTGGCTGACAGACTAATTTTCCTTAAAGAAAACCTCCGCGTGAACCCCTGTAATGAACCCAAGGCGAATTAGATTTTCTCCAACCTGAGAAACCTCGCCACGTTGCTGACCCAAACCCCCGACTTTGGAGGCTCAGAGTCCCTCCATCCCAGCAGAATCAGTCTCCGGGCCACCAAGGAAGCAAAGGCCAAACCGTCGGCCTCCCCCCACCCCCCCTCGGCTCCCAGATCTTCCAACACCCCAAATATCACCACCTCTGGACTCGGAGTCACCCTCCCTTGCAGGACCTCAGACATGACGTCCGCAAATCCCTGACAAAAGCCCCTCAACCTCGGACACACCCAGAACATGTGCACATGATTTGCAGGACCTCCCCCACAGTGCCCACACCTGTCCTCCACCTCCTCAAAGAACCTTCTCATCCGGGCCACAGTCATATGAGCCCTGCGGACCACCTTGAATTGGATCAGGCTGAGTGTGTTCAAACTCAGCAGGGCATCCTCCCATTGACCAATCTCCAACTCCCCTCCCAACTCTTCTTCCCACTTGCTCTTCACCTCCCCAATTGGAACTCCTTCCCACTCCATCAGCTCCTTATATACCTATGAGACCTTCCCTTCCCCAACTCCTGTTTTTGACATCACCTTGTCCTGTAGCCCCCTTTGCGGCAGGCGCGGAAAGCTCGAGACCTGCCTCCGAACAAAATCCCATACTTGCAGCTACCGGACCCCTTCCCACCTGGCAACTGAAACTCCTCCTCTAGCTCCTCCACACTTGGAAAGCCCTTCTCAATAAAAGGTTCTCCAAATCTATCGATCCCTGCCCGCTGCCACCTCCTAAAGCCCCCTGCCCAAACCCCCCGGAGCGAACCAATGGATGTCACGGATCGGTGCCCACACCGACGCTCCCTCCAACCCCATGTGCTGCCTCCACTGCCCCCACACCCTCAGGGTTGCCACTACCACCAGGCTTGTGGAGTGCCGAGCTGGCGAGAACGGCAGAGGTGCTGTCAACAAAGCCCTCAGGCTCGTGCCCTTACAAGATGCCATCTCCACCTGCTCCAACACTGACCCCTCCCCCATTACCCACTTTCTGACCATCGATATATTAGCCGCCCAGTAGTAATTGATAAAGTTCGGAAGAGCCAGCCCCCCTTCTCCACTCCAGCAGAACCTTCTTCACCCGCGGGGTTTTCCAGACCCAAATAAAACCCAAGATCGCCGCATTCACCTTCCTGAAAAACACCTTAAGGATAAAAATTGGGAGACATTGAAATACAAATAGCAATCTCGGGAGGACTGTCATTTTCAGTCTGTACCCTCCCTGCCAATGACAGGGGGAGCGCGTCCCACCTTAGGAAGTACCCTTTCATCTGTTCTATTAGTCTAACCAAATTCAATTTGTGAAGCTGACCCCATTCCCAGGCCACTTGAATATCCAGGTACCTAAAGCTCCCTCCCACCACCTTGACCGGCATCTCCCTCAATCTCTTCTCCTGCCCCCTTGCCTGGATCGAAAAAACCTCGCTTTTGTCCATATTCAATTCATAACCTGAGAACCGACCAAATTCCTCCAGTATCCTCATAATCCCTCCAATCCTCCCCTCAGCGGTCTGGTATATATAGGAGCAAATCGTCTGCGTAGAGCGAGACCCTGTGTTCCACCCTCCCTTGCACTATCCCCCGCCAAATGTTTGACGCTCGCAGCGCCATTGCCAAAGGCTCTATGGCCAGGACAAACTGTGGGGAGAGTGGACAGCCCTGTCTCATCCCGACACAAGCTAAAATACTCCGACCGCACCCGATTCGCCCTTACATTTGCCACCGGTGCCTGATAGAGCAACCGGACCCAATCCACAAATCCTTGCCCGAATCCAAACCGTCCCAGGACCTCCCACAAATATTTCCGCTCCACCTGGTCAAAGTTCTTCTCTGCATCCATGACCACCACCACCTCGACCTCGCGTCCCTCTGTAGGCATCATTATTACATTGAAGAGCCGCCTAATGTTGGTCAGCAGGTGTCGCCCCTTAACAAACCCAATCTGATCCTACCCTATTACCCCTGGGATGCAATCCTCGATCCGTGTGGTCAGGATCTTTGCAGCAGTTTAACATCCACATTTAATAAGGAGATTGGTCTTATATGACCCACAGCTTTCCGGATCTTTGTCCTGTTTCAAGATGAGAGAGATCGATGCCTGCGATAACGTCAGGGGGAGCACTCCCAAATCTTTTGGCTCATTAAATGCCTTTACCAAAAGCGGCTCCAGCACCCCGGAAAACTTCTGATAAAATTCCACCGGGTATCCGTCCGGTCCTGGGGCTTTACCCGATTGCATTGTCTCCAACCCCTCTATTACCTCCCCAAGCCCGATTGAGGCCCCCAGGCCCTCCACCAACTCCTCATCCATCTTCAGGAACTCCAGCCCCCCCAGAAGTCGTCTCATCCCCACCTACCCAGCTGGGGGGTTCCAATTTATACAGCTTACTATAGAAATCTCGAAACACACCATTCACCCCCGCCGGATCCAAAATCACATTCCTACCAGCGTCCCTCACTTTCCCAATCTCTCTCGCTGCCTCCTGCGTCCTCAACTGATGCGCCAGCATCCTACTAGCTTTCTCCCAGTATATCTCCTCAGCTGCCCCATCACTGTACCTGTGGACAGGAGCCCAAATTCCAGCTGCAGCCACTGGCATTCTTTCAAAAGCCCATTCTCCGGAGTCTCCGCATATCTCCTGTCCACCTGTAAGATTTCTCCCACCAACCTAACTCCACCCGCTCCACCTTCGCCTTGTGCCCCCAAATAGAAATAAATTCCTCTCTATTAACTGCCTTCAGCGCCTCCCAGACCATCCCCGCCGACATCTCACCCGTATCATTGATCTTTATATGTCCCCAGATGGCCTCCCTCATCCACTCACATACCTCCTCCTCCGCTAATAGCCCCATATCCAACCTTCATTGCAGGCGCTGGGCCCTTTCTTTACTCAGTCCACCCAGTGGGGCGTGGTCTGACACCACTATTGCTGAATATTCAGCATTCAACACCTCTGCCAGCAGCGTTTTGTCCATCACAAAGAAGTCAATCCGGGAATACACCTTATGTGCATGGGAGTAGAACGAAAATTCCTTACTCCTTGGCCTCCCAAATCTCCAGGATCGATCTCCCCCCCCCCCGCCGATGTGCTCCATAAACCCCAGAGCCTCTTCGCCACAGCTGATATCTACCCCGGCCGAGAACTCGACCGGTCCAACCTTGGATCAAGAACTGTGTTGAAATCTCCCCCCATAATCAGCCGATGAGAATCTAGGTCCAGAATCTTCCCCAGCACCCAGCTCAGACATTCCACGTCATCCCAGTTCGGGGCATAAATATTCACCAACACCACTGACATTACCTCCAGTTTCCCACTAACCATAACATATCTCCACCACCCCCCTGGGTCCGCCTCTAGATTGCCCACCTTAAACGCCACCCACTAATTGACCAAAATCGCCACCTCCTTTGTTTTGAAGTCTAACCCCGAATGAAACACTTGCCCAACCCATCCCATCCTCAACCTAATCTGATTCCCCACCTTCAAATGTGTCTCCTGCAGCATGGCCTCATCCGCCTTCAGTTGCCTCAAGTGCGTGAACACACGGACCCTTTTGACTGGCCCATCCAGTCCCTGAATGTTCCACGTGACCAGCCTGGTATCACATGTGCGACCACTCACTCCATGGTCACCACCGGAAGTCTTGGAGGACCCATGATGAGCAGAGCCAAATTCAGTGCAGAGAATGCCATCCAAGGCAACCACCGAGATTGCCACGAGCCAGGGCCTTGCACATCACCCCCCCCCCCCCCATATGAGGACTGTCTAATGCAGTTGAACTACGTCACGGCCCCGAAAGTAGAGCTGATCTGACCCTTCAACTAAGGGGAACATCTGCTCCCGATCCATACTGTCCATGCCCCAGATAATCTTGTACACCTCGATCAGGTCGCTCCTCAACCTTCTCTGCTTTAACAAAAACAACCCAAGCCTATCCAACCTCTCTTCATAAAATAAATGTTCCATCCCAGGCAACATTCTGGTGAATCGTCTCTGAACTCCCTCCAGTGCAATCATATCCTTCCTGTAAGGAGGTGGCCAAGATTGCACACAGTACTCAAGCTGTGGCCTCACCAAAATTCTATACAACTCCAACATGACCTCCCTGCTTTTGTAATCTATGCCTCGATTGATAAAGGCAAGTGTCCCATATGCCTTTTCCACTACTCTATTTACCTGCCCTTCTGCCTTCAGAGATCTATGGAAAAACACTCCAAGGTCTCTTTGTTCCTTGGAACGTCCCAGTGTCAGGCCATTCACTGAATACTTCCTTATCAAATTACTCCTTCCAAAATGTATTGCCTCACACATTTCAGGGTTAAATTCCATCTGCCACATTTCTGCCCATTTGACCATCCCATCTATATCTTCCTGTAACCCGAGACACTCAACCTCACTATTAAACACGCAGTTAATCTTTGTGTCACCTGCAAACTTGCTGATCCTAACATAGTCATCTATGTCATTTATATAAATGACAAACAATAGGGGATCCAGCACAGATCCCTGTGGTACGCACTGGACACTTGCTTCCAGTCACTAAAGCAACCGTCTGTCATCACCCTCGGTCTCCTACAGCTATGTCAATTTTGAATCCACCTTATCATGTTACCCTGTATCCCATGTGCATTTGCCCTCCTTTTAAGTTTCCCATGTGGAACCTTGTCAAAGGCTTTGCTGAAATCCATGTAAACTACATAAACTTCACTACCCTCAACTACACACCTGGTCCCATGCTCAAAAATTCAATAACAGTTGTTAGGCATGAGCCTCCCTCTGTCAAAGGCCATGCTGACTATTTCTGATCAAACCGTACCTCTCCGAATGGAGATAGATCAGCTCCTTCAGAACTGAGTCAAAGGGGAAATATCTAAATGAAGTAAAGAAACACCAACCTTAAGTTTCAGGAGCTAGGTCTGGCTCAGGGGAACAATTTTCTGAAAATAATGTAATGGATGGAAAAATATCCAAAAGTCGTTGCAGGCTATGGATGTCTGAACCACAGCATATCTGGCTAAATGGCCATTTGCAATTGCTGGCACAGGGGGTTGGCGGGGTATCTGCAGAATGGTAGATTGGCAAATTAAAATAGACTTTGACTTCACACACTTGGCCAGGCTCTCCAAATGCCATGAATAGAATTCCTAAAAGAACTGAGCCAAAGGGGAAATATCCAAATCACATTGCGGACTTTCGGGATCTTATCTTCCGCAGGTCTACCGTGTGACCGCCCACTGAATTGACACTTGCAAGTCCACTCCCTTGAGGTTGGCAGTTACCCGGAGATTTTCGGGAACACGATTTTCAGAATATTTCCTGGCAACGGTTGTACTTTGAACTGGCCAGAGAAGTGCAACTTTGGAAAAGACTTTCGGTTTCAAATTGAAAACCCTTGTAAAGAGCTCTCAGAATACTAAATGAGCATTTAATTTTGGTGGACTTTTTGAACTTGGTTGTTGGACTTGAAATATTGGTCAGGTCCAAGCTGGTGGAAACTTTTTTTTTTTAAAAACAGAACCAAGCCAGAGGGGAAATATCCAAAACCTATTACGGGCTTTCGACACTTCATCTCTCACAGGACTACCACGCGAACTCCTGCCGAATTGTCTTGCAATCTCTGTACCTGGAGGTTGGCAGGGTATCTGTAGAATAATAGTAGGTGCCAAATTGAGATTTGAGTTTTGGTTATAAGTGTACCCCTCAAGCCATCAGGTCTGTGGAGACCGACCCTTGCTGTGGCCCAGCTATCTTTCGACCCTTTTGAATAGGAATTTGTTTCAGATTTCACCCATTTATCAGGATTTTGGTCGGGACCATAAAGCAAAAGTCTGACATCCAGCCGTAAGGGATAGGATATTCCCTGGTTTGAGCCCCAGGAGAGATCCCAAGCCAGCCGGACAGGGGGCTGGTGACACCCAACTCCTGCATGCTGGCAAAATCATCAGCAAAACAATGACTCTAGGCTGAAAAATCAAAAGTCTGACATCCGGCCGTAAGGGATAGGATATTCCCTGGTTTGAGCCCCAGGAGAGATCCCAAGCCAGCCGGGCAGGGGGCTGGGGACACCCAACTCCTGCATGCTGGCAAAATCATCAGCAAAACAATGACTCTAGGCTGAAAAATTGAGTCCAGCTTTGTCAGTTCTATAGCAATTTAATGAGGTGGCGCCAAAAGTCTACGTGCCGAAGTTTAAAAAGTCGATTTGCGGGATTTGGGACATCATCCTCTGAAGGACTACCAGGCAGTATACTGCCAAATGCCACTTGCAATTGCTGATCCTGGGGGCTGGTGGGATACCCGGAGATTTTCGGGAACACAACTTTCAGAATATTTTCAGGCAACGGTTGTAACTTGAAATTGCACAGAAAAGTTCAACTTTGGAAAAGGCTCTTAGTTTCAAATCAAAGAACTCTCGGAATTCTATTTAATGCTAAATTTGGCAGACATTTCGAACTCTGTTGTCAGACTTGAAATATCGCTCAGAGTCCAGGCTGATGGTAACTCTGATAATTAAAAGAAAAACAGACTAAGTGTTTTGTGCCAGGACACTTCATGCAATTTAAACATGATTATATTAAGTCTGTTCAGGCACATGAGGGAGGTGCCTCATTCCCGAATAACATTGCCATAATATACACCAGTATATCATGGTGCAGACACACACTGATGGACCACACAGTGGGACCAATCAACATACACAACACAGCAGCCATTCACCAGTGAGAGTACATGCACTATAAAGACAGGGGACATCAGAGTTCCCGCTCATTTCGAGTAGCAGCTAGCTAGGAGCACAGAGCTCACAGCCTGCAACACAGACATTCACCATGTGCTGAGTGCATCAACTGGTTAGGACAAGGCAAAGGTCTTTAGTTAAAGCTTGTATCGTATTTACCCACAGTTTAAGTATGTTTAAATAGTTAACCTTTTAATAAAATAGTGTTGCACTACTTCAAGTGTTGGTGACCTGTATGTGATCCAGAAAACTCAACACATCATGATACCAGGTGTGGTTGCATACTAGCACATCTTAGACCTACCTGCAAGTGATCTGCCTTCCGCCAGCATTCCGTCATTCTGCAACATAGACAACATCAGCCCGCCGCCGCCGCTCCGCATCGCCGGCAACCTCGGGGCCAACTGGAAGATTTTCAAACAGCACTTCCAGCTCTACCTCGAAGCCACGGACAGGGAGGGCGCCTCGGACACCAGAAAGATTGCTCTTCTCCTCTCCACGGCCGGGGATCATGCCATCTGTATTTTCAACTCTCTCACCTTTGCAGCTGACGAAGACAAGTCGAAGTTCAAGATGGTTCTCCTCAAATTTGACACTCACTGCAGCGTAGAGGTGAATGAAAGTTTCGAACGCTACGTGTGCCAGCAGAGTTTGCGGGGCAAGGACGACCCTTTCTAATCCTTTTTAACGCACCTCCGCATCCTTGCGCAATCATGCAGCTACGGGCCCACCTCCGACTCCATGATACTCGACCAGATTGTTTTCGGTGTTCAGTCGGACCCCCTACGTCAGCAGCTCCTCAAAGTAACGCAACTCACCCTAGCGGCCGCCATCGAGACCTGTGTCCTACATGAAAATGCCACCAGTCGGTACTCCCATATACAAGCGGCTGAAACTGTGCGGCAAGGTCCCCACGAGGCGGAACGAGTCCAAGTGATTGAACACCTCCAGGCCCTCAGCCTGGATGAGGGCGGCCATTTTGCACGCTTTTCGCGGACTCCCACGCTTGTACGCACCAAACGAGGGGACGGCGACATGGAGGAACGTAATGCGCAGGCGGGCACCACGCAGGACTGCACCGTGCATGCGAGGTGGCGCAGCGAACGTGCTGACGTCACGACGTGCGGCAACTGTGGCTCCGCCCATTTAAAGCGGCAATGCCCCGCAAAATCTCGACAATGACTACGATGTGGAAGACTTGGCCACTATGCTGCCTGCTGTCGAGCAGCTCAGCCTTCCAATTCATATCGCTTCAGCCAGCCTCGCAGGAATGTTCGGGCAATTCAACCCGCGGTCACCAAGTCCGATTCCGACCTCCCACACAGCAGTGACACCGAGGACCCGAAGGCGCCTTTTTGAGTCGGTGTCGTAACGAAAAACAGGCTGTCGCCGAAGCAAAGACACCAGCCGCTGTCGGTATACAGCATCGATCTAGACGATGAGTGGTGTGCCACCCTGACGGTCAACCGGTCCCAAATACGATTCCAGCTGGACACTGGTGCCTCCACCAATCTCATGGTGTGGTCTGCTTTCCAAAACCTTTGTGTCAAACCAACCATTCTATCATTGGCCTGCCAGCTATTGGACTACAATGGCAACATCATTCCTGCTACCGGCTCATGCCAACTCGAAGTGATGCACAAGTCACGAAAAGCCATCCTTCCTTTCGAGATCGTGGGCTCCTCGAAGGACTCTCTGCTTGGCGCACAGGCGTGCAAATTACTAAACCTTATTCAAAGAGTTCACTCTCTCTCTCGTGATGACACATCTGCCTTCCAGGATGTTGACTTCAGGGCGCAACTCAATGCCATCATCGACCAGCATCACGACGTCTTCGAAGGCATGGGCACGCTCCCATATACTTGCAAGATCATACTCAAACAGAACGCCAAGCCTGTGGTGCATGCACCTCGCAGAGTCCCAGCACCCCTCAAGGACCGCCTCAAGCAGCACCTCCAAGACCAAGGAGTGATCTCCAGAGTTACGGAACCAACCGACTGGGTCAGTTCCATGGTGTGCGTAAAGAAGCCTTCCGGCGAGCTCTGAATCTGATTTGATCCAAAGGATCTGAATCGCAACATAATGAGGGAGCATTACCCAATCCCCAAGCACGAAGAGATCACATGCGAGATGGCTCGGGCCAAGCTCTTCACCAAACTTGACGCCTTGAAAGGATTCTGGCAAATTCAACTAGACAGATCCAGCAGGAAACTGTAACTTTAACACCCCTTTTGGCAGATATTGTTACAACAGGATGCCGTTTGAGATCGGCGTCAGACGTATTCCACAGGATCATGGAACAAATGATGGAAGGAATTGAAGGTGTTCGCGTCTATGTTGACGACATAATCATTTGGTCCACCACCCCGCAGGAGCATATCAGTCGCCTCCAGCGCGTGTTCAAACGCATATGGGAGCAGGGCCTACGCCTCAACAGAGCCAAATGCTCCTTCGGCCAGACGGAACTCAAGTTCCTAGGGGACCACATCTCCCAGTTGGGTGTGCGGCTGGATGCGGACAAGGTGGCTGCCATCACAGCCATGAAAAAGCCAGAGGACAAAAAGGCAGTCCTCCGATTTCTGGGCATGGCCAACTTCCCAGGGAAGTTCATCCCTAACCTCGCCTCTCATGCCACAGCTCTCAGGAACCAGGTCAGGAAGACGACAGATTTCCAATGGCTTCCTGCCAACGAGAGCGAATGGACAGAACTTAAAACCAAACTTACCACGACCCCGGTATTGGCCTTTTTTGATCCAACTAAAGAGACAAAAATTTTGACCGATGCCAGCCAATCTAGCATTGGGGCAGTGCTCCTGCAACGCGATGAGGCCTCATCATGGGCCCCCGTTGCAAATGTGTCACGCTCCATGACCCCCATGGAACAGCGCTACACGCAGATAGAAAAGAGTGCCTGGGCCTGTTGACCGGTGTCGTCAAATTTCATGATTATGTGCATGGCCTTCCCCAATTCACCGTCGAGACCGACCATCGCCCACTGGTCAATATAATACTTGAACGACATGACGCCCCGCCTCCAGCACATTCTGCTCAAACTCCGGCAATACGACTTTCAGCTCGTATACACCCCGGGCAAAGACCTGATCATAGCCGACGCTCTGTCCAGGGCAGTCAACATCCCGTGTGACTCAGCGGGATTAGTCTGCCAGGTTGACGCCCATGTGGCCTCCAATCTACCGGCCACGGGTGAACGCCTCGTCCAAATTCAACACGAGACTGCGGCTGACCCCCTGCTACAGCGTGTCATACGCCACCTAACAGACGGGTGGCTCAAGGGCCAATGGCCGCAGTTCTACAACATCAGAGACGTTCTGGCGGTAGTCGATGGTGTCCTCCTGAAGCTGGACCGCATTATCCCGCACAGCATGCGCCAGCTCGTCTTGGAACAGCTACACGAGGGCCATCTTGTCGTGGAGAAGTGCCGCCGACGGGCCCGAGAGGCAGTGTACTGGCCCGGCATCAATGACAACATCGCCAACACAGTGCTCAACTGCCCCACCTGTCAGCGGTTCCAGCCGGCCCAACCATGTGAGACCCTACAGCCCCATGAGTTGGTCACGTCCCCTTGGTCCAAGGTCGGCATCGACCTGTTCCACGCGCTGGGCAAGGACTATGTTCTGATTGTAGACTATTTTTCAAACTACTCGGAGGTGGTACGTTTGCACGACATCACATCGTCTGCAGTCATCCGTGCCTGTAAGGACACCTTTGCTCATCACGGCATCCCACTCACTGTGATGTCGGACAATGGCCCCTGCTTCACACGCCAGGATGGTCCAACTTTGTGCATGTGACATCCAGTACCCTGTACCCCCAATCCAATGGCAAAGCGGAGAAGGGCGTCCATATAGTCAAACGGCTCCTCTGCAAGGCTGCCGATGCGGGATACGACTTCTACCTCGTCCTGCTGGCCTATCGCTCGGCCCCACTGTCCACTGGCCTGTCGTCAGCCCAGCTGCTCATGGGTCGCACCGAGGACGACGGTGCCGTCCATTCACGTCCCAGACCTCGACCACGTTCCGGTCCTTCATCGAATGCAGCTGTCTAGTGCACAGCACAAGGCGGCTCATGACGCCCATGCAGCTGATCTCCCTGCTCTGGCTCCAGATGACAACGTCCGCATCCATCTTCCGGATGGTGGCTGGTCTGCAACTGCTGTGGTTCTTTGGCAGGTGGCTCCCCGCTCGTTCCTGGTTCGTCTACCGGATGGTTCCATTCTGCGCCGTAATCGGCGTGCCCTCCGTCTCGTTCCGCGCTCGCTACGTCATCCTCCGCCAGTGCCACGCCCTCCTGTTGTCTCTGACCTGGACTATGCAGAGATTCCGGTTACTCTGCATCCTCCTCGCTCTGACGCAGTCCAGCCCGCTCCTCAGCTGGTGGCTCCTGACCCACCCTTGAGGCGGTCAACCAGAATTTGCCGCCCACCTCAAGAGACTTAATTTGTGAACTTTGCACTAATGGACTCTCTGGTCTGTTCTGTTCTTCCGTTTAATCGCTCAAGTGGTTTGTATATAGTGTTCATCTCGTTATTTGTGTGACACGCTGTTTATTTCTGCACCAGGCACCTTCCCATGTAAATAGCTTAGTTTTATGTACATAGTCCTGTAAATATTTCACACACACTTAGTCAGGAACATTCACCACACACTATTTATTGCCACGCAGGCACATTTTCTTATATAAAAGGGGGGATGTCATAATATACGCCAGTATATCATGGTGCGGACACACAGTGGGACCAATCAACATACACAACACCGCAGCCAATCACCAGTGAGGGCACACGCACTATAAAGGCAGGGGACATCAGAGTTCCCGCTCATTTCGAGTAGCAGCTAGCTAGGAGCACAGAGCTCACAGCCTGCAACACAGACATTCACCATGTGCTGAGTGCATCAACTGGTTAGGACTAGGCAAAGGTCTTGAGTTAAAGCTGGTATCGTATTTACCCACAGTTCAAGTATGTTTAAAGAGTTAACCTTTTAATAAAATAGTGTTGCACTACTTCAAGTGTTGGTGACCTGTATGTGATCCAGAACACCCAACACATCAAACATGACATGAGATTGCCTTGAACAGTGCGCGCCCAGAATTGAGTGAAGTCAGGAAATGCACACTGGCTGGTTGCAAGTTCCGAGTGAGCACATTGTGTTGGATAATTGGTACACCCTTTAACAATCATGCACAGCCTTCCACCCCTGGATTGGCTGGGTGCCACCCCCTAATTACTGGGGTGACCCGCCCCCACCGGGACACCGTAAGCATGTGATTACACTGCACTAACCTCGCTTTGTTGTGGTCAATGTTTGTAAACATTGGGGTTTCACCACTTAGGCCACTGAACCATGAAAGGAGATGAATCAAAGCTGCAGATGGTTTGTAGAAGCTGTCAATCACAGACCACTGCAAGAAAACAATGAATGGCTTGCATCTTACAGGATCTATAGGAACCAGACTCAGGTCACTGCTGCTCTCTTTCCAGGAATGGACACGTGGAGCTTCAAGGTAGGTGTTACAGCTGTCATTCTTTGGTCGAGGAGTCCCTGTGGGGGTTCCCCCTATTACTGGGGTCTCCGTATTACAGGTCTCCTGTGAGGAGTCTCCCTATTACAGGGTTCCCTCCGGGGGTCTCCCTATTACATGGGTACGGGGGGGGTTTGTCCCCCTAATACAGGGGTCCTTCATGGAGTGTCTTGTAGAGGAAGGGTGGGCATTAAGGGGAAGGGGGTGGGGGGGGAGAAGGGTGGCCCGTGGCTGGGCTTGGATGGTCCCTACAAGCGTGGCCCTGGTGTGGTAGACTTTGTGGTGGGCCAAAGAACTAACTACATAGGGAGAGTTACCCCTTTGCCCACCACAAGGTCCACCACGCCAGGGCCATTCTGGTAGAGACCACAAGTGATCCACGCCCACGTGATTCCCAGCCACTGGGGGAATCATGGAGGGTCGGAGCATTGGCTGCTGGGTGGGTTAAATGGATGCAAATGGATCATTAAGACCCATTTGCATTCAGTTACATCCCATTGCCGGCACGCGGTTGTGGACCTCGTTCCTGCCACCTGCAGGAAGCCAGAGCATCACGATTGGGTCGGCATCCGATGTCGATCCTGATTTTGCCCTGATGCCCGATTCTCCGTCTTATCAGGGAACGCGTTCGGGCATCCCAGGATGGAGAACCCTGTCCAAAATCTTAGTTCCCGCTGTGCAAAGAATTTTCTGGCCAGCCCGAGTAGTACTTCTGCCTGCAACCTCAAATTAGATGTGGCAACTTGCTGAATTTAAGCACAAAACTAAGTGGAGGCAAAGAAACTAATGAGGATTCCCCAAGTAACTGCGAGTGAAGTGTCTAATGTTGATTCCCCGCTTGCCTAGCAGGCATGGGAAATGTGATGCATAGAAGGCCTTCCTCTGACGATGCTCCAGGGACCAAGCCGCTATGACTGAAGCTTACCTTGTGGACAATGTGGGGCCAGTCGCGGCCCCTGGCTTGACGGGATTAAGTCTTCTCGAGGTCAGGAAGCTTTGTGAATGCAGCCTAAAGTGATTGGTAAACTCCATTTAAGGCAAAGTAATGGCACCGATAGTCAACAAGCATCATAAGGGAAAGTTGAGGAGAACGATTAAGAGAGCGTTCAAGAGGGTGTGAAACTATTTAGAGGTAAACTGGTGGTGTCCACACAGTCCGCCCGGAGGATTCAACTCAGCAGCTAAATCACGTCGGGGCTCGGTGGAATTCCGCTGTTGGGACATCCTCCCCTGCGGCACGGTTGTTGCCGGGCGCATTTACTCTGGGAGGTGGGGCAACTGTGTAGGGCCAGGGAGAGGGCAGTATATAAATATAGGGAGAAAGCCAGCACGATACTTGTGCATCAGTTGAGGAGGCAGGTGGCTGCAAAGTAAATTGGGAGATGAGAGATGGCGGAGGTACGGTCGTAACAGAGCAGGAGGAGATGAATGGGGTGTTTGAGGCTTTTTACCGGAAATTGTATAGTTCGAAGCCTCCGGTAGGGGATGAGGCAGTTTTTGGACGGGTTGGAGTTTCTGAACGTGGTGGAGGCGAAGCTGCATGGACTGGGGCCCCCTATCAAACTGAGAGAGGTAATGGATTGCGTGGGGTCGATGCAGACGGAGAAGGCCCCGGGTATGGGTCGGTTCCCAGCCTAGTTCTACAAGACATTTGGGTTTGAGCTGGGGCCCGTTAATCGAGATTTATGAGTCAATGGAGAGATCCCTCCCCACCTTGTCTCAGGCTTCGATATCGCTCACTTTAAAGAAAGATAAGGTCCTGGAACAGTGAGGATAGTATCGCCCAATTTCGCTGCTGAATGTAGATGCGAAGCTGTTGGCGAAGGTACTGGTGATAGAGGATTGTGTGCCGGAGGTGATAGGTGAGGACCAAACGGGATTTCTGAAGGGGCCGCAGCTATCGACGAATGTCCACAGGTTACCGAATGTAATTATGATGGCCTCTAAGGGCCGAGAAGTAGAAGTGGTTGTGGTGATGGACGTGGAGAAAGCTTTTGATCGGGTGAAGTAGACATACTTATTCGAGGTGCGGGAGCAGTTTGGGCAGGGATTCGTGGACTGGGTCTGGCTGCTGTATAAGGCGCCTAAGGTGAGTGTTTGGACTAACAGGGTCAGCTCGGAGTACTTTAGGTTGCACCGGGGGACAAGGCAGGGATGTCTGCTCTCCCTGCTGCTCTTTTCCCTGGCGATTGGGCCCTTGGCAATGGTGCTTAGGGCCTCGAAGGGATGGAAGAGTATTGAGTGGGGGTGGGGGGTGGGGAGAGGACCACAGAGTTTCTTTGTACGTCGATGGTCTCCCGCTGTATATTTTGTACCCGGTCGGGACCTTTGACGGACCAAGGGTGTTTTGGGGGAGTTTGGTCTCTTTTCGAGGTATAAGCTCAACATGGGGAAAAGTGAAATATTCCAAATTTATAACTGGGGACTGGAGGAAGTGTTTGGGGAAGGCTGCCACTTCGGCTGGTAGGGACGGGTTTTTGTTATCTTAGGATAAAAGTAGTGTGGAGATGTGGGGGGGGGGGGGGGGGGGGGAGGTGGTTGGGGGTGTATGTAAGGATGTTTTGTTTGTTTGCTGTGGTTGTTTTTTTCTTCTTTGGTATACATATATTTGAAAATGCCTCCAATAAAATGCCCCTGCACCATTTGCGCACACATTTTCATTCCATTTGTTTTCTCTTTTCCTCTGTGTATACATTCTACTTGCATTTCCTATTCTCAATGCTGACTGCAGGACGCACTTCCCAGACTACTTGACTGTGATGCTGACTGGAACTGGGACCGCAACTTCAAAATCCCGATAGTGTGCTCAATTACATCAGGTGTCTGCTGCATTTTGCGGCCTCTGCACAGGCATCATCAACCATGTCCTCAGGGGGTACACGTTGTCCCCGAAGAGCAATTCCTATAGCTTTGCTTCCTCAAATACCTTGTGTGTCTGTGAGCAGCCAAGGCTGAATCTGTCGGGACGCTCCATGGGAACGTAACACACACCTGTATGATACACTTTCTGTGGTCACACATGAGCTGCATGTGCAGGGGGTGGAAGTTCTTGCTGTTAATAAAGGGGATTCTTTGGTGGGCAGGCAAGCGGAGAGCCAAGTGTGTGCAGTCAATGGCTCCCTGCACCTGTTGGAAATCAGCGGTCTGTGAGAATTCCAGTTCTGGCTCTAGCCCAGTCCCGGTCAAAGCTTATGAAGGTGTGAGCCCTCGCCAAGAGTGCATCTGTGCTTTTCCTGCTGCACTTGTGCAGACATCTGCGAAATGCCAGAAAGGTCACCAGTGGATCCCTGAAAAGAGCCACTCGCAACAAGTTCAAGGTGGCTGACACCTTCAGTCAGTGGGTGCCTACCAAGTCCATGTGGCGGCAACTCCTAGAGCAGGTAGCACTGGTGAGTAACTGTATTCTTTGACAATGGAGTGTCCTCTAACACTGGTTCTCACTCAGCTCCAAGAAAGTTAGGCTCCATATGTACATCCTGGCTTGAAGATGGCAACATCGAACAAATGTTCTCAACAATCCCTCCTCTGGTTGCAGAGCACCCTTTCCTCCTCAACAACGGAGTACCAGATGTTGACACCTTTGTCGTCTTTGTTGTATCAAGGCGAGAAGGATCACAGCCAGTTCCACTGGCTCCATTTCTCTCTCTCTATAATAACTGCTTGGGGAGAAAGAAAAAAGTGAATATTGTGTAGTTGACTCCCTGCTCTAACCACCCAAGAGCATTGTTCCCATGATTTGCAACCTCAGGGTGGGTGCTCTTCAGTAGTGGCTTATCTCCCCTCTCCTTGCTGATTCCTTCCACCCTCTGGGGGGGAAAAAAGTTCCACCTTCTGAGGTAGCCCACTGCCTCCCACCCAAACCCTGCCCCCACCTCCGCACATGATTTGTGCTCTTTCCCCCTGTTCAACCACTGTGCTCCTGTCTGTCCCTCCCACTCTTCACTGATGCACTGCCTGCCCTCCATGGCTTCCCGGAGTACATACGCTGGCCTTTCTCAGCTCAACGGCCGCCCGCTGTGCACACGCATCTCTTCACCAACCTGCTGCCTGACCTCAATTGTTGGCCACGGTACACATCCCTTTTACCCCTGGAATCATGACACGCACTGAAGACATCCATCACTCACAGAAGAAGCTTTGTAACTGGCTCACCCCCCAGGCTGCAGAGGCCTTCTCTCCCCTTTTGACCTGCTTACCTCTGAACTCCTCTTCGGAAGAGATGTCGCTAGGTTCCCATTTTTACAAAGCTGCTGTAAAACCCGATGGGATGACGTTGCAGACCAGAGGAAGATTATTCAGTGGTGGGGGAGTTTACAGTGCAACTGCCCACTAATTATATAATAATAAATTCAAAGGCGTTTTACCTGACGTTTCTGGACAGGAATTGCATCACACCAATGGAGGGGGCTGGGACATTCGCTGTGGGAAATCTCTCTGTCATAAATCCCTTTTTTGCCCCCCAACTCCATTCCCCTTTGGCGAGTGGTGATGCAAAATCCCTGCCAATAGTTTTCAAAAAAGTGTAATATATTCTTGGAGTCACTTTGATAATATATATGTCATAAAATCAATATTGTTAAAAAAAAAAAGTTAAATATTCTTCAAATCGCTTTGATAACAAATACTTCTGCATTAAAAAGCCAGAAAAACAATATTTTTCAAAAAAAAAAGAGTAAAATGTCCTTAGAATTACTTCCTCATTAAAAATGCTGAACTCATTGAGATAAGTGATTAGGCCTTAAAATCACAATTTCAGAAACTGAATTGCTCATGAATTGCTACAACCACTTTGAAAACAACTGCAATATCAATAAAAATGCTTAACTCATTGAGATAAGCACTTTGGCCAGGAATCAATAACCTGTAACTTCCTCAGGGAGGCAATCACTAGCGGCTTGAACTCTGGAGAGATTTAACTTGGTTGGAATTCCAAAGCCCTTGACTCGAATGACCTTTCTCTCTCAAACTGGGTGGGACAGTAGCAATGAGGTGCATCAGCGTGGGGTAACAGGTGCATCTGCATGGAGTAACTGGAGTGCAGAGAGGAAAGATGCGCCCACTTTTACAGAACTCACTTGTCGTAAAGCAAGTGTTGTCATGAACCACCCTGATGGTATCTGTGAGGGTATCTCAAGTTGGAACACTGGTTCATGGGGGTGCAGAGTTTTGTTTATTTTGGAATATCGTAAGGAGTCATGTTGCTAGATGTTGCTGTCTTTCGTTGGCTCTGAATATGGCGGTCAATATGGTCGCCTTCCTTAAGTCTAATTACGTTTGTTCTAGTCGCCAGGTATCTTTCGATACCGCCACAAGGTTCAAACCGAATACTGATCAAAGACTCGATACACCAGTTAGTTAGTTCAAAGTCAAATGCTTATTTATTTACACACACAGTTAAATATACTCATGCACAAATACTACAGACTAAACTATCACTACTGCTAAAGCTTATACTTAGCTTCGGGTGCCCACTCAGTCAGAGGAACACTGGCCGTTGTTCGGTTCTGAGGCTGCTGGGGTGGAACTGGTACGGGATAACAGCTAAGGTCATCTGTCTGGTAGCGTGCGTTGACCTTGGACTTACTTGTTTCTGGTGCAGCTGGTGGACAGGTCTCTTCTCAGTGAGAGCCGGGTCTAAGAGAACAATTCTCTCTTGGGGGCTCCTTCTTATACCCAAAGGGGCTTTGCACGCTTTTGGGCGGGCCTTGAACTTGGCCCCAATCAATTGGGCCGTTTCTCGATCATTCCTATCGATTTCATCCAATAAAGGGGTGGGTGCCCTGATGGCTGGGCGTTGGCCTGCTTTGTTCTGGTCTCCTCTGGCACCAGGGTGTCTGCCTTAGTGTCGGTTACTCAAATGTTACTCTTTTGTTCCCGGAGATGGGCCATTAGTATGCTAATGGGCCTACAGTTTTGGTCTTGTCTGGGAGCTGCGGCTCCAATAAACAGACAAACCCTGAACCTGCTTGTTTTCTCAGTCCATGTTCCCTGCAATCTTTGCAAAGTGTCCATTTTATAATCGGGAAGTAGCCATCCCAGATGGCTGCAGTGAAGAAAGCACCAGTGAGAATAACCAGCCCAGTTGCTGTATAATAATTATTAGAGACTATTTATTAAGTTAAAGAAAAGACAAATATACATGAAAATGACTATGATACTCGAGGATAATTAAGTATATGAATCACTGAATATACACATAGCTGTAGTAGAACGTATCCCTTGTTCTAAACTGTATCCATGATCCCTGAACTCCTTAAGACTTCCCTTTTCTTCAAACAACATTCAAATTAAGTAAATTTATAATTCAAATCCATCTTATAGTTGCCACAGAATACAGGGTTGCTCGTCAAGTCTAAGAAATATCTTTTCCTGGTGTCCAGAAAAAATACTTAAACGTAAATTAAGGTTTCTGCACAACTTGGCTCTCAGAATTAGATGTTAGCCTAGGTTCTTGGCTGTTATAGATTAGAGACTGGCCTCACAGGCTGTTGGATGTAAAACGCACTTCTCTGGCTGTTAGGTGTAAACTGTTGCTCTGTTTCTGGGGGTGAAGGCTACTATATATTATTTGTGTAGACACCTGCATCTCATTACTTTTAAAAATTGCATCTCCTTATTTCCTTTTGAAGCTGGCTACTGCTGTTACTAGGCAGATTTCTACCTGTTGTTGGTGTTATGGGCGAGGCGTTTTCAGAACCCCAAAATGTATCATGGAGTTCAACAGTTAATGGATCTCCCTTTAATGGATTTGTTGCTTTTCCTAGCACACGGCTTTTTCCCTAGGTGTGGGATTACAATTATGGACACGTGGGTTTTTAAACACAAAACACTGTTTATTCCATGAACTCAACTTAACATCTTAAATAAACATTAAATAAACTTCAAAGATAACTCAGAAAATATTGCAACAATAAATAATTCCTTAAAATGTTCCTTCAAACTTCCAAGAGACTGAACACCTTTAAACAAAATCACATCAGGTTAAAGGTTTTACTATTGAGTTTAAATCACCCAAATGATCCAGTGATGGTCTTTTATGGCAGAGATCCAGCTCACTGCAACACAGACACACACCCAGCTCTTTTCCTCCAAACTGCAAAACTAAACTGCAAAATGGCTGACCTGACCGCAGCTCCACCCACTCTCTGACATCACTGTTTTCTTAAAGGTACATTGCTTAAACATCCATGTCTTAAAGGTACTCTCACATGACATTGGGAAGACCCATGACACCTGTTGCTGGGCAGATCGCATCCCATCATGCCTTGTTACATTCGGTTACTGCTGTTACTAGGCAGATATCTACCTGTTTCTGGGCAGATACACAAATGTTTAAAGGGATAATTTAATAGGACAATTTAACGGGTTAAAGGTAAGTGGCGTTCAGACATCGGAAGTGGGTGGGGGTGGAGTCGGAACAGGGCGGAGTTGGAATGGGGGGGGAAAAGCGAGGGAATGGTTGGACTGGGAGGAGCGTGGGCTCCAGAAGGTAGGGGGAGGGTGGTTGGTCTGAGTCAGTCCGGGTGGGGGAGTGGGTGCCTAGTCTCAGGCTGGGCTGAGCTGAGCCAAGCCAGTTTTGCTTGCTAGATGGGATAGGAGTATTTTTTCCCTTCTATTTCAGATTAACTATCAGGGTAAAACTGGCAGAATCATGCAAAGTTAGCGATTTAAACCGCTTTGTTGGATGGTTCCTGTGCAGCACAATTGTCCAGGGAAAGTTACCCGTCTGTACAATTGCTGGGTAAACCCTTAGTATCCAGAGAGATTCCCCAAAGCACCATTGGGGTGCCCCCCAAATGTGATACTATGGATGTTATGAGCCAATGGGCGAGATTTTCCATTTGGGAATCCCTCGTATTCCCTGCCATGAATAAATTTGCATGGCAATGGCTCCTAAATTGCTTCAGTATTTGATGATTTGATGCCCCTTGAACTTGAAGGGCAGCACGGTAGCATTGTGGATAGCACAATTGCTTCACAGCTCCAGGGTCCCAGGTTCGATTCCGGCTTGGGTCACTGTCTGTGCGGAGTCTGCACATCCTCCCAGTGTGTGCATGGGTTTCCTCCGGGTGCTCCGGTTTCCTCCCACAGTCCAAAGATGTGCAGGTTAGGTGGATTGGCCATGATAAATTGCCCTTAGTGCCCAAAATTGCCCTTCGTGTTGGGTGGGGTTACTGGGTTATGGGGATAGGGTGGAGGTGTTGACCTTGGGTAGGGTGCTCTTTCCAAGAGCCGGTGCAGACTCGATGGGCCAAATGGCCTCCTTCTGCACTGTAAATTCTATGAATGGAATGTCTGTAGATGCGTGAGTTGAGAGTAATGAGGAGACTGACTTACCTTGGCAGAATGGATTAATTGGTGACCTTCCTTCCTCGTCTTCATGGAGAGTGGGGGGAGTGGAGTTTACGGCGGTCCGCACAGCGTCCAGTAGGCACAGGATTTATCGCTAGTGAGGCAGCATGTATGGCAGCCATTGTTTTACAGCAGCGTTCAATCTTTTTAAGAGTGCGAGGCTCTTTGAATATGTCTTCTGAATTAAAATGGCAGGAGACAGCAGGGAATGTGAATCAGTGGCCACCCAGCCACTGTTTCGGCATGTTTCCTGGTAATGTATTATTCATAAGGCATGATTGTGGTAAACACCACTGGTTGTACACTATGTGTATTATGGTACTGCCACTGTACTACAGTCAATACAATAAATCCCGGCCTGCTGGCTCCACCCAGCAGGCTCTGTGTATAAAAGTGTGCTCTCTCCTGCGCTGCCTCCATTCTGGTTCCAGCTGCAGGAGGCTTAACATCTAGCGCAATAAAGCCTCAATAGTTCACCATTTCGTCTTGTGGTCATTGATAGTGCTTCAATTTATTGCGCTAGAATTTTAAACATGAACGTCTTAATCAAGCTGGATCGCCTGGAGCTGGACCTTCACGCAGCTGACGCCACAGCCACCTTCGAGCACTGGCTAGCCTGCTTTGAAGGATACCTCGGAGCATCCACAGAAGCCCTCTCAGACCCACAGAAGCTCCAGATATTCTACTCACGGGTGAGCCCACAAGTCTTCCCCCTCACTCGGGACGCTCCCACTTACACGGAAGCGATGGCTCTCCTAAAAGGACAGTACATCAAGACTGTTAACCAGGCACCTCCTGCCACAAGACGGCAACTCCCGGGGAGTCTCAGGGCGATTTCCTGCTTGCCTTGCAGATACGTGGTAGAAACTGTAATTGCCAGGCAGTGTCGGCAGTCTAACACACTGAACTGCTGCTCAGAGATGCCTATTATTGGAAGGGGGGTACACTCTACCTTACAGAGACTGTACAGCTCGTTAGCTCCCTGGAAGTGGCCTCCCGCAATCTGGAGTCCTACACCTGCGACCGCGTGGCGCCCTCGTGGGCGTCATGGGCCCCACCATCGTCCGACCCTGGTACACCGCAAGCCTGCGCCGCGCGGCAGCCAGCGATGTCCGGAGGCCCCAAATGCTACTTTTGTGGCCAGAACAAACACCCCAGGCAACGGTGCCCAGCAAGGAGCTCGACCTGCAATGGGTGTGGTAAGAAGGGCCACTTCGTCTGAGTTTGCCAGGCCCGATCGGTCGCTGCTGTTTCCAGGCCCAGCATCGCTACACCCCCTATGCGCGATCCAGGGGCGTCGCCATCTTCGCTGCCGCCCACCATGTGCAGCCTGTGGGCGCCGCCATCTTGGAATGCATCCCAGGACCTCTGCTCGCCTGGCCATTCACAGGTTATCGATACCTCCGCCACCGCCGACCAGCCCTCCCACCAATTTCCGCAGCTCGCCTCTATCACCCTCGATCAGTCTCGGCCCCGCAACCTCGCGACCGTACGGATCAATGGGCACGAGACGACTTGCCTCTTTTGACTCCGGGAGCATGGAAAGTTTCATCCACCCTGCTACGTTAAAGCGCTGCTCCCGCCTGGTCCTCCCAGTCACCCAAAAAAATCTCGCTGGCCTCCGGATCCCATTCCGTACAGATCCGGGGGTACTGACTAGCGACCCTCTCCATGCAGGGGGTAGAGTACAGTAACTTCAGACTCTACGTCCTCCCCCATCTCTGCGCTGCCCTGTCTTGATTTTCAGTGCCACCTCCCGAGCCTTACCCTGAAGTTCGGCGGACCCCTGCCCCCCTTTACCGTCTGTGGCCTCACGACCCTTAAGGTTGACCCGCCTTCACTCTTCGCGAACCTCACCCCGGTCTGTAAGCCCGTTGCCACGAGGAGCAGATGGTACAGTGCACAGGACAGGACCTTTATCAGGTCAGAAGTCCAACGGCTACTGCGGGAGGGGGTCTTTGAGGCCACTAACAGCCCATGGCGAGCTCAAGTGGTGGTAGTTAAGACTGGGGAGAAACATCGGATGGTCATCGACTACAGTCAGACGATCAACCGGTACAAGCAGCTCGATGCGTATCCCTTTCCCTGCATATCTGACATGGTCAACCAGATTGTGCAGTATCGAGTCTTCTCCACAGTCGACTTGAAGTCTGCATACCACCAGCTCCCCATCCGCCCGGAGGATCGCCAATATACTGCACTCGAAGCAGACTGCCACCTCTACCATTTCCTTAGGGTTCCCTTCGGCGTCACCAATGGGGTCTCGGTCTTCCAGCGAGAGATGGACTGAATGGTTGACCAGTACGGGCTGCGGGCCACGTTCCCGTACCTGGATAACGTCACCATCTGCGGCCACGACCAGCAGGACCACGACGCGAATCTCCAGAAATTCCTTCACACCGCTAAACTCCTGAAGAACATAAGAACTAGGAGCAGGAGTAGGCCATCTGGCCCCTCAAGCCTGCTCCACCATTCAATGAGATCATGGCTGAACTTTTGTGGACTCAGCTCCACTTTCTGGCCCGAACGCCATAACCCTTAATCCCTTTATTTTTCAAAAAACTATCTATCTTTATCTTAAAAACATTTAATGAAGGAGCCTCTACTGCTTCACTGGGCAAGGAATTCCATAGATTCACAACCCTTTGGGTGAAGAAGTTCCTCCTAAACTCAGTCCTAAATCTACTTCCCCTTATTTTGAGGCTATGCCCCCTAGTTCTGCTTTCGCCCGCCAGTGGAAACAACCTGCCCGCATCTATCCTATCTATTCCCTTCATAATCTTATATGTTTCTATAAGATCCCCCCTCATCCTTCTAAATTCCAACGTGTACAGTCCCAGTCTACTCAACCTCTCCTCGTATTCCAACCCCTTCAGCCCTGGGATTAACCTAGTGAATCTCCTCTGCACACCCTCCAGTGCCAGTACATCCTTTCTCAAGTAAGGAGACCAAAACTGAACACAATACTCCAGGTATGGCCTCACTAACACCTTATACAATTGCAGCAGAACCTCCCTAGTCTTAAAGTCCATCCCTTTAGCAATGAAGGTCAAAATTCCATTTGCCTTCTTAATTACCTGTTGCACCTGTAAACCAACTTTTTGCGACTCATGCACTAGCACACCCAGGTCTCTCTGCACAGCAGCATGTTTTAATATTTTATCATTTAAATAATAATCCCTTTTGCTGTTATTCCTACCAAAATGGATAACCTCACATTTGTCAACATTGTATTCCATCTGCCAGACCCTAGCCCATTCACTTAGCCTATCCAAATCCCTCTGCAGACTTCCAGTATCCTCTGCACTTTTTGCTTTACCACTTATCTTAGTGTCGTCTGCAAACTTGGACACATTGCCCTTAGTCCCCAACTCCAAATCATCTATGTAAATTGTGAACAGTTGTGGGCCCAACACTGATCCCTGAGGGACACCACTAGCTACTGATTGCCAACCAGAGAAACACCCATTAATCCCCACTCTTTGCTTTCTATGAATTAACCAATCCTCTATCCATGCTACTACTTTCCCTTAATGCCATGCATCTTTATCTTATGCAGGAACCTTTTGTGTGGCACCTTGTCAAAGGCTTTCTGGAAATCCAGATATACCACATCCATTGGCTCCCCGTTATCTACCGCACTGTTAATGTCCTCAAAAAATTCCACTAAATTAGTTAGGCACGACCTGCCCTTTATGAACCCATGCTGCGTCTGCCCAATGGGACAATTTCCATCCAGATGCCTTGCTATTTCTTCCTTGATGATAGATTCCAGCATCTTCCCTACTACCGAAGTTAAGCTCACTGGCCTATAATTACCCGCTTTCTGCCTACCTCCTTTTTTAAACAGTGGGGTCACGTTTGCTAATTTCCAATCCGCCGGGACCACCCCAGAGTCCAGTGAATTTTGTTAAATTATCACTAGTGCATTTGCACACCATCCTTACCTATAATGAGAAATGCGTTTTCCGCACCACCCGCTTAGCCATCCTTGGCTACGTTGTGAAAAATGGAGTCCTAGGGCCCGACCCCGACCGCATGCGCCCCCTCCTGGAACTACCCCTTCCCCACTGCCTCATGGCCCTGAAACGATGCCTGGGGTTCTTCTCATATTACGCCCAGTGGGTCCCTTATTATGCGGACAAGACCCGCCCACTCATCAAGCCCACAGTTTTTCCCCTGGCGGCTGAGGCCCGCCGGGCCTTCACCCACATCAAGGCGGCCACCACCAAAGCCACAATGCACACGGTCAACGAGTCCCTCCCCTTTCAGGTGGAGAGCGACGCATCGGACGTGGCTCTGGCTGCCACCCTCAACCAGGCGGGCAGACCCGTGGCTTACTTCTCCCGCACTCTCCATGCCTCCGGAATTCGGCACTCCTCTGTTGAAAAGGAGGCCCAAGCCGTTGTGGAAGCTGTGCGACATTGGCGGCATTACCTGGCTGGCAGGAGATTCACTCTCCTCACTGACCAACGGTCGGTTGCCTTCATGTTTAGCAATACACAGCGGGGCAAGATTAAGAACGACAAGATTTTGAGGTGAAGGATCGAACTCTCCACCTATAACTACGAGATCTTGTATCGCCCGGGGAAGCTCAATGAGCCCCCAGATGCCCTATCCCGCGGTACATGTGCCAGCGCACAAGTAGACCGACTTCGGGCTCTCCACAATGACCTCTGTCACCCGTTTTTTTCATTTTGTCATGGCCCGCAACCTGCCTTACTCCTTCGAGGAGGTCAGGACGGTGACCTGGGACTGGCAAGTCTGCGTGGAGTGCAAACCGCACTTCTACCGGCCGGAAAGAGCGCATCTGGTGAAGGCCTCCAGCCCCTTTGAGCGCCTCAGCATGGACTTCAAAGGGCCCCTCCACTCCACTGACCGCAATGTTCACTTTCTCAATATCAGTGACGAGCACTCCCGTTTGCCATCCCATGCTCTGACATGACTTCTGCCACAGTCATCAAGGTCCTAAGCAGTACCTTCACCTTGTTTGGTTTCCCCACCTACATCCACAGCGATCGGGGATCCTCCTTCATGAGTGATGAGCTCCGTCAGTTCCTGCTCAGCAAGGGTATCGCCTCCAGCAGGACGACCAGCTACAACCCCCGGGGAAACGGGCAGGTGGAGAGGGAGAATGCGACGGTCTGGAAGGCCGTCCTGCTGGCGCTTCAGTCTCGGAGTCTCCCGGTCTCCCACTGGCAGGAGGTCCTCCCCGATGCGCTCCACTCCATCCGGTCGCTCCTGTGCACAGCTACCAATGAGACCCCTCACGAACGTGTGTTTGCCTTCCCTCGGAAGTCCACCTCCAGGGTCTCGCTCCCAACCTGCCTGACAGTTCCTGGGCCTGTCCTCCGGAAGCATGCGAGGAGCCACAAATCGGATACCCTCGTCGAAAAAGTCCCCCTCCTCCATGCGAACCCACAGTACGCCTACGTGGCACACCATGACGGGCGACAGGACACAGTCTCCCTCCGGGACCTGGCACCCGCTGGTTCCCCATCCACAATCACCACCAACCCCAACCTGGTACCATCCCCCTCCCCTTCATTGTCACCCCGCCCCTGTGCCGTTCGCCCCCCCACCAGCGACCCTCACCGAAACCCGCACTCCAGCAGCACCCGGTCCCCCCGCCAGATCCACTACTGGGTGAAGGAGAGGACAACACGTTCCCAGAGTCGCAGGTACCCACATCGGCGTCCACACCACAACCGAGACTGAGGCGATTGCGGCGGAGGGTGAAAGCCACCGACAGACTTGACCTGTAACGTTGCTTCACCCCCGCTGGACTCTTTTTTTAAACAGGGGGTGAATGTGGTAAACACCGCTGATTATACACTACGTGTATTATGGTACTGCCACTGTACTACAGTCAATCCCGGCCTGCTGGCTCCACCCAGCAGGCTCTGTGTATAAAAGTGTGCTCTCTCCTGCGCTGCCTCCATTCTGGTTCCAGCTGCAGCAGGCTCAACATCTAGCGCAATAAAGCCTCAATTGTTCACCATTTCATCTTGTGGTCATTGATGGTGCATCATGCACCGGGAACGGGTAAAAACAGCGCAAAAACCGACCTTTGCGTCCAGTGGGCAAAACGTATTTTTTTCTGCCGGCTGCTGCACTTTGTGCAAATCTGGGATGATTCCGCTCTTGAAACCTGTTCAAACATCATTGAAAACAAGAACTACGTCATTAAAAAAACTCAAGAGATAAGAAATTTTTGCCAGAAAAATTTATATTTTTCAATAAAGGACTAATAATGTGAGAGCATCAGTAAAAACAAATACTGTATCATTAAAAATATTTAATTCACTGAGATAAGCACATCTTGCCAGAGAACCAATATTTTTGAAAAAAATAAAAATTGCAAAACTGTTT
Source organism: Scyliorhinus torazame (assembly GCF_047496885.1). Classification (NCBI taxonomy): domain Eukaryota; kingdom Metazoa; phylum Chordata; class Chondrichthyes; order Carcharhiniformes; family Scyliorhinidae; genus Scyliorhinus; species Scyliorhinus torazame. The sequence goes on along the minus strand of NC_092709.1, from coordinate 73,702,713 downwards.
TAGATCTGCATTATAAATATACGGCACATCATTAAAGAATGCTTAACTCACTAAGATAAGGGCTTTTTGCCCGGAAATTAATATATTTCCTGGCCAAAAAAACCCTCAGAAGTTGTAAGGGCTTCAGAAATAACAGCAATACTACACAAAAATTAACTCACTGAAAGAAACACTTCGGCCAGAAAATCAATATTTCTCACAAGAAACTCTGTTAGAACATCACTAAAACACTAGAACATCAAGTACCACATTTTGCCAGGTCAATTTTCTTTTGCCAAAATCTCAAAGAGTCACAATTTAAATTAAAACTAATACCACATCATTAAAAAATGCTGAACTCACCGAGACAAACACTTTTAAAAAAACCAGTAAATCAGTATTTTTCAAAAAGTCTGAAAAATTGTTCGAGCTTCATAAAAAATAGATCTTAAAAAATGGTCAACTCTCTGATAAGCACTTTTGCCAGAAAATCAATGTACTTGTAGAAAGGCACAAAAAGGCTTCAGAAAAAATAGCATATCAGAACAAAATGATCAACTCATGATTACATTTTGCCAGAAAATCAATATTTTTTCCAAGAAACTCAAACTGTTAGGAATTATTTAAAAACCAAGTGCAAGATCATTTAAAAAATGAGCAACTCGTTGAGATGCGCCCATTTTGCTAAAAAAAATCAATACTTTCAAGGGAGACTCAAAAAATGTTAGAGCTTCAGAAAAATAGCTGGACGTCAGACTTTTGCTTAACTCGAAGGTTTGATAAGGAACCTTTTTGCCTGAAAATCCTTTGCAAGATTTCAGTACCGCATCTCCATCAAAACAAAGTCATCTAGACTCGACACGTTAGCTCCCTTTTCTCTCCACAGATGCTGTCAGACCTGCTGAGATTGTCCAGCATTTTCTGTTTTTGGTCCATCAAAACACGGCTGCGAATTAAATTTCATCGCAAAATCCTCTTGGAATGATAATCACCAGTCTTTCCCTTCCCGGCGCTTTCCGCGGTTCCCCCTCTTCTTACAGTTGACGCTCAAACGTCTCAGCCGGCCTGTGCCGCGTTGCGCATGCGCACAGTTAAGTTGTCGTTTCGCCCGCCCGCTGCCTGATCCCACCCCTGGCCACCTCTGATTGGTTGTGTTGGTGACTGGCGGATCGGTGGCGGTCATTGGTCGGACATTGTGTCAATCAGGCGCGGTCTCAGCGCCAGATTCTCACTGGCCTCGTGTAAGGTGGGTCTGTTTGATGACGTCACTTGTAGATTTTTTTTTTCTCCCACCGCCGCCCCACCTTTATTGTGGGGAACACTTGACGGTGCAGGAGATTTCTTCAGAGCCGGAGGGCAGAGTGAATAAGGTGAGGTTGGGGCAGGAGGAACCAGCACCTGTTCGGAGAGACGACGGTCCCTGAAAGGTCGCTTCTTTTACTCGTCACCAACTATTCAATAAATTACTGAGGCAATGACTGCCGATAAATAAATCCCGCTTTTATCTCTTTTGTGGAGCAGTCCCCCCGCCCCCTCCTACTTCCAAATTGTGTGTCTTCAAAGCGCCCCGCGATTGCGTTGACGCATCACCGGTGGCAGGAGTAAAACGAACCGGGTTGGCATCAATTTTTCGTCCGACGACAGCCAACCGGCCCGCTCAACCCCCGTTGGACGTAAACTCCCTCGCTTTGGAAGTTATGGTAGAAAATGGATTAAATTGTTAATTGAGTTCCCATGTGCGCGGCGAACCCTTGTTGCCACGTCTCGAACGCAACTGAGTTGAATAAAGGGGGGATTTTGGGTTGGTTCCCGTCGGCGCGTGCTTGCCCCACCGAACTCAAAACCGTTTAACTGGAAAAGAATCCGCAGGGACGCAGCGTTCCATGGCCTCGAGCTACTCCCGTTTCGTGCGCCATCCGGCACGAGAGTTTGTTCACGTTGGCGTCGAGTGAAGGGGGGCACAGCCCTTCTCATCGCTTTGGGTGTCGCTGATAACTTCGGCGGGGTTCGTATTCTGTCCCTTTATAATGAGGTACTGTAACTGGTAAGTTAGCGCCCCAGCCACATCGCTTAGCCGTGAGATTTGGAGCAAAAAAATGAACCCCGCCTGACAATGGGCCCCATGAATCATAATCAAAATGGCATATAATTGAAACCTGTTCGAAAACGGTAGCTCGTAGGTACGCCTTCACGAACTGGACAAGGGTTCGTTTATTGTCGGAAAACAATTATTGCAAAAGCCTCATTAAAAAAAATGGTGCTTGATAACTAAGTTGGACTCACCAAAAGTCACATTCTTTATTGCAGCGTCAAATTGCAACAACAGTAAGCAACAGGGGTGGACACCTCAAATGTGTTTCTTCAAATGTTTGATGTAAACATTTTTCTTTATTTGATACCCATTGGATTTAATTAGTTGTGTTTTGTTGTTTATGAAGGATTAAACAAAGAGTGGTCGATAACTATTTCAATCATATGGGTTTGTGCTTTTGTCATAATTTCTCCATCAAGACTTATCAAAGTCTCTTGAAGCGAGAGAAAACGATCTTAAAGATCATATTAGTTGCAAGAATGAAGTCAGACAGTCAGAAGATCTTCACAGTCAGTGGATGAGGTAGTGTAATGTATCTTGTGACCTGACATATCTTCATCAAGGATGACTTCCAGTTACAGTCTATGACATTAATGAAGTCTTTGGAACTGTTTTTTGTAGGCACAGATTAAACTTGTACCAACTGGCATTCTGTTCCAGTTAGTTCTCTGTTAGGACTGTTCTGCAGTAAATAATTCTAACCGTATTTATAATTTAATACATTCCGAAGTCATAGCAACATATATGCAAGTTGGCGATTGGGTTCAAGGTGATTGTCTCCTGTGCTTTCAGAAAATATTGGCCATTGTTATTGAAAAAACTTAATCTTTAGCTTTGATTTCTGGAAGCACTAAGAACAGAAACTGGCAAAATAAATAATTTGGGATAATTACCTACGTTTTGATCTTACACACCTAAAACATGAACTTAAGTGTTCAGGTTTTTCAAAATGCGAAGAAGCAGAAGTAAATGATTAACCTCAGAATCTTAAACTCTTCCAGCATTGTGAGACGAGATACTGGGGACCCACATTTCCCCCTATTGTAGTAGGGTTTCTTCTGTCTTGTAGTACTTACTATCTTTCAGTCTTGGTGAAATAATTCGATCACAATTTGACTCATCCACCCAGGGCTCTATTATTTATCTATTCCTTTCCCTGTGAATATTTTTACATGATTCTCGAGTCTGTGACTCAGTATCCTATTCAAAACATTGATAGTTCGATAAAGCTCCTAATTGTGTCATAATAATCATGTTCAGATTTACCCTTTCTCTGACTTTTAATATTTTATGTATTTGTTGCTTTCTTGCACACCTGGAAAACCAAAGTTTTTCATAATTCAGCATGTTAATATATTAGTTGTAACCGAACTCGAGTGGGAAGGAATTTCCGTTATGCTGTTCTGTTCAATTTGACCGAACTTGAGCAATCAATAGGGACAAAAAAAAATCACAAATTTAAGCACAAATTCCAGATATGAGTTTCAACAATCTTTTGTGCTGGTTTTAAAAAAAAATCTAGAAACTGGTTCTACCCACAACTGGCTGCACTCGTTGGAATTGTCGATTCCACCCAAAGCAAAACCTCTTGGCTTTTATCTTCCATTGACCTTGGATCAGTGATACTTCCTGAAACTGTTTCTTTCATCCCCTGTTTGGAAGTGTCACATTCTCTGTCAGCTCCTTTTGTCATAAATGTATCACTGATTTCAGTCCCATCAGCAAATTGGAGCTGTGAATATATTCTTGATCTGAGTTCAGGATACTGACCACTCTTGACAATGTTATTCTCCAAAGAATTGAAAATATATCAGTACAGTGAGAATAGTTTAATTTCCGATGAAATCACATTGAATGGTGTGTTTTATCGCCTCTGGAACCTACATTTGATTTGATCAAAGACAGACCTCTGTTTTAATTCCAAGTAATTTGGAAAAATGGTATACTGCAAAGGTTACAAAGCAATAACTATAATGTATAACATTCCTCTAACAATGAAACACACATCATTGAAGTTTTAATCCTATGGTATAGTGGAACCTGCTATTTTGGTGCTGATGGTTACAGTGGAAAACAGCGAAAAGAAAGTATTGTAGAAAAAAGAATAAAATGAGCCCCACCAATTTCTCCTCCTATGTAAAAGGAGAATAAGGCTAGCCACATCCTGCACATTCTGAAAGTGTTGTTTGTGTTATGGTAGCGATAGATTAGGAAACAGTAATAAAACTAGTGGGAGCAAAGACGGTTATTCTTCATTGATGTTTTTGATATAAATAAACCTGAAGTAGAAAGAAATAACCTTAGTGATGACTGGCGTTATTTTACTATTTTGTTTGTCCATGTGAATTCTTACTGTAATTCTTAGTGTTTCTTACTGTAATATTCGGCTTGCTGTGTATGCTGCATTCAGGTGCCTTTTGTCCTGAACGTTTACATGAAATGCAGCCAAAATTTATTTATTTATTTTTGGCAGCAACAGGAAACATCTGAAAACTGGATGTTTTGATGTGCTGCAGAATGCCAATGTTACAACAGCTAACACTAACAAATTGGAATCTTGAAATATATCTTGCATCTCATATTGAATTGTTTTTCATTGCAGTTTTAAGATAAGTCTCTCAATTTTATGGATCTGGTTATTGTGATGAGTGACACTACTTTGCATCTGAGGCAGTCACAGTGGAAATTGCAGAGGCGCTGACAATATTCTTCCTATCACTCCTTTAAATAGGGGTTGTGCCAGAGGACTGGAAAATTGTACATGTTAAACCTTGTTCAAAAAAAGGATGTAAAGATAGGTCTGGCAACTATAGGCTAGCTAGTTTAATTTGATGGTGCAACAGCTTTAGGAATGATCCTGGACAAAATTAACTCGGACAAATGTGGATTAATTAAGAAAAGCCAACAAAGATTTGTTCAGGACAAATTGTATTTAACTAACTTGTTTGGGTTTTTGATGAGTTAACTGATCAAGACTTGGGTTAAAGGAATATGGGGAACAGAAATGGAGGTGGGTTTGAGACCAGAAAGAGATCTGCCATGATCTGATTGAATGGCGGAGCAGGCTCAAAAGGCTGAATTGCCTATCTCTGCTCCTAATTCCTATGTTCCTAACTGAGAGGGTGATGAGGGTAATGCTCTGGATGGATGAACATGTACGTCCAAAGGGTGTGTGATAAAGTGCCACATAACAGCTAGTCAGCAAAGTTGAAGCCGATGGGAGGGGTGGTCAAGGGATAGAAAACAGTTGTTTTTCACACTGGCGAAAGGGGTTGTTATTAGGATCACTGTTTTTCCTTTTATATTAATGAACACTGCCCAAAACCTTGAAGTATTTTGAACTGTGTGGAAGATAGTAATAGACCTGCAAATTATATAGGCTTGTGGAATGGTCAGGCATGTGGAAGATGATTTTTTAATGTGGATAGGAGTGATATGATCTATTTTGGTATGAAGAATGAAGACAAGCAATTTTTAATGTGGATAGGAGTGATATCTATTTTGGTATGAAGAATGAAGACAAACAATTTTTAATGTGGATAGGAGTGATATGATCTATTTTGGTATGAAGAATGAAGATAAGCAATGTAAAATAAAGAATACAGTTCTAAAGGGGGTATATTTGTTTAATGTAGCAGTTACTGAGGCATACGCTATCCTGAACTTTATAAATAAGTCCCAAACAAGGAAGTTTTCATGAGCTTTTATAAAACACTGGTTTGGCAACATCTGGAATATTTTGTGGCGGGCACCACCACATTTAGAAAGAATCTGAAGGCAGAGTGTGGTACCAGCTATGAGGGTTACCTGGATAGATTGGAGAAACTGGAACTGTTCTTGTAAAAGTTTGATCGAGGTGTATAAAATCATGGGGTCATGACAGATGGGGTGAAACTTTCCATTGGCAGAAGAACATAGAACATAGAAAAATACAGCACAGAACAGGCCCTTCGGCCCACGATGTTGTGCCAAACCTTTGTCCTAGATTAATCATAGATTATCATTGAATTTACAGTGCAGAAGGAGGCCATTCGGCCCTTTGAGTCTGCACCGGCTCTTGGAAAGAGCACCCTACCCAAACTCAACACTTCCACCCAACACCAAGGGCAATTTGGACATTAAGGGCAATTTATCATTGGCCAATTCACCTAACCCGCACATCTTTGGACTGTGGGAGGAAACCGGAGCACCCGGAGGAAACCCACGCAGACACTGGGAGGACGTGCAGACTCCGCACAGACAGTGACCCAAGCCGGAATCGAACCTGGGACCCTGGAGCTGTGAAGCAATTGTGCTATCCACAATGCTACCGTGCTGCCCTTGAGAACAAATAAATCTACACTATAATTTTACTGTAATCCATGTACCTATCCAATAGCTGCTTGAAGGTCCCTAATGTTTCCGACTCAACTACTTCCACAGGCAGTGCATTCCATGCCCCCACTACTCTCTGGGTAAAGAACCTACCTCTGATATCCCTCCTATATCTTCCACCTTTCACCTTAAATTTATGTCCCCTTGTAATGGTGTGTTCCACCCGGGGAAAAAGTCTCTGACTGTCTACTCTATCTATTCCCCTGATCATCTTATAAACCTCTATCAAGTCGCCCCTCATCCTTCTCCGTTCTAATGAGAAAAGGCCTAGCACCCTCAACCTTTCCTCGTAAGACCTACTCTCCATTCCAGGCAACATCCTGGTAAATCTTCTTTCCACCTTTTCCAAAGCTTCCACATCTTTCCTAAAATGAGGCGACCAGAACTGTACACAGTACTCCAAATGTGGCCTTACCAAAGTTTTGTACAGCTGCATCATCACCTCACGGCTCTTAAATTCAATCCCTCTGTTAATGAACGCGAGCACACCATAGGCCTTCTTCACAGCTCTATCCACTTGAGTGGCAACTTTCAAAGATATATGAACATAGATCCCAAGATCTCTCTGCTCCTCCACATTGCCAAGAACTCTACCGTTAACCCTGTATTCCGCATTCATATTTGTCCTTCCAAAATGGACAACCTCACTTTTCAGGGTTAAACTCCATCTGCCACTTCTCAGCCCAGCTCTGCATCCTATCTATGTCTCTTTGCAGCCGACAACAGCCCTCCTCACTATCCACAACTCCACCAATCTTCGTATCGTCTGCAAATTTACTGACCCACCCTTCAACTCCCTCATCCAAGTCATTAATGAAAATCACAAACAGCAGAGGACCCAGAACTGATCCCTGTGGTACGCCACTGGTAACTGGGATCCAGGCTGAATATTTGCCATCCACCACCACTCTCTGACTTCTATCGGTTAGCCAGTTCGTTATCCAACTGGCCAAATTCCCCACTATCCCATGCCTCCTTACTTTCTGCAGAAGCCTACCATGGGGAACCTTATCAAATGCCGTACTAAAATCCATGTACACTACATCCACTGCTTTACCTTCATCCACATGCTTGGTCACCTCCTCAAAGAATTCAATAAGATTTGTAAGGCAAGACCTACCCCTCACAAATCTGTGCTGACTATCCCTAATCAAGCAGTGTCTTTCCAGATGCTCAGAAATCCTATCCTTCAGTATCCTTTCCATTACTTTGCCTACCACTGAAGTAAGACTAACTGGCCTGTAATTCCCAGGGTTATCCCTAGTCCCTTTTTTGAACAGGGGCACGACATTCGCCACTCTCTAATCCCCTGGTACCACCCCTGTTGACAGTGAGGACGAAAAGATCATTGCCAACGGCTCTGCAATTTCATCTCTTGCTTCCCATAGAATCCTTGGATATATCCCGTCAGGCCCGGGGGACTTGTCTATCCTCAAGTTTTTCAAAATGCCCAACACATCTTCCTTCCTAACAAGTATTTCCTCGAGCTTACCAATCTGTTTCACACTGTCCTCTCCAACAATATCGCCCCTCTCATTTGTAAATACAGAAGAAAAGTACGCGTTCAAGACCTCTCCTATCTCTTCAGACTCAATACACAATCTCCCGCTACTGTCCTTGATCGGACCTACCCTCGCTCTAGTCATTCTCATATTTCTCACATATGTGTAAAAGGCCTTGGGGTTTTCCTTGATCCTACCCGCCAAAGATTGTTCATGCCCTCTCTTAGCTCTCCTAATCACTTTCTTCAGTTCCCTCCTGGCTATCTTGTATCCCTCCAATGCCCTGTCTGAACCTTGTTTCCTCAGCCTTACATAAGTCACCTTTTTCCTCTTAACAAGACATTCAACCTCTTGTCAACCATGGTTCCCTCACTCGACCATCTCTTCCCTGCCTGACAGGGACATACATATCAAGGACACGTAGCACCTGTTCCTTGAACAAGTTCCACATTTCACTTGTGTCCTTCCCTGACAGCCTATGTTCCCAACGTATGCACTTCAATTCTTGTCTGACAACATCGTATTTACCCTTCCCCCAATTGTAAACCTTGCCCTGTTGCACGTACCTATCCCTCTCCATTACTAAAGTGAAAGTCACAGAATTGTGGTCACTATCTCCAAAATGCTCCCCCACTAACAAATCTATCACTTGCCCTGGCTCATTACCCAGTACTAAATCCAATATTGCCCCTCCTCTGGTCGGACAATCTACATACTGTGTTAGAAAAGCTTCCTGGACACACTGCACAAACACCACCCCATCCAAACTATTTGATCTAAAGAGTTTCCACTCAATATTTGGGAAGTTAAAGTCGCCCATGACTACTACCCTATGACTTCTGCACCTTTCCAAAATCTGTTTCCCAATCTGTTCCTCCACATCTCAGCTACTATTGGGGGGGCCTATAGAAAACTCCTAACAAGGTGACTGCTCCTTTCCTATTTCTGACTTCAACCCATACTACCTCAATAGGGTGATACTCCTCGAACTGCCTTTCTGCAGCTGTTATACTATCTCTAATTAATAATGCCACCCCCCCACCTCTTTTACCACCCTCCCTAATCTTATTGAAACATCTATAACCAGGGACCTCCAACAACCATTTCTGTCCCTCTTCTATCCAAGTTTCCGTGATGGCCACCACATCGTAGTCCCAAGTACCGATCCATGCCTTAAGTTCACCCACCTTATTCCTGATGCTTCTTGCGTTGAAGTATACACACTTCAACCCATCTCCGTGCCTGCAAGTACTCTCCTTTGTCAGTGTTCCCTTCCCCACTGCCTCATTACACGCTTTGGCGTCCTGAATATCGGCTACCTTAGTTGCTGGACTACAAATCCGGTTCCCATTCCCCAGCCAAATTAGTTTAAACCCTCCCGAAGAGTACTAGAAAACCTCCCTCCCAGGATATTGGTGCCCCTCTGGTTCAGATGCAACCCGTCCTGTTTGTACAGGTCCCACCTTCCCCAGAATGCGCTCCAATTATCCAAATACCTGAAGCCCTCCTACACCATTCCTGCAGCCACATGTTCAACTGCACTCTCTCCCTATTCCTAGCCTCGCTATCACGTGGCCCCGGCAACAAACCAGAGATGACAACTCTCTGTCCTGGCTTTTAACTTCCAGCCTAACTCCCTAAACTTGTTTATTACCTCCACACCCCTTTTCCTACCTATGTCGTTGGTACCAATGTGCACCACGACTTCTGGCTGCTCACCCTCCCCCTTAAGGATCCTGAAGACACGATCCGAGACATCCCTGACCCTGGCACCCGGGGAGCAACATACCTTCCGGGAGTCTCGCTCGCGACCACAGAATCTCCTATCTATTCCCCTAACCATTGAATCTCCTATAACTATTGCTTTTCTATTCTCCCCCCTTCCCTTCTGAGCCCCAGAGCCAGACTCAGTGCCAGAGACCTGGCTGCTAGGGCCTTCCCCCGGTAGGTCATTCCCCCCCCCCCCCAACAGCATCCAAAACGGTATACTGGTTTTGAAGGGGAACGGCCACGAGGGATCCCTGCACTTTCTGCCTTTTTTTTTTCCCCCCCCTGACTGTAACCCAGCTATTCTTGTCCTGTACCTTGGGTGTGGTTACCTCCTTGTAACTCTTCTCAATCACCCCCTCTGCCTCCCGGATGATCCGAAGTTCATCCAGCTTCAGCTCCAGTTCCCTAACACGGTCTTTGAGGAGCTGAAGTTGGGTGCACTTCCCGCAGATATAGTCAGTGGGGACACCGGTGGTATCCCTCACCACCCACATCCTACAGGAGGAGCATGTAACTGGCCTAGCCTCCATCCCCTCTTACCTGACAGAATATAGCTGCCCTGTGGACTAACTAGATCGCCGCCCTCCGACCCTGCTCCCAGTCAGCTACACTTTCTGTAAACTCCTGGCTCTCTTCGCACTCTTTGCGGAAATGTAGGAAACAAAATGAAAGGAGCGCCTTACTCCCTCCTCACCTAACTCCCTCGGTCACCAAACTCTCACTATCGCACTCAAATGCACCAAATTCAGCACTCCGTGCAAACAAAGTCTGCACTGTAGGGGATCACTTTTATACTGTGAATCTAGCCTCTGAAAACTGGCCTAATCCAATTAACTAATTAACAAACTCCAGCTGCAAGTGCCTACAAGTAGAAGCCTGTTTAAAGCTTATTGAAAATTCACCTTCTTCTAAACCAAACAGCAACTTTTAAGTTACTTAACTAAATAAAAGAAAGACTAAACTTTAGATAAAAATGAAGCCTTATACTCCCTCGGTCACCAAACGCTCACTATCGCACTCAAATGCACCAAATTCAGCACTCAGTGCAAACGAGTGCCATTCACCCGAAAAAGGGCATTTCGGGTGAATGGCAAAAGAACCAAAGGCGATGTGAGGAGAAACGTTTTTGTGCAACGAGTAGTTAGGATCTTGGATACATTGCCTGAGAATGTGATGGAAGAAGATTAAGTCTTGGCTTTGATAGGGATTTGAATAATTATCTGAAGAGACAACATTTGCAAGGTTACAGGGGATTGAGACATGGAGAATTGCCGTTGAAGAGAGCTGGCATGAAAACAATGGACCAAATGGTTGTCTCCTGTGCTGGTTCTATTGGAAGCATGCAGGTCAGATGCGTTTGTAATTTATCTTTGAAACTTACACGGCAAGAGTAGAAAATGTACATTGGACATTTAGTTAAACTCGTGGTGGGAATTTATATCTACAAACAAACCCAAACAAAATGGTGGTGTAGAACTTGCCACCCCATTTAGACTTGTTGGTGGCGCTGTCATCTTGACTCTTGAAAAGGTGGCTGCCTGTATCAAGCACCAGCATCATTTAAATCATGTTTTGTCAGTCAAATTGCATTCTGCCACAGAGTCTTAGTTAATTCAACAGGATTACTTACCATAGAACAGTACAGTAATTCCTTGTTTTAAGTTGTGACGTCTTTCCTGGAAATTGCAACTTTAAGTGAAACAATTTTATGTGAATCATGTGTTCCCATAGGAATAAATGTTAAAGCTGGAGTTCCGTGGGGCATTTCTCTGGAGAAAACCAATGTGCGAGTTGAAATACTTTACCTTATGTGTGCAGAAGAACTGTGCATTTCCAGCTGAAATCATTTGCAAAATAAAATAAATCACTAAATATACAAGGAATCTGTATAAATTCAAATGAGAACATTCATCAGCCTCTCTTAGGCAGTCCCTTGAGTTTGGGATGACTTGCTCCCATTCTGGCTCGATGGGTTGGGCATATGTTTGACTTTCAGGGATGCTTTGAGGACATCGCAAAAGCGTTTCAGTGGAGGTGGCTTTGAGTGATTTCGAGCCTCAATGCTGTACATGTTAGTTTGGGGAAAGATCTGGCTGTTGCACTGCCTTTATTTCCACTGGATTTGGAGGATGTTTGGAAGACATTGCTGGTGGTGCTTTGAGCTGGGTGGATGCTGCCTTCAGATCCTGATGATCCTCTTCTGAAAAGCTCAATGATTAATGTTGGAATGGTTTTGTCCTTGAATTGAAGGTGGCATGCAACAGCCAATTCCTGGTGGAGTAAATTTAGACAGTTTTCATTTGCTTCTCCCTGTAGATTGCGCTTGCAGTTATTTTAATCATTGATTCCCCTATTCATTTTAGCGCTGCACCCTGTTTGTGTCATCCTCCATTATGATTTCCCTTGCCTCTTATGAGCTGGAAAGCCCTTGGCAGTTTTGTTGAGAAAACCTGAAGGGATGGTATTTCATTGCGGTCTTCTCTTTAGCTTGTTTACTCTCGCTGCTGTAAGTCTTCATTGGACAGTCTCTCTGGGTGGGGTGCAAGCAATTCCACCCTGTAAGCCTCTTCCATTTCATCAAGGCCAGCCTCTCTCGCCAAGGTGATAATTTCATGCTTAACCTTGGACAACGTTGTGATATTCTCCATGGTCACTGATCACAGACACGGTGACGTGATTTCATCCCATGTACCCAGCAATTTTGTTGATGCCCTTGAGGATGTTGTAGCCACACCAAAATTCTCTGACTGATGGCGCATTCTCTCCAGCTGCTGACTTGATGAGCTTGGAGAAGATACAGCATAGGTAGCAAGCCTTGAATGTCAAAATTGTTCCCTGGCTGTAGCAATGAAGTCATGCTGGATGGTAAGAAAAGTGCCTTTATATTTTCAGACAATTCATCATGGCTGACTAGATGACCTGAGTAATTATCTAAGTGGAACAATATGGAAGGTGACATTTTCTCTTGCACAATATTTTCTCCAGGCAGAGATGGCATACAGGGATATCCATTCTTGTAAGAAAGCCACTGTCATCCAGGCTCTCTTATTTGAAAATGACATGCAGATGTTTCTTGGAATAACCCCGTAATGGCAGTGGTGTCTCTGCGTGGTACACCACTAAGCGCTTAAACTTAAAATCTTCTGCAGCATTTCCACCAGGCAGAACAGTAAGGTGATCTTCAGCAGTTTAATTCTTAGCATGGTCTTCTCTTTCAAAATGTGTGTTGTCTCGCAAACATTTCCAAAAAAGCCCTATCTGTCGAATGTTTAAAAACCCGTTTAGGTGAGCAGGCACCTTCTTCAGTGACTGCAAATGGGCAGGCTATTCATTAGCCAATTCTGTATTAGCTTTGCTGGATGTTTTAATGTGCTGATATGAATTGCTCTTGAAACATCCACGACTAGCATTGCAATTTTCTGACAACTCTCACCTTGTTCATGTTGTAAGTCTTCATACAAGTTTTTGGATTTTTCTTGGATGAACAAGAGGCACCTGTCGCTGGTTTTAATCTTCAATCCAGACTGCCAAGAGTCTTTCCATGTTGCCTGTTATACTGCTTTTACTCCAACTCAGCTTGCTAACATTTAAAGATATGTCACTTTGTGCTCTTTGTTTGATTTTTGTCAGCATTGTTATGGATTGTGCTCACTGATGTAAGGTGTAATACAAGCAGTGTAATAATGTCTACTGCTTGTTCCCCAGCCTTATAAGGTTTTAAAACATCCAATATCACTGCAAGGCCGATGGATTTCCTTGCATTCTTTGCAGCAACAGCCACAATGATGAAATTGGATTCTTTCTGTCCACAGTCTGGTCTCCATCAAAAGGCTGAGTTCGGATTATAGATAATATTTTATTTTAGTTCACCCGGCTTGCAGGCTCCACTCACTCTGATTAAAAAGGCAGGAGACAACATGTCTCTTGAAACGTCCAGAGCGAGTGAGACAAAGGGAGGCAAAACCTGTGTTCTCATATACATTCATGCAGTATCAAGTTTCACAAACCCGAATACAAGATTCTTATAGGCCCTTTTCCCACATTCCTTGTCCTGGCTATATAATCTAACCTTTACTGCCACTGGTCCTGATAAGCCCATTACACATTACATCCCTGGGGCCTCTTTCTCCCAGCATTCTTTGCAGAATCCTTTGTGCAAAGAACCGGTTCTAATAGCTACCCATCCCCCTCTCGTCATGCTTTGCCCATCTCTTTGTTCACTCCCTGCAGCCCGAATTCATGTCTATAATGCCCTATCCTATTTCTCTGCTTTCCTATATTAGGGTATACTTCTACACTATTCTAACTGGTCATCCCAGTCTAATGCTTTTTCTTTAGTTCAAGTCCTTATTATTTCATAATAACTATCAGTACGCCCCCGGAATTGTGCCCCATACTGATGCGTCCCCTCATCCCCATCCAGGAAGATCCTTCGCTGCAACTCCAACTCTCGCTGTAGCCCCTTGTCGTCCGCTGCACCCTCATGAGTCTTAACCACCAGGATTCTAGGAGTGTTTATCTGTTCTAGCGCGACCTGCATTTTGTCCATCACGCATTTAAGGATGGCTAGGCCTACAAAGATGCAGCCGAGTACCACAGCTAAATATATGACCATGTTTATCAACCAGTCCTTCCACCCTCCGAATCCCCAGCTTCCCCAAGAGCCGGGGTCGCTCATACCGTCTAAGTGATCCCGTATGCGGTCCATAAATGTAGTGATGTTAGCGGTTAGATCCTGAACCCCCATGATACACTTTCCCTTCACTATGGCGCATACCCCATCTTCACGGGCCAGCAGATAATCAAGGGCATATCGATTCTGCATGGCAAGCAATCTCAGTTGGGACAATTCCTGCGTTATTGCCCCGAGAGCCCCCAAGGTTTCGTTTCCTAGAATGGTGAGGCCACAGATGAAGTAGTTCCGATTACTGGCCACCAAGGAACCCCCCACACCTCCCAGTGTCACAACGCTTAGGATTCCCCATCCGACTGAATGGCCCCGGTTGGACGCTAGGACCTGGGTTTTTTTCCAGTTCTCTCAGAATTCCGCCGAGACAGCCCGGCGTACCAAATGATTGTACTGGGTCCACTCAGAGGGGCAGGGGACTGTGGTGGGGACTAAAGTTCCGATAGCAATTTGGTGTGGAAATGGAGGGGACAAAACATTGGTCGCTGTGCCGTTTTAAAAAAAAAAAAGTAATATCCTTGGTCAGTATACAGACTAGCATCACAGTCAGTATATCTGTTAAGCAGGGATCCCCCAGTAGCCCAGTTTATCCAGCTTCTGAAGGCCCATTCGGCCTTCCCGGCAATGCGGAAAGCCCTATCTCCGACAGTGATGTCAGAGACATTCGCCCCAGCCGCAAAGGAGCTGGAGGCCTGCCTTCAGCGGAACACGGCTGGTGTTGTGACAGACGGACGCATTGACCTGACGTCTGGGTTACGTGACACTGTCGGTTAGTACAGGTGGAGAACAAACATGTTATATTCGCCTCCACCTCCACCAGCAGACAGCCGTACCCTGTCCTGCTAAAACAACATTCATACAACCGGGGGTCTCTGTTGGGAGTAAAGTGGCTGGGTATATACGCCCTCCACCTTTGAAGATTTGTCATATTGTGAGTGGGAATTATCCCGGGGAAGGCAAATTGCCGGCGGGGCTGAATCCGAGTCATAAGGGAGAGTGACCTGCTCGGGCGACGGCTCAGACCGCTGACAGTGAACCACTGTTTGGGGAGTTCCCCAAAGTGGTGAAACCTAAAATAACCTAGCCATGGATGCGGGGTCCGATAGCAGACAACCCTTCTTTGGCCATACATGCGGTGATAAGTTTGGTGGAAAAGATTCATGGTTCCCCTCGTTCCGGGTCCCCAGTGAAGTAAGTATGCTTTCTGATAATCCGCTTCCCCGTCGTGCCCCCCGCTTCACCCTTTCCTTCCTACTGCTATTCTTCCTGTCTCTCGTGCAACTTTCACCTACCCCTCCTGCTCGGCACGATTTTATCTTTATGGCACCAGTCTTGTTACATCCAAAATCAAATTTACAGTTAGTCCAAAAACAGGGCAATATCCATGCAACTTTTCCTTCCCATTGTCTGGATCGATGTAATTGTCTCATTAATCCTTCACTGTCCGTTAACCTGATGACCTGCCATGATCCGATATCCTGCCCTCGTACATGGGGGCAGCGGAGAACGTCACTTCTACATCGGTGAAATGTCCTTATGGGTTGGTCGTGATGACAGGTAAAGTAAATGCCCCAATCGTGGTGAGGCCGACGACAGCCCAGGCGGCCCGCATCCAAACCGACATATTCCAAACCTGTAAGATAGCGCTGGGGAAAGGAGGCAAGTTAGTGATCAACCTTTTTACAGTGGTGGAGGTGGACCCAAGAGCTCCTCTCCTCTACTTTAGCTGCAGTCGGGATAGTGAGGAGAACTTGGAAGGGCCCCTCCCACTGAGGATCCAACTCTTTGCGAGCCCAATTTTTTACCAGGACATAACTGCCAGGCAGCACCGGAGACGAGCTAGGTAATGGGGCCGGCGTCAGGTGGGCCATTTTAACCTGACCATGGAGTTCCTTGAGAACCTTAGTGAGGGATAGGACATAAGTCGTCATTTTTTCAGTCATATGGTGAAACTGGAACAGTTTGTGGATATGTTGGTTCCAGGGGGTTCGGAGGGGTCTGCCATAAAGGATCTCTGCAGGAGAGAGCCGGGCCGATCCTGCAGGTGTAATTCGCAGCTGGAAGAGGGTGACGGGGTGCAACTTAAGCCATGTCAACTCCGTTTCTGCTCGCAGTTTAGCTAACTTGGATTTGAGGGTCTGATTGTGTCTCTCAACCACCCCGACAGCCTGTGGCTGGTATGCACGGTGTAACAGCTGCCGTATGCCCAGCTGGGAGCAGAACTCCTTATTAATCTGTCCAATAAAATGGGGGCCGTTGTCGGAACTTAACTGAGTGGGTATTCCGTATCGGGGAATGATCTCTCATTAGAACCTTAACCACAGTAGCAGCCTTATTATCAGTAGTCGGATACACCTCAATCCATCTGCTGAACACATCCACAATGACCAAAACATATTTATAATATTGACACCTTTCCAACTCAATGTAATCCATCTGGAGCGTTTCAAAAGGACCACTGGGTAACTGGGTTCTCCCCATCTCACAAGGGATACCCTTGCCGGTGTTATACTGCTGACAAATCAAACACCGGTTACTGATACTTTGGGCCATCCCCTGCATCTTTGGATACCACCAAGTGACCAGTAGCAAATCGCTAGTCCCCTGAGCCCCACAGTGAGTTGCAAAGTGTACACATTCAATGACCCACAATGCTAGCACGTCAGACATCCAAGTCTGATGTGCTGGAGTGGCCCACAAACAAAAGACAGGATCATATGTACAACCTAACTGTTTCCACATTCGTTTATCACCCTCGGGAGCGTCCTCCTGTAACCTTATGACGTCTTGGATGGCTGGCATTGGCTTGTCAAAGGCAGGCCTGCTTCGTTCAGAACTCTTATTCTGACTCATCATTTTCGGCACCACCACCTGCTGAATCTGCGCGGCTGTCCGCGCCTCTCAATCTGCGCGTCCATTACCAACGTCAACCAGAGTCTTATCGTTCGTATGGACAGCGCATTTAATGACTGAAATCTGCGCAGGCAGGAGGAGGGCCTGCAGTCGGTCATTAACTAAACTCGGTGGGATATCTCTGTGACCGCCGAGGTAAGGAATCCCCTATTCTTCCAGAGTTGTCCGAAGTTGTGGACCACCCCGAAGGCATACCGTGAGTCAGTATAAATATTCACCCGGTGATCTGCCCATGCTTGGGGGGGGGGGGCGGGAATGCTAAGGAAACATGCTGGATTAATAGTGGCACAATATTTAAATCTCAGCCTTGGATTATTTAAAATATATATTTTGTACCTATATTGTCGAGCTGTGATAAGGTGCTGAGTCTGCAGCTGCCCCAGCAGTGCGGTGACCGAGTGGGAGCTATACACCGTAATGTCCTGTTGGAGAGTTATATTGGCAGCAGCCTGCAAACTATTGAAGATAGCTGTCAGGATCTGGGTGCAGACAGGGTGGCCCAGCACCACCGGATCCAGTTTGGAAGAGTAATATGCCACTGGCCGGTGCTTATCCCCATGTTGCTGGGTTAGTACTGCTGTTGAGCACCCTTCCAGAATAGTACAGTATAACTGGAACGGTAGGCCGTATAAGGGCCTGCCTCGGGCTGGGGCTTGTAATAAGGCCTGCTTCAGGAGACGGAAGCCTTTGAGTGCCTCGCTGGTGAGAGTAAAAGTCCCTTACCTTGCTGGTGTAAGGTGTCAGCAGCTTAGTATAGACAGCAATGTTCGGTATCCATTGCCTGCAATAATTTACCATGCCCAGCCAGTGACGGACCTCTTTGGCTCTGATAGGGGTGGGGAATTGGCAAATAGATTCAATCCGACTGGCTTCAAGGCTTCGTTCTGTGGCTGTGAGTAAGACTCCCAGGAACTTGACTTTCGTTTGAGCCACCAGAACCTTGGATTGTGAAACAATATAGCCCAACAAAGATAGGTGGTTTAATAACTGTATCACGTCCTCCCTATTACTGGGCTCGTCGGGGCTTGCTACCAATAGGTCGTCTACATACTGTATGAGAGTGGAACCATGCTCGAAATTCAGAGCCTGGAGTTGGGTCTGCAGACATCCGGAGAAGAGCGTAGGTGAATTGACAAATCCCTGTGGGAGTCGGGTCCAGGTATACTGCTGTCCATTATAAATGAAGGCAAACCAATACTGGCTTTCAGGTACGAGTGGAAGGTCAAAGAAAGCGTGTTGGAGGTCAATGATGGCAAAAACCCGGGCCTGGGCTGGGATCTGAGCCAGTATGTGGGCGGGATTAGGGACGAGAGCATGTAATGGCTGTGCGATCGGTACTGGTCCGGCTTGCCTGGTTTGGGCACCACAAGTATGGATGTGTTACATCTTGACTGGCATGGGACCAGGATCCCCTGTTGCAGCAGCCCTTGTATCAATTTGGCTATAGACGGGATCGCTTGGAGTTTCAGGAGGTATTGCCGAATAGAGGGCAGCGCCGCATTGTCCTTAATCGCTACCTTAATGGGTACAACCTTTGCTAGTCCCACCTGTGATGGATGATCCACCCACACCTGAGGATTAACATATGCCAAAAACATCACACCCCAGATGATGTAGTTGGGTGTTAACTGTCTCGGGATTCTCTGAGTACTGTATAGAAGTGCCATCTGGCAGTACTTGGGGTGTATATTCTGTCGGATTCGATTGGTCCACTGCCCTTTTTACCATAAGGCCCAGATCCTTGGCATGGTGTGGGTTGTGAACTTCACGTGTAATATGTGGAGCCACGGAGGCTGATTGTTGCCACAAATGTGGTGGTATTGCTACAAGGTCAGCTATGCCTTCCTGTCCCATGACAGTTACCGTGATTGTAATTGGCCATTCGGTTCCGATTAACAACTGATACTTTGCCTCTAGTTTCCGGTCCCGTCCGGTTCTCTCATAAGCGAGGGTAACGTGGTGCAATGAACGTGGGTAACGTGGTGCAATGAACGTTCTATGTCTAACGTCCACCACTGAGGTGTAGTGGAAACATAACATTGGCTTGCCGGCTTCCATGATTGAACCGCCTCTTCATCCCCGCATTCCAGCCGCAGCTGGAATATACACAGTAGATCTCGGGCCAGCAAGTTGCAGTCCAATCCAGTGGTAATCACAAATTGATGGTCCGTCGACTCAATTTCATAAGTCACCTTCACTGGTTCAGAAAGGGGATATTGTCACACTTGGCCTTGAATCCCTGACAAATGCTGGGTGTGGTCAGATACTGGTAGTTGAAGTACTGATTGCATCAAAGACATTGGTGCCCCGTGTCGACCATGAATGGATAATGTAGATCCCCTATCTGCAGAGATATAATGAGTTCTCTGTCCAATTAGAGGGTCCGTATAACAAAATTGGCTAGTCAATCTTGGGATGGGAAGGGATTTGCCTGGGAGACTTTAGTGTACCTAATCTGCCCTCCCCGTGGTGGATACCCCCTCCTTGCAGGCGGGTGTTCTCCTACTGCCTGTCTTCTAAATGGACATTCCTGATGCCAGTGATCTGTTTGACCACAGTTGAAGCATGAATTATCCCTTCTGTATCCTTGCCCTCTTCCTCGCCCCCTCCTTGCGGTTGACCCATGGCCTCGCAGAGGGGGTGGTGGTTGTAAGGTTGCCGGTGCATACGGCGGGCCGTGGGGGGGGGGGGGGGGGGGGGGGGCTGAAGGTCCATTTGGGTGGGTTTGATATCTCCCGTACTGATCCACCCACCCGAGATTGCAATATTGGGGTTCCGTCGTTTCCGGTCACCCGGCTCCTCGCGCGCCCTTTTCCGGTCACCCGGCTCCTCGCGCGCCCTTTTCCGGTCACCCGGCTCCTCGCGCGCCCTTTTCCGGTCACCCGGCTCCTCGCGCGCCCTTTTCCGGTCACCCGGCTCCTCGCGCGCCCTTTTTCCGGTCACCCGGCTCCTCGCGCGCCCCTTTTCCGGTCACCCGGCTCCTCGCGCGCCCTTTTCCGATCTCATCCCTCATCGTGCTAGCTTCCTCAGTTGGTGTGCCTACATCCTGCTTGTTTTTTCCCCATACTCATAAACTGGCCCTCTGCAATTGCCCTGCCACCTGTCCCGTGGACAACAACCCAAACTCCAACTGGAGCTTCTGTCCTTCAATAGTACCTCCTCCGGTGTAATCAAGTACCTCCGGTCCACCCTCAAATTCTAGCCTTGCTCTCCTCTTGTTCCACCCGCTCCCTGTGCACCCCAATTGAGATGAATTCACCCCTTAAGAGCCACCCACTGAGTGGAGGCTGTGATCTTCCCCGTGTTGTTCAGTTCCATATAGGTTCGGATGGCCGTCCTCGCCCTCTCACAAACCCCCTTATCCGGCAACAATCCCACACCCAACCTCCACTGCGGACGCTGAGCACCTCCCTGTGCCACTGCAAATCCATCCAGTGCGGTGGGTGGTGAGAGATCATGATCACCGAATCGGCTACCCCTGCTAACAGTGCCTTATTACAAAAGAGTCAATCCGTGAGTATACCCGGTGCATATGCGAAAAGTACGAGTACTCTTTCGCCCCCGGCCTCCAAATCACCATCCCCCCCCCCCCCCCCCCCCCCATACCGATCATGAACCTTCTCAAGTCTTTTGCCAGACTCTCAACCTTCAAAGACCTTGATGACGACCGGTCCAGCCTCTGATCCAGAACCGTGTTAAACTCACCCCCCCATTATCAGCCACTGCATGTCTATGTCCAGGATCTTCCCCAATACATATCGTTCCAATTTGGGGCATAAACATTTTCCTGGCCCACAGGCGTCCCTTCCAGTTTACCACTAATCTTCACATATCTACCCCCATGGCCAGCTACAATACCGTCAACCTTGAATGCCACTTTCTTGTTGACCAGCACCACCACCCCCATCGTCTTTATGGCCAACCTGAGTGGAACACCTGCCCCACACATCCCTGCCTCGGCTGATCTCCCAGTTTCAGGTGTGTTTCTTAACGATGCCCGCGTCAAATTCCTCAAGTGTGCGCAAACACGCAATGGTTTAACCGGCCCATTCAACCCCTGCACGTTCCATGTAATCAACAGGGTCGAGGTCTCCCCGTCCCCCTTTCCTGCCGGTCAGTCATAACCCTTTAGCCAGCTCGCCGTTCCGTACCTAGTAATCCTCTGGGCCCACCCCATGGTGTCTGCAATCCCTCCCTAACCAACTGCGCCACACCCACGAGCAACCGTCTTTCCTCCCCCACACCTACCCTCCCCATAACCAAACAAAGAACCAGCCCATTCCCCCTCCCCCACACCCTCCTCCTGACAACACCTACTTCACTCTGTTAACTAGCCCAACCAGCTAGCTTGGTGGCCATGCCTGGGGCCTCTGGCTACCCCTCCTCCCCAATCCACCCTTCAACCCCCTTCCCCCTAACATCCAAGGAAAAACAAAAGGCATTTTTACCCTCTCCCATTGCCTATACTCCCACTTTGTGCAGCCACATTTTATATATAGCGCAACTCCAAAGTTCAATGTTCTTGCACTTCTCCCAGTCCAAGGTCTCTCATAAAGTCATTCGCCTCCTGCAAATCAAAATAGAACTCTTGGTTCTGGTTCTGGACCTACAGATGAGCAGGGTACAGAACCCCAAACTTCACCCCCTTGTAGCGGGCAGTCTTGATCCGATTGTAATCGGTCCTCTGCTTGGCCAGCTCAGCTTCCAGGTTCCGATAAACACGAAACTTGTTCTCCTCCCAGGTGCACTTCTTTGTCTGCCTCGCCCACCTCATAATCCTCTCTTTGTTGAGAAAACGCTGCAGCCTCACCACCATTCCCTCTGTGGTTCCCCTGCTTGCGGCTTCCTCCTGAGCGCCCTGTGCGCTTGATCCACCTCGAGAGGGTGGTCAAAGACCCCCTCCTGCCCATCAGCTGCCCCAACATTTTCGCCACATACTTGCCGACCTACACTCCTTCAATACCCTCAAGCATCCCCATGGTCCGGAGATTTTGCCTCCTGGAACGATTTTCAAGATCTTCCCGCTTCTCCCTCAGCTTTCTTTGACTACTCATCACCATCCCCACCTCCGCCTCCAGCAAGGTCAATCAATCCTCATGCTCCCCCATCGACTCCTCCATCTTCTGGATTGCCAGGCCCTGTACCTCCTTCCTCTGCTCCATCCGCTAAATAGCCGCCCTAAACGGCTCCACCATCTTAGCCAGATCCTCTGAAACCTTCTTCCTTTGCTCCTGGAACATGTTGCTGAGAAGGTTCAACAGCTGCTCTGTAGACCACTGGGCAGGCAATGCCGGCCCACCAATCTCCACCATCTTTTCCAGCGCAGCACCTTTATTCATCTCTCGGTTAAGCTGCTGCTTCTTGTTCATTAACTCCTCATCTGGTAAGCCACCAACCGGTCCCACCAGAGGAGTATTGCATTCCCTCAACACTCATGAACCTTTTGCCATCAAAAACCTCTCGGATTGGGTGGGGAAGGACAAAATAATTTCACCTCAAGCGGGAGCCACCAAATGTGCAACATCTTGCTCCATGGCCGCCACCAGAAGTCCCTTGTACCTTTCTTTTTTCCAATTATGAGGCAATTTAGTGTGGTCAATCCACTTACCCTGCACATCTTTGGGTTGTGAGGGTGAGACCCACGCAGACATGGGAGAATGTGCAAACTCAACACTGATAGTGACCCGAGGCTGGGATGGAACCTGGGTCCTCGGCGTCATGAGGCAGCAGTGCTAACCACTGCCAACATGCTGCCCTTTCTTGTACTTTTCTAAGAGTTTCTGTAATATGTTCTTTACTTCAACCAATTAGTTCATAGCTTGCAATTCAGTTTGATTTTGATCAACCACGTTCTTCCGAAAAGTGCAGGAAAGCTTTCTTTTACCACATGTAATGGCAATTTTGCAGATTAACCATTCACTACAACTTGCACCAAGATATAAGCATTCACCTGAACCACATTTTCTGTATAGTTCCCAAGATTATATCAGACGCTTTTAATGATACATCTTGAGCATTTTGATGTATGTTTTTAGAGATAAGAGATGCAGCAATTCCCG
Organism: Scyliorhinus torazame; assembly: GCF_047496885.1. Classification (NCBI taxonomy): domain Eukaryota; kingdom Metazoa; phylum Chordata; class Chondrichthyes; order Carcharhiniformes; family Scyliorhinidae; genus Scyliorhinus; species Scyliorhinus torazame. The sequence continues at coordinate 73,679,337 of NC_092709.1, read as the reverse complement.
TATCCACTTCCATTTAAATTTTGTTCCTATTTTGTTTAGGATAGATCCAAAATCTCTGTATCGCCTTGCATCGATAATACACTGAGTTTTAGTTCTTTGATCTCGGTAGACATTGTGTCTTGGGAATTTTCAATTTCTCCAGTTGTTCTGTACATTTTTTGGATGTGGTTACGTTCTTGTGTTTACCCACCTTCGAGGTTTGAGGATTTTGTCTGGCCCAGCATGCCTTTGTTATGTGACCTTTCATGCAATAATTACAACATTTGCTGTCTTGCCACCAATATTCCAGTGGAGAATGTCCCATTTGGGCATACCTATGGCATGCTTGCATGTTGGGAGATCTTTTCTCACTATTGATCTTGTTTATTTTGGCACCAGATCCATTTTGAGAAGCGTCTTTTGCTGCCAGTGACAAATTTGAGTGTCGAAGAGCTTTTTGTCAGCAATCATCTCTGGATTGTTTCATTTCAGAATCTGCGCACCAGTCTTTCTCACAGTGTGTCCTTCAGGGTCGATCCAAATTCAATTCTTTGGTAGTGTCTGTAGTACAAATTGTGCAATATTTCCACCCTCTTGACGACGTCAATGAAATCTGAATCTCTCTGCCATGATCAATGGTTTGGGTGAGAAATGTTCTTCATGGGTCTGAGTCAGTTCCACGTATGTTTTGTATTAGGCTTTGCAAGATGTACAGGACATTGTATTCGGGTGAAGGTTTTCCGTCCTATTACACAAGAAAGTTGCTCCTTCCATTCCATCTAGTATCCTGTTTGCAGCAAGGTAGTGTGGAATCTCTCTTCATGATTCTGCATTCTCTTTGAATGGTTCCATGGCGCTACCTTTTCCCAGCATCACAGTTACCTGTTCTTAAATTGTAGTATTCTCCTCTAATATATTTCTCTTCCAATTTAATTTGTATTATTTCTTTTGTTGTTCCTTCAAAGATTTTCTTGGTTAGACTGTGGCTTTAAGAAAAGCACCAATCTGTTTTAAAATCCGACGATTTCAGCTGTACCTCTACTTATTTTTCCTTTTTGAGCAGTTATTCCCAAAGTTGTTTCTTTCCGAGTTCAAGGGCCGAAGCGAAGGTGCGCAGCTGGAAAAGCTCTCCGGCTTTGATAAATGGCTCATTGTTTTACGGCCTACTCCCTTACTTTCTGGCTTTTGCTTTCCTAAGAGATTTTCTTTTCTGAGCCCACCGATTGTGCAAATCTGTTGGCACAACATTCGATGTTCTGACAGACATTTTCTCTCCCCCACCTCCGACACTCTTGGTTGTGGTCATGTTGAAAACATTTAATAATGGCTGGGTGACTTGTGCCTGGCTTTGTGTCTTCGTGTCTGGGTTCCTCCTGTGATTCACCTGTCATGCCCGGCTCTGCACTGGGCGTGACGAGGTAGTACAATCACGCCCAAATGTTCCAAATCTTTCTTTGCTTCAATTGTGATGAAACAATACAGCCACTGGGATGTTACCCAATAGTGCCTTTCTTAAGTCCTTCATTTTTTATTCCAGTGTAACTGCAGGAGCAGCATGGTGGCACAGTGGTTAGCACTGCTACCCTCATAGCGCCAGGGATTTGGGTTCAATTCCGACCTTGGGTGACTGTCTGTGTGGAGTTTGCACGTTCTTCCCGTGTCTACTTGGGTTGCCTATGGGTTTTTCAGTTTCCTCCAACAGTCCAAAGATGTGAAGGTTAGGTTGATTGTCCATGCTAAAATGCCCCTTACTGTTGCTAAAATGAGGGTACTAATGATTGGCAACTTCTAGGCCCTGTGAAGTACTGGTTGAAGTCCAATGCATCTTGGCTGATGCTGGAATGATTTGGCTCAGCTGGGTTAGTGGCACCTCTACAGGTTTTGGAAGAGGATGTGATAAGCATGTAGCTCCATAATTCTTCGGTTTTCTGTGGCATTATGTCTTGCTCCATTGTGTGAGATAATCGCACTGATTTACATATCAGCAGTTTATAAGAAATACGTAATCTGATGCCAATCCATATTCTCCACTCCTCTCCCAGTCTGTCTACTTTCCCAGGTTTGAGGCGTTGGTGGACAGCAGAACCTAAATTGCAATAGTTTAATTCTCCAGTGAAGTGACTACACCGATGATAAAGACTTGTAAATCGTGGCAAAATTGATTTGGCTATATTATTGCCGAGTGAGCATAGGAGCAGGGACTAGAAGTAATGAGGAGGTTAGGAAACCTCCGAAATGTGGAACAGTTGGGCATCACCAGTTCGGTTTGCTCCCCGAGAACAAATGGATGAAAAAAGAGAAATACAGCAATTCTGCATCTCAATTTATCTTGTTCGTCCACATTCGTGGTCTGTAAATTGCGTTCCAGGGCAGTGTTTTTCTTTAATCCGTGCAAGGGATGTGAGCTTCACTTGCCATGCCAGCATTCATTATTCTTCCTTAATTGCACTTGAGAAGGTGGTGGAACCCTCAGATTGCTGTTCGGGAGGGAATTCCAGGATTTTGACCCAGCGACAAGTGAAGGAACAGCAATATATTTCCAAGTCAGTGGTGAGTGGCTTGGAGGGGAACCTCCAGGTGGTGATGTCTCTGTAGATACCTCCCACCCTTCGATTCCCAGGTAAGGATTGCATGGTAATTGCCCTAGAAGTTCAAATTTGAATGGGTAATTGTCCTGCGCCGGAAAATATCAGGAATGTGGAAGGTTAATGGATTAATAGTGAACTTGAGATGAAAATAAAATAACAGAAAAGTAACAACACTAGCAGACACCTAGATGAATAATGAGATGCAACCTGCCCAATAAAATGATAAACAGGAATAGCCATAACAGAAACATTGTTTGCAAGAGAACAGTGAGGCTCTACAAATCATAACTTCTAACGGCAAGGAATTTGAGCGACATAGACCGCAGAATTCACAGACAGGAATATCAGAGACTGATCAGTATAATTATTAGCAACCTCATTGGGAAGCACTCTAGTTCTTCATCTAACAGCCAGGACAGGCAGTTCCATCAATGATTTAGACCTCTCCATCAATGATTGAGCCACAGAGGCCTGTTCCAACTAACATTTAGGACGCCAACATGTTGCAGATATTCTCCTCTGAAAGACACAGTTTGGGGCCTTTGCTGAACCAGGAAGAGACGTTTACCCAGACTTGGTCACCTAAGCGATATGTGTGGTAACTATTAACTGGCTTTGACCTATAGAGTTAAAAACATTGGATGTTGCTTGGGAACAGGAGTGAGTTCAGGGAATGTGGGTAGATTTTGGCAACTTCGGATAAAACAGTGTTTTTGTTTCTTCATATACGCAAGTGTCATAGTGTATATTAGTCTTCTGTCATGTGCTTTTTTTTAACCTTAATAAATGTTCTTTATTGTTTACACAACGACTGGACTGATTCCTCCCTGGGTCGTAAGTGGTTCCTCACATTATCCCAATCAAAAATACATCACTAAGAACCAGTATTTCAAGTTAAGCTTCAGGATTTTGAGAGACACTTGAGGTAACATCAGCGGGGTTCATAACAAAAATTGGGTGTTCTTGACCGGGATTTTAAAAAGCATAATTCCTTGTGGGTTTGGGGAATTTGTGATTTTTTAAATTTTTTTTTTAAAAACCTAACGAGTGAGGAAACGTGGAGCCATGTGAGAATGTGTGAAGGAGACTACAAACATGGCTCTTGCTCTAACCCAGGCTCATTTAGAAGTAGACAATACAACCATAACAAATTTGAAAAGGGTTCATAAAGCTAAATTGATGAAAAAAGTTGAAGTAATTGAAAGCCTAGCAACTCATTTAAATATACAAGCAGAGTCAGACAGACAGAGTATTTCAAGAAGAGGGGAAATTGAATTAGCTAAACTTCAATTACAAAGAGAAATAGAAATGTGAGAGATTTCCAAAGGAAACTGGAAATGCAAAAGTTAGCAATGGCAGACACCGAAAAAGAGAGAGAACATCAAATTAAAATGCAGTGAATTGCAGTGGTGCAACAGCCGGCTGAGTAAGAAAGTAGTTCTGGACATAAATCTAGTGGGGAGATGTATAGATTTGTATAAGCATTTCCAAAATCTCAGAGTGTGTCAGACTCTGTGGTAGTTTAAGCCCCTTCTCTGAAATGGGAGGGGTAGAAGGGACCTTTATGTACTTAGAACTCCAAGACTGCCTTCTCCATGGATATGAGTACCTGGAAAAAGATCAATGTTCTTCCTGTCTGGTGCAGAAAGAAGAGTTTCTGGGCATCTGGTTGTATCGGTTAGCATTGTTGCTTCACAGCGCCAGGGACCCATGTTCGATTCCTGGCTTGGGTCACTGTCTGTGCGGAGTCGGCACGTTCTCCCCATGTTGCTTAGGTTTCCTCTGGGTGCTCCGGTTTCCTCCCACAAGTCCCGAAAGACCTGCTTCGGTGAATTGGACATTTTGAATTCTCCCTCACTGTACCTAAATAGGCGCTGGAGTGTGGCGACTAGGGGATTTGCTCAGAAATTTCATGCAGTGTTAATGTACACCTACTTGTGACACTGATGATTATTATCAAGGTTTTTGAATTTGTGTGAGGCATGCTGATGAGTGCATGATTGAGGATCACTTGCAGCGAACAGTCAGCAGAAGGAAAACATCATTGGCGAGTGACAGCACGGTGACCACAAGAAAAGTGCACTGAATTCTCTATACAGTCAGGTGATAAACAGTATATTGCAAATGAGTGCAACAGCAACTCAGTACACGTGAAGCTTGCAGGAAAATCAACTAGACGATTTTGGGCTGGTTAGTGTTTCAAGGTGTAATGCAGAAAAGGTGACAGTGACCCACATCTTCTGGTCAGCTTTGATACTGCATGCATTGCTGCTGTCTTCAAAGATTTCTGCATCCCGACCATAATGCATTATTTCAGCCAGCACTTCTAGCTCAGTCATCCTGCAGAAGTCCGTTGAGCAGAGGAGAAGCAGGAAGTGGTGGAAGCAGTGGTAATGTCACTAGATTAGTAATTCAGAGGTCCAGGCTGATGGGGACCGGAGTTCAAATTCCACTACAGCAGCTTGTGGAATTTGAAATCAGTTAATAAATCTGGAATTTCAAAAGCTGGTCTAATGGTGACCACAAAACCAGTGTTGATTCTTGCAAAAACTCACCTAGTTCATAAATACCCTTTATAGGGAAGGAAATCAGTCGACCTTTCCTGGTCTGACTTTCATAATGCCCTCAAGATCCAAAGCAATGTGGTTGACTATTTAAATGCTCTCTGAAATGGCCTAGGAAGCTACTCTGCATTGGCAGCTACAAAGTCTAAAAAGGAATATTGAAACCTTACAGTGGACCGCCCAGCAATCGACCGAGGCACCAGAAATGACAACAGCATGCCCAACCCTGTTGACCCTGCAAAGTCATCCTTACAGCTGGGGGCTTGTGCCAAAAGTATGAGAGCTGTTCCACATTTAATCAAGCAACAGCCTGACATAGTCATGCTCATGGAATCTTACCTTATAGACAATGTTCCAGACATCACCATCCCTGGGTATGTCCTGTCATGCCAGAAGGATTGACGTACCTGAGGTGGTGGCACAGTGCCATACAGTCGGGAGTGAGTTGCTGTGGGAACCCTCCACATCGACTCTGGATCCTGGTGAGTCTCATGACATCAGAGCGCACTTGGGAAAGGAACACGCCTACTGGTTCACCACACACTGGTTCCCCCTCGGCTGATGAATCAGTACTCCTCTATGTTGGACACCGCTTAGAGAAATCACCTGTGTGTGGCAAGGGCACAGTATGTACTCTGGGTGGGGGACTTAAACGTTCATCACCAAGAGTAGCTTGTTAGAAACTACTGGACGAGATCTAAGGACATAGCTGCTAGACTGTGTTTTCGGGACGTAGTGAGGGAATGAACAAGAAGGAAGAGACATACTTGACCTCATTCTAATTAATCTTCTCATAGATGCATCCTCTCTTGACAGCATTGGCAGGGGTGATCACCTACCAGTCCTGGTGAATGCAAAGTTCCGTCTTCACAAGTGGTATTGGTGGTCACCTTTCAAAATTCTATTGGCTCTGAAATGGTTCCTGCAGATTGGAAGGTGGCAAATGTAACAACACTGTTCAGGAAAGGAGAGGGAGTGAAAACTGGGACTACAGACCTCTTCTCCTGACATCAGTAGTAAGGAAATGCCAGAATCTATAATACAGGATATAATAACAGGACACTCAGAAAATAATAAGATTGGGCAGAGTCCAAAATTTGCAAGCGAAATCATGTTGAATAAATCTGTTAGGAGTTTTTTGAGGATTTAACTAGCAGAATTGATCGGGAATAGCTCTGCCTCACACATCCAAAGATGTGCAGATAAGGTGGATTGGTCACACTAAATTGCCCAGTAATATCCAAAGGTTAGGTGGGATTGCTGGGTTACGGGGATAGGGTGGAGCTGTGGGCTTAAGTAGGGTGCTCTTTCAGGGGCCGGTGTAGACTTGATGGGTCGAATGGCCTCCTTTTGCACAGTAAATTCTATGATTCTCTGGCTGCTCCCGTGGATCCTCCCCGGGATCATCCTCCAGCCCCTCCTGATCCTCATCCTCCTCAGACAAGGCTGCATGTTCCTCCTCCTCCAGCATGTTGCCTCGCTGCTGTGCTAGGTTGTGGAGGCACAGCATACCACCACCAAACGGGTGACCCTCCGGGGAGTGTACTGCAGTACAACCAAAGCAGTTGAGGCATCGGAACCGTATTTTCAGCAGTCCAGTGCACCGCTCAATGACAGCCCAGGTGGCCACATAGGCCTCGTTATATTGGGTCCCTGCATCTGTCTCTGGCCTCATTGGTGTCATTAGCCAGGATCTCAGCAGGTACCCCTTCTCTCCCAAGAGCCAACCAGTCATCCTGGGATGTCCCACGAAGATGCCAGGGGTCTCCAACTGCCCCAGGATGTAGCTTGAGGCTGGACACCACCACCTGGATGTTCGCTGGGAAGCGTGCACACCCGTGCTTGATCTTGAGCTGGTGGTCGCACACTGGTTGCATGTTCAGGGAGTGGTACCTCTTCCTATTAATGAAGGGTACCCGGGCTGCCGGTGCACGCAAAGCAACATGTGTCCCCTCTATGACCCCCTGGAACTGGGGCATCCCAGTGATGGCAGAGAATCCTGCTGCCCGGGCATCTTGATGGGCCTGGTCCAGGTCAAAGTTTATATGATCAGCCGCCAGGGAAAACCAGACATCTCTAACCTTGCGGATGTACTTGTGGGCTGTTGGTTGGGATATGCCGCATAAGTTCTCGTTCGAGCCCTGGAATGAACCCGAGGCATAAGTTCATGACTGTTGTTACCTTTACGGCCCCCCCACCCCCCGGAGCGGGTATCCTGCTTCTCCATGTGATGCTAAGTCCGAAAGGATGTGGCACACAGATGCTGCACTGTCACCTTGTTGAGATGCTGCCTCAACATCTCCTCAAATGACCAGCGATGCCTGTACATCTTGGGCCTCCATCCCTCCCTGGCCTGATGGGCGGCCGGGTCATCGGGGTCTATGGAGGCCCCCTACACGTGGGCTGCCGCCTCAAGCCGCTGGACGCTGCTTTCTCTGGCGTCTGGCCACTGCGATGGCAGCTGCTGCAGGGTCTCACCATAAAACATATACACACACACATATATATACACACATGTATACACTGCAGGGTCGACATTACGTGATATGTGGAAGGGATTGGAAAGGGTGAGGAACTGGCAATCAGGTAGGTTTTCTATCCCGAGACCATCTGGCCCCCAAGCCTCCCTCAGCCTTCCATTCCCTGACATCTCTCAGGGTGCCATTCAATGAGCCGGTTGTGCTGTGGGTCGCCATCCTGCACGTGCGCACCTGGCCACTGGACCCCAGACCGGGAACATTACTTTGACCGGGCTTGGGTTCCCTCCCCAATCTACACACCCACCCTCTGGTCGCGGGGTTGTCCCCTGTGCTGAGGTCCAGCTCTTGGGTGTTTGACTGTTGGCTGCTGCCTCTGTGTTGTTGATTCCTCCAGTGGTCAGGCAAAATGTACAGGCCTCACAGCCTGATTGGGATGCTGGGCAGTAACACTCGCCACAACATGGTATGTCTACCCATAGGAATCTATTTGGGAGCAGTGGAGTGCTCACATAACTAACATTGCCAATTCCCTATTAGCAATAACCTTCAGTTGTGCAGCCAGAGGCCACCACAGTCGGTAGGGGTTAAAGTGACCGTCACCATATTACCACGGACAGGGCTTTGTCCTGGAGGTGTTCGGTGGATGGACAGGCAGCAGGTGAAGTTGCCCCAGGTATGGGTATACACAATCTGGTGGGTTGGACCATGTTGGACTTCCAGGTGCTGTGCCCATTACCACCCCCCCCCCAAAAATCCAGGGGTGACACCCCACAAGTGGCAACTGACCCCTCCCCCGAACGGGCCATCGTTGCCTGGGGGCTCCGTGTGGTAGTCACCACTGATGTATTATACAGTGTGTGTGTGTATATATATGTGTGTGTGTATATATGTTTTATGGTGAGGCCTCTGTACTACAGATACGGGGGTAGATCCCTGCCTGCTGGCTCTGCCCAGTAGGCGGAGTATAAATATATGTGCTCTTCGTACAGCAGCCTTTCATCAGTAGACAACGCCAAAAGAGACTTCGAACATTGGCTAGTTTGTTTTGAAGCTCACATCGGGTCTGCGCCAGACCCAATCCCAGAAGCACAGAAGCTCCAGATTCTGTACACGTTGCTGAGCTCCAATGTTTTTCCCCTCGTCCAGGATGCGCCGACCTACGCAGAAGCCATGGTGCTACTGAAGGAAAATTACGCTCAGCGAACCAACAGAATCTACGGCCGGCATCTCCTATCCACGCGGCGCCAACTTCCTGGTGAGTCTGGAAGATATCTGGCGTGCCCTACTCGCCCTAGTGAGAGACTGTGACTGCCAGGCCGTTTCTGCCACTGAACACTCAAACCTACTGATGAGAGGCGCGTTCGTAACGGGCATAGGGTCTGACTACATTCGCCAGCGCCTCTTAGAAGGGACCATGCTTGACCTTGCGGCGACCAAAAAACTAGCGCTCTCGCTTACTGTCGCATCAAGCCACGTTCAGGCCTATGCCCCCGATCGTGCGGTCCACCCCCCTCTGTGCATCGTGGACCCTGCCGACGGCCACCCCATCGTGGACCCCATCAGCGATAGCCCCCAGCCAACCCCACGCCTGCGCTGCGTGGCAGCCAACCAACCCCGGGGGACCCAAATGCTACTTCTGTGGACAGTCAAAACACCCCAGCAGCGCTGCCCGGCACGGAGTGCCCTCTGCAAGGCCTGTGGAAAGAAGGGACATTTCGCTGCAGTGTGCCAGGCCCACTCAATTGCTGCTATTGTCCCGGCACCCCCCACGTGCGGTCAGTGGGCGCCGCCATCTTCCCCTCCTCAGACCACGTGAGGCCCGTGGGCGTCGCCATCTTACCCGCCTCAGGACCCCTGCCTGGCGGGCACCTCATCAGGTCGCTCATCGCCTGCAACCGCCGATGACCAGCTGCGTCTCGCCTCAGTCACGATTGACCAGTCTCGACTGCACAACCTTGCGACCGCTTCGACAAAGGTGAAGGTCGACGGGCACGAGATCTCCTGCCTTCTGGACTCCGGGAGCACTGAGAGCTTCATCCACCCCGATACGGTAAGGTGCTGCTCCCTTGCGGTACACCCCGCTAACCAGAGAATCTCCCTGGCCTCCGGATCCCACTCAGTGGAGATCCGGGGGTACTGCATCGTCCAGGGCGTGGAGTTCAGTGGCTTCCGCCTCTACGTCCTCCCCAATCTCTGCGCTGCCTTGCTACTCGGCCTAGAGTTCCAGTGCAACCTCCAGAGCCTAACCCTGAAATTTGGCGGGCCCTTACCACCCCTTACCGTTTGCGGCCTCGCGTCCCTCCAGGTCGATCCGCCTTCCCTTTTTGCAAACCTAACCCTGGATTGCAAACCCGTCGCCACCAGGAGCAGACGGTACAGCGCCCAGGATAGGACCTTCATCAGGTGTCTGACGTCCAGCGGCTGCTGCGGGAAGGTGTCATCGAGGCCAGCAACAGCCCCTGGAGAGCCCAAGTGGTGGCGGTGAAAACTGGGGAGAAAAACAGGATGGTCGTTGACTACAGTCAGACCATCAACCGGTACACACAGCTCGACGCTTACCCCCTCCCACGCATAGCTGATATGGTCAATCAGATTGCACAATACCGGGTCTTCTCGACGGTGGACTGAAATCTGCCTACCACCAGCTCCCCATTCGCAAGGCGGACCGCCCGTACACCGCGTTCGAAGCAGACGGCCGCCTTTACCACTTTTTTCGGGTTCCCTTCGGCGTCACCAATGGGGTCTCGGTCTTCCAACAGGAGATGGACCGAATGGTTGACCGGTACGGACTACGGGCTACCTTCCCGTACCTGGACAACGTCACCATCTGCAGCCACGACCAGCAGGACCACAACGCTAACCTTTCCAAATTTCTCCACACCGCCACTCTTCGCAACCTCGCGTATAACAAGGAGAAGTGCGTGTTCAGCACGAACCGATTAGCCATCCTTGGCTATGTGGTCCAGAATGGAGTTCTGGGGCCCGACCCCGATCGCATGGTCCCCTCATGGAGCTCCCCCTCCCTCACTGCCCCAAGGCCCTCAAACGATGCCTGGGGTTCTTTTCGTATTACGCCCAGTGGGTCCCAAACTATGCGGACAAGGCCTGCCCACTCATTCAATCCACCATTTTCCCACTGATGGCCGAGGCTCACCAGGCCTTCAACCGTATCAAGGCCGACATCGCCAAGGCCGCGATGCACGCGGTCGACGAGACGCTCCCCTTCCAAGTCGAGAGCGATGCATCAGACATCGTTCTGGCTGCCACCCTCAACCAGGCAGGCAGGCCCGTGGCATTCTTTTCCCGCATCCTCCATGCCTCCGAAATTCAACACTCCTCCGTCGAAAAGGAGGCCCAAGCCATCGTTGAAGCTGTGGGGCATTGGAGGCATTACCTGGTCGGCAGGAGATTCACTCTCCTCACTGACCAACGGTCGGTTGCCTTCATGTTTAATAACACACAGCGGGGCAAGATCAAAAACGATAAAATCTTGAGGTGGAGGATCGAGATCTCCACCTACAACGACGAGATTTTGTATCTCCCCGCTAAGCTCAACGAGCCCCCCGATGCCCTATCCCGAGGCACATGTGCCAGCGCACAAGTGGACCGACTCCGGACCCTGCACGACAATCTCTGTCACCCAGGAGTCACCCGTTTTTACCACTTCATTAAGGCCCGCAATCTGCCCTACTCTATCGAGGAAGCCGGGGCTATCACAAGAGACTGCCAGGTCTGCATGGAGTGTAAACCGCACTTCTACCGGCCAGACCATGCGCGCCTGGTGAAGGCCTCCCGCCCCTTTGAAGGCCTCAGTGTGGACTTCAAAAGGGCCCCTCCCCTCCACCGACCGCAACACTTACTTCCTCAGTGTGGTAGACTAATATCCCCGATTCCCCTTTGCCGTCCCATGCCCCGACACGACGTCTGCCACCGTCATCAAAGCCCTCAACACCATCTTCGCTCTGTTCGGTTTCCCCGCCTACGTCTACAGCGACCGGGGATCCTCATTTATGAGCGATGAGCTGCACCAGTTCTTGCTCAACAGGGGCATTGTCTCGAGCAGAACGACCAACTACAACCCCAGGGGAAACGGGCAGGTGGAGCGGGAGAATGGGACGGTCTGGAGGGCCATGCAGCTGGCCCTACGGTCCAGAAATCTCCCGGCCTCCCGCTGGCAGGAGGTCCCCCCCCCCAACGCACTTCACTCCATTCGGTCGCTCCTGTGCACCGCAACGAATGAAACCCCCCCCCCATGAACGTCTCTTTGCCTTCCCCAGGAAGACCACGGGTTTCTCTCCCAACGTGGCTGGCAGCTCCAGGACCCGTTCTCCTCCGTAGACACGTGCGACACCACAAGGCGGACCCGTTGGTTGAGAGGGTACAGCTTCTCCACGCCAACCCGCAATACGCTCACGTAGTGTACCCCGACGGCCGCCAAGACACCGTCTCCCTCAGGGACCTGGCACCAGCCTCTCCTCCCCCAGCGCACCCCACTGCAGCCCCCGCTCCAGGACAATCCGTCCTCCCCTTGCTCCCACCAGGGGATGAAGATGATTTTGACACGCTCCCGGAGTCACCGAAGACCAAGCCAACGCCTGACTCGCCACCAGCACTGCGGCGCTCTCGACGACAGATCAAGGCACCGGACCGCCTAAATTTGTAATATGCTGTGATTTTTAAAAGCAACTTGCCTGTATATAGTTATCCACCACCCCCGCTGGACTCATTAGGCGGAGTATAAATATATGTGCTCTCCGTACAGGAGCCATTTCGTCAGCTGCTGTAGGAGGCCACACATTTCTGTGTAATAAAGCCTCGATTACATTCTACTCGTCTCATCGTAATTGATAGTGCATCATTCCCCCACCCACCCGAAAACTGGGGCAGCAATCCCGTTGCCTCCGGGCTGATTGCCTGGTTTCGAAGATGGCTGCTCACCTCCTCTGATGCCCATTGTGCTAGTTTCACATTTTTAAATTGGTGTGCTGAAGGGCATGACCTTTCGTTGGGGAGCTGGTTAGATCATGGGAGGCCGTTCGATAGGGAGTCCTACATGATAATGGGGTGGAGATTGGCTGTAATCGGTGATTATTTGTTTCTTGCCACATTGCAGCGGGATCCAGATCTTGCCAACGGGAGTAGGCCGGTTAGATCCGAAACGGATTGCCGCCCGATGCGGTTTCCAATTTCGACTTCTCCTGTGACCTAACTGGCTCACGTAGGTTGGTGCCCAGTGCGATGAGGCCGCTAGACCGCGCCCACTGACAATTGAACCTGAACTAGAGAGGCCTATCCAAAATGCCTCGGCTATTACATTCACTTTGGATAACGTAGAAATTATACCTTATTGCTGGGTAATAAATACATTTTTGTGAGATTTATTCGTGGGATGTGGGCATTGTTGGTGAGGTCAGTTTTTATTGCCCACCTTCACATTGAGAATATGGTTGAATACCGCTTCCTGAATTTCTGCAGTCTATGTTGTCAGAACACCCATAGACCTGTTAGGAGGACAGTTCCAGGATTTTGACCGAGTGATGATGAAGGAATGGCGATCTAGTTCCAAGGCAGGAAGGTGTGTGACTTGGAGGGAACGTGCATTTGGTGGAATTCCGTGCTTCTGCTGCCCTTGTCTTTCTAAGTGGTCGAGGTCGTGTATTTGGTAAGTGCTCTTGAAGGAACCTTGGGGAGTTGTCACAGTGCATCTTGTAGATGGTACACACTGAAGTGGCTTTGCTTTAGTGGTGGCAGGAGTGAATGTTTAAGGTGGTGGATGAGGTGCCAATCAAGCATCAGTGATGTCCTGGATGGTGTTGAGATTTTGAGTGCTGTTGGAACTGCACTCTCCAGGCAAGTGGAGATTATTTCATTGTACTCCTGACTTGTGTCTTCTACATGATGGGCAGGCTTTGTGGAGTCGGGAGGTGAGTTACTCTCTCCAGAATTCCCAGTCTCTGACTTGCTTTTGTAGCCACAACAGTTACGGCTGGTCCAGTTCATAGATAATTCGCAACAAATCAACCACTTGTATATACAGTTCACAAGTGTAGGATTATACAATAGCTTCCAGTTTAACTTGGAAGTATTAATATTTTACTTAAGTTATTCTAAATTATGTGTAAATCAGAAGTGTGGGAACATTTTGTGAGATATAACATGTTTATTATTGTTTTGTCATATAGATTCAAAGTACCCTTTGTGACCATGACAGCAGAAAGCTTGGACATGACAAATGGTTCCAATAAACTTGGTTCCGTGACCCAGAATGAAGCTGCACTACTTGCTTTGATGGAGCAGACAGGCTATACTATGATACAAGAAAATGGACAAAGGAAGTTCGGTGGACCACCACCAGGTAGGAGTAAATTGTGAAAATTGGTGCTGGAATGTCTGTAAGGTTCTCAATTTGCCAACTTAAACTTCAACAGATTGACAGAAAAACTACAGTGTACAAAATTGAGGTGTCTAGATAGGGGAGACAGGATTCCACTAGCTTAGGGGTTAATTACCAGGGGCCATAGATGTAAGGTGATTATTAGAAGGATTAGAGGAGACACGAGGGAAAACTTATTCACCCAGAAGGTGGTAGGCACCTGGAATTAATTGCCTAAGTTGGTGGTTGAAGCTTGAACTCATAACTCATTTAAAAGTTACCTGGATCTGCAAAGAGTGCTGTAACCTGCAAGACCAGGTACTGAAAGTGGGTTAAAAATGAGCAGATAGTTTCTTTTTTCTCTTTTTTGGCCAGTGCTGACATGTGTCTGAATGGCCTTTTTCTGCACCGTAACTTTGCTTTGGTTTTAAACAGCATAAATGGTGAAAATTAAAGAACCTCCATGAAAATTCCATGGATAATTGAAGATGGAATCATTTCTTATAAGATTTTAGCTCCAACAATACATGCATTACATTGTCTAGGATTGTATCTGCTGGTTCTTTCTAGCACTGATCTTGCTGGAGTTTGTGGTAAGGAACATAATTTCTCTGTGGTGGTGAGTCCATAACACTACTTGTGCATTTTGCTCATATTCTCTTCTCCCAGAGTATGTACCTGTTCTTGGCTTTGATGTTCCTTTGGATAGCGTGGTACAACTTCAATGTCCGATTATTTCTTGAGGCGTGCCTGTATTGCACTGTGGTAAACACCACTAGTGGTATATTGTATGTATTACGGCACTGCCCGTATATTACAGGTACGACGGTAAATCCCTGCCTGCTGACTCCGCCCAGCAGGCGGCGTATAAAAGTGTGCTCTCCTGCGCTGCAGCCTTTCTGGTTCCAGTTACAGGAGGCACAACATCTTGTTCAATAAAGCCTCGATTGTTCCACCATTCTCGTCTCGTGGTAATTGACGGTATATCAATTTATTGAACCAGATTTTAAAAGATGGATTTCCTCATCAAGCATGATCGCCTGCAGTTGAGCCCTCACGCAGCCAACCTTCGACCACTGGCTAGCCTGCTTCGAAGGCTACCTCAGAGTAGCCACTGAAGAACCCTCGGACTCGCAGAAGCTCCAAGTACTCTACTCACGGGTGAGCCCTGACATTTTCCCCCTCATCCGGGATGCGCCCACCTACTCAGAAGCAATGACGCTCCTGAAGTGCTCCTGAAGGGACATTACGTTAAACCGGTGAATCAAGTGTACGCCAGGCACCTCCTGGCCACAAGACAGCAACTCCCTGGGGAGACTCTGGATGATTTCTTATGGACCCTACAGATCCTCGGTAGGAACTGTGACTGCCAGGCAGTTTCGGCAGTCCCAACACACCAAACTTTTAATTAGAGACGCTTATGCCACGGGCATGAAGTCTACGTACATCCGCCAGCGACTATTGGAAGGGGGTACGCACAATTTCACGGAGACTAGGCAGCTTGCTAATTTATTAAAAGTGGCCTCCCGTAACCTGCAGTCCGACACCCCCGACCGCACGGCACCCTCGTGGGCATCGTGGCCCCACCAGCTGCCGATTCCAGCTCACCGCAAGCCTGCGCCGCGCGGCAGCTAGCCAACTCTGGGGGCCCCAAGTGTTATTTGTGTGGACAAAGCAAACACCCCAGGCAGCGCTGCACGGAGCGGAGCGCGACCTGCAATGGGTGTGTGAAGAAAGAGCACTTTGTTTCCGGTTGCCAGGCCCGGTCGGTCGCCGCTGTTTCCAGACTCGGCATTTCTACACCCCCCACGTGCGATCCAGGGGCGCCGCCATCTTCCCCTCCGCAAGCCACGTGCGGCCCGTGGGCGCTGCCATCTTCCCCTCCGCAAGCCACGTGCGGCCTGTGGGCGCTGCCATCTTCCCCACCGCAAGCCACGTGTGGCCCGTTGCCTCCGCCATCTTTGATGCCGCCCACCATATGCGCCCCGTGGGCGCCGCCATCTTCGGCGCCATTTTGGACTGTGCCTCAGGACCCCTGCTCGTCTGGACGTTCGCCACCTACTGCTACCTCCGCCACCGCTGATCAGCCCAGGACCTCCCGGCATCTTCCGCAGCTCGCCTCCATCGCCCTGGATTAGTCTCAGCCCCGCAACCTCGCGACTGCTACGACGACGGTGAAGATCAATGGGCACGAGACAACCTGCCTCTTTGACTCCGGGAGCACAGGGAATTTCATCCACCCCACTATGGTAAGGCGCTGCTCCCTCCCGGTACACCCCGTCACCCAGAAAATCTGCCTGGCCTCCAGATCCCATTCCGTTGAAATCCGGGGGTACTGTATCGCAACCCTCACCGTCCAGGGCGTAGAGTTCACCAACTTCCGGCTCTACGTCCCACCTATGCGCTGCCCTGTTGCTCGGCCTGGATTTTCAGTGCCATCTCCAAAGACTGACTTTGAAATTCGGCGGACCCCTACCCCCCTCAGTCTGCGGCCTCACGACCCTTAAAGTCGATCCACCTTCCCTGTTTGCGAACTCACCCCAGACTGCAAACCCGTTGCCACTAGGAGCAGATGGCACAGTGTGCAGGACAGGACCTTCATCAGGCCGGAGGTCCAACGGCTTCTGCGGGAGGGGACCATCGAGGCCAGCAAGAGCCCCTGGAGAGCTCAAGCAGTGGTAGTGAAAACTGGGGAGAAACACAGGATGGTCATTGACTACAGTCAGACCATCAATCGGTACAAGCAGCTCGATGCGTACCCCCTCCCATGCATATCTGACATGGTCAATCAGATTGCACAGTATCGAGTCTTTTCCACCGTAGACTTGAAGTCCGCCTACCACCAGCTCCCCATCCGCCCGGAGGACCGCCAATACACTGCGTTCGTAGCAGATGACCGCCTCTATCACTTCCTTAGGGTTCCTTTCGGCGTCACCAATGGGGTCTTGGTCTTCCAGCGAGAGATGGACCGAATGGTTGATCAGTACGGGCTGTGGGCCACATTCCCTTACCTAGATAACGTCATCATCTGCGGCCACGATCAGCAGGACCACGACGCAAACATCAAAATTCCTCCATACCACCAAACTCCTTAACCTCACCTACAATAAAGAGAAATGCGTGTTCCGCACCAACCACTTAGCCACCCTTGGCTATGTAGTGTAAAATGGAGTCCTAGGGCCTGACCCCGACCGCATGCGCCCCCTCCTGGAACTCCCTCTTCCCCACTGCCCCAAGGCCCTGAAACGTTGCCTGTGGTTTTTCTCCTATAACGCCCAGTGGGTCCCTATTTATGCAGACGAGGCCCGACCACTCATCACATGCGCACTTTTTCCCCTGACGGCTGAGGCCCGCCAGGCCTTCAACCACATCAAGGCGGACATCGCCAAGGCCACGATGCACGTGGTCGACGTGTCCCTCCCTTTCCAAGTGGGGAGCGATGCATTGGACGTGGCTCTGGCTGCCACCTTCAACCAGACGGGCAGGCCCGTGGCTTTCTTTCCCGCACCCTCCATGCCTCCGAAATTCGGAAATCCTCTGTTGAGAATGAGGCCCAAGCCATTGTGGGAGCTGTGCGGTGTTGGAGGCATTACCTGGCCGGCAGGAGATTCACTCTCCTCACTGACCAACAGTCGGTTGCCTTCATGTTTAATAATACACAGCGGGGCAAGATCAAAAATGACAAGATCTTGAGGTGGAGGATCGAGCTCTCCACCTACAACTATGAGATCTTGTATCGTCCGGCGAAGCTCAATGAGCCCGGGCTCTCCACTATGACCTCTGCCACCCGGGGGTCACCCGGTTCTTCCATTTTGTCAAGGCCTGCAACCTGCCCTACTCCATTGAGGAGATCAGGACCGTCACCAGAAACTGCCAAGTCTGAGCAGAGTGCAAGCTGCACTTCTACCGGCCAGATAGAGCACACCTGGTGAAATCCTCCCGTCCCTTTGAACGCCTCAGCATGGACTTCAAACAGCCCCTCACCTCCACCGACCGCAGTGTGTACTTCCTCAACGTTGTTGATGAGTTCTCCCGGTTCCCCTTCGCCATCCCATGCCCCGACATGACTTCTGGCACGGTAATTAAAGCCCTGTACAGCATCTTCACTCTGTTCGGTTTCCCCACCTACATCCACAGCGATCGGGGATCCTGTTTCATGAGCGATGAGTTGCGTTCGTTCCTGCTCAGCAAGGGCATCGCCTCGAGCAGGACGACCAGCTACAACCCCTGGGGAAACGGGCAGGTGGAGAGGGAGAACGGGATGGTCTGGAAGGTCGTCCTTCTGGCCCTGCGGTTTAAAAATCTCCTGGTTTCCCACTGGCAGGATGTGCTTCCTGACGCGCTCCACTCCATCCGGTCGCTCCTTTGCACCACCACTAATGAGACCCCTCATGAACGTGTTTGCCTTCCCCAGGAAGCTCACCTCCAGGGTCTCGCTCACAATATGGCTGACCGTTCCAGGACCCATCCTCCTCCGGAAGCATGTGCGGAGCCATTAATTGGACCCCCTGGTCAAGAAAGTCCACCTCCTACATGCAAACCCGCAGTATGCCTACGTGGCACACACCGATGGGCGCCAAGACACCGTCTCCCTTCGGGACCTGGCACCCGCTGGGTCTCCACCCATGACCCCTGACCTGACACCGCTCCCCCCCCCCCCCCCCCCCCCCCCCCCCAGTTGCCTCATTCACCCCTGCGCCACTCACCCTCCCTCCAGCGAACCTCACCGCAGCCCCCACCCCAGCAGGATCCGTCCTGCCACTTGATCCACTTTGGTGACGAAGACGAGGACAATACGCTTCCAGAGTCGCAGGTGACTAGGTCGGCGCCCACATCACCACCAGGACTGAGGCTATCACGGCGGAGGCTCAAAGCCCCCGCCAGACTTAACTTGTAATGTTTCCATCGCCCCCGCCGGACTCTTTCTTTAACAGGGGGTGAATGTGGTAAACACCACTAGTGGTATATTGTATGTATTACGGCATTGCCCGTATATTACAGGTACGACGGTAAATCCCTGCCTGCTGGCTCCACCCCAGCAGGCGGCGTATAAAAGAGTGTGCTCCCCTGCGCTGCAGCCATTCTGGTTCTAGCTACTGGAGGCACAACAGCTTGTTCAATAAAGCCTCGATTGTTCCACCATTCTCGTCTCGTGGTAATTGACGGTACATGCACAAAATTTGAATGTACATCATAAAATTTAACAGTAATAATCGTAACCATGAAATCTGAGTTGAACATCAGTGATTTCTGAACGTGTTTTTTCAACCTTTTAAAGGTGAATGGAGGAAGCACCTGGCATGACCAGACCATATAGAAATCATTAAGTTGCTTTACTTAACAGTGAGTGAATGTATGGAACCATTACAGCTGGGCTAGTTGATTGCCATGAACAACAATAATAATATGAAAACATTTTTAAATGCTGAAAATTGTCATCCTGTTGGGCAATATTTATGGAAAGAGAAAGAGTTAACATTTCAAGTTATGGACCTTTTCATCAGAACCATTTGTGTCCATGACCTGAAACATTAACTGAGCATGCTGAGGTGGTACAGTTCAAAGAAACCCTTGATAATTGAGGTCAGTCGCATGTCCATCTATGGTCTCCCTTGGGGAGAATCAGCAGTCTTCATGATGTAATCATAGCTGCAGCACTGCATGGACGTACAAATTAATCAAGCATACATACAGGAGGTCACCTTAGTTCCTGAGTAACTAGCCTCTGATTATTTGTGGTTGCCTGAAGATCGGCCTAGTACAGGATGAATGTATGTTGGCTACTGATCTGATGAAATGCATGACCAACATGCTCGTCGGGCCATGGTTGCCACACAATAGCTGCACACTTGTAGACTGGTAGCCCTCGTGGCTCCCATATCTCTCCCTGTTGTCATGAGGACCGGCATTTATATATGGTTGATGCTGTCTTAGACCATAAGATGTAGGAGCAGAATTAGGCCATTTGGCCTATCGAGTCTGCCCTGCCATTCAATCATGGCTGATATGTTTCTCATCCCCTTTCTCCTGCCTTCTCCTCATAACCCCTGATCTCCTTATTAATCAAGATTGGGAATTCTGCTGTCCCAGTAAAGCCACATGCTCATGATTCCTGCTTGTTCCTCCTGAGGGAGAAAACAGTGTACTTTTCATGAATAGATGGAACGACCTGCACGGCTTCTGCATGCTCTGACTGACGGCGTTCACCAACTCCATCTACAAGTTTGCTGATGATATGACCATAGTGGGCCGGATCTCGAATAACGACGAGTCCGAATACAGGAGGGAGATAGAGAATCTAGTGGAGTGTTGTAGCGACAACAATCTCTCCCTCAATGCCAGCTAAACTAAAGAGCTGGTAATTGACTTCAGGAAGCAAAGTACTGTACACACCCCTGTCCGCATCAACGGGGCCGAGGTGGAGATGGTTAGCTGTTTCAAATTCCTAGGGGTGCACATCTCCGAAAATTTGTCCTGGTCCACCAATGTCGACGCTACCACCAAGAAAGCACAACAGCGCCTATACTTCCTCAGGAAACTAAGGAAATTTGGCATGTCCACATTAACGCTTACCAACTTTTACAGATGCACCATAGAAAGCATCCTATCTGGCTGCATCACAGCCTGGTATGGCAACTGCTCGGCCCAGGACCGCAAGAAACTTCAGAGAGTCGTGAACACCGCCCAGTCCATCACGAACCTGCCTCCCATCCATTGACTCCATCTACATCTCCCGCTGCCTGGGGAAAGCGGGCAGCATAATCAAAGATCTCTCCCACCCGGCTTACTCACTCGGGCAGAAGATACAGAAGTCTGAGAACACGCACGAACAGACTCTTCCCCACTGCCACCAGACTCCTAAATGACCCTCTTATGGACTGACCTCATTAACACTACACCCTGTATGCTTCATCCGATGCCAGTGCTTATGTAGTTACATTGTATATGTTGTGTTGCCCTATTATGTATTTTCTTTTATTCCCTTTTCTTCTCATGTACTTAATGATCTGTTGAGCTGCTCGCAGAAAATTACTTTTCACTGTACCTTGGTACACGTGACAATAAACAAATCCAATCCAATATGTTCGAGGTGGGGGACTTCCGGTGGTGCCATGATGGAGTAGGTTGCACATGTGGTGGCTCCCACTTGGGTCGGACCTTTTCCCTGATTTTTTTCTTGGATTTTACTTGGAAAATTGATAGTGGACGCGACTGTGAGGAGGAATCCCACACCAATACATGGATAGGCAGACCAGAGTGCTCGCAAAGGAAGAAATAGGCGAACAGGGAAGGCCTGGGTTGAAGCTGCAGCAGGAAAAAGCATGGCGGACGACCAGAGTCCTGGCTCGACGACCCAGCGGTCGACTGAGCAGTTGATGAAGTTTATTCAAGAGGGCTTCGCCAAGCAGAAACAGGAATGCCTGGACCCGATTAGGGAATCGATTGCTCGGCTGGGACCGAGATTGGATGCTCCGGATTGGGCTATCCAGAAAGAGAAGGCGCACTGACCGAGGATGAGGAACACCAAACAGCAATGGAGGTGGAGGTGGGGATGCTGAGAGACCAGCAGAAAAGGCTCCAGGAGACGGTGGAGGATCTAGAGAATAGGTCCCGCCGGCAGAACTTGAGGATCGTTGGTCTCCCGGAGGGCTCCGATGGAGTGGATGCAGGGGCATATATAGCGGGTATGCTCTAGAAGCTAATGGGGGATGGGACATTCACCCGACACTTTGAGGTGGACAGGGCGCACACAGCACTAGCGAAGAAGCCGCGTGTAGGTGTGCCCCCCCCCAGGGTGATGGTGGTGAGATTGCACAGGTACCTGGACAAGGAGCGTATTTTACAGTGGGGCAGGCAGACACTGAGCCGTAAGTGGGAGAACAGCATCCTGCACATTTACCAAGACCTGAGCGCGGATGTAGCCAGGAAAAGAGCGGGGTTCAATCAAGTAAAGTCGACCCTTTTCAAGGAGAAGGTGAAGTTTGGACTGCTGTATCCGGCCCGTCTTTGGGTCACCTATGAGGAGCAACATTTTTACTTTGAGTCGCCCGAGGAAGCGATGGACTTCGCCAGAAGGAAAGGGCTGGCAGGAGACTGAGGTGTTTGAACTTTGCTGCAGTGTTCACGTTAAAAATGTTTTTGTTTTTGGACTATATTAGTAATGCCTTATGTATCAATCTTGGAGCTGCCGTGTATTTGTGTAAGTTAAAGTTTGCATTTGCACTGGTGGGGAATGGAGGTGAGAATTTTCAAAGTGGGGTTTTTCTTTTTGTTTCCTTCTGTTAACTGGGCTGGGAATGTTTTCTCTTGCATATGTGTGTCCGAGCGGGGGAGGGAAGTGGGGGGAGACGGGGGTGGGGTGGGGTTGGGGGGACAATAGGTGGGAAAATGTTTGGCGCCATGGGTGGGGGCTACCAAGCTAGCTGGGCGGGCTGGTTCACGGAAGCGCAGTGGGGGGTGAGCAGATGTTATGTTTATTGAAGGGGGCTGTTTTTACTGTGCTGTTATTTAGGGGGGGGGGGAATTGCACTGCTGACGGGGGAGGGACTGTTGCTGGGGAACAAAAGGGATGTCAGGGACGGAGGTTGCCTGGGGGCGGGCCTGCGGGTCGCGGGGCGTGAGCTGGAGACTGGCCTAAGAAAGGTGATGGCTGATCGGCCGAGGGGGGGGGGGGGGGGGATGGGAATGGGAAGCCCCCTGACCAGGCTGATCACATGGAACGTTAGAGGGTTAAATGGGACGGTTAAGAGGGCACGCGTGTTCGCGCATTTGAGGGGATTGAAGGCAGATGTTACAACAGACGCATCTTAGGATAACAGATCAGACTAGATTACGGAAGGGATGTGTCGGGCAGGTATTTCACTTGGGGCTGGACTCTTAAGATTAGAGGGGTTGCGATCCTGATTAATAAGCGAGTGTCATTTGAGGCGGGAAGAATAGTTGCGGATGTGTGAGGTCGTTACATCATGGTTAGTGGGAAGCTGGAAGGGCTGCCGGTGGTACTCGTGAACGTTTACACGCCGAACTGGGCTGATGTGGACTTCATAAGGAGAATGTTGGGGAAGATCCCGGACCTGGACTCGCATAAGTTGGTCATGGGGGGGCGGGCACTTTAACACAGTCATTGACCCAAGGCTAGACTGGTCGAGCTCAAGGACAGGCAGGGCGCCAGCAATGGCAAAGGAGCTAAAGTGGTTTATGGAGCAGATGGGAGTGGACCCATGGAGGTTGGGGCGGCCAAGAGTGAAGGAGTTCTCTTTCTACTCACACGTACATAACGTGTACTCCCGGATCGACTTTTTCATTTTGAACAGGACTTTACTGACGAGGGTAGTGGACACTGAGTATTCAGCGATCACGGTCTCGGATCATACCCTGCACTGGGTGGACTTACAGGTGAGCAAGGAGGGTGGCCAACGTCCGCATTGGAGATTGGATGTCGGACTGTTAGCGGATCAGGTGGTGTGCGGGGGTGAGTGAGGAAATGTATCCAAAACTATCTGGAAGTTAATGACATGGGAAGTCTCAGCTGCAATGGTCTAGGAGTCGCTGAACGCGGTGGTCAGAGGGGAGCTGATTTTGATACGGGCCCACAGGGAGACGATAGATAGGGCAGAGACGGATCGACTGATAGGGGAAATATCTCTGGTCGACAGGAGATATGCTCAGACCCCAGAGGCAGGGCTTTTAAGGGAACGATGGAGGCTACAGGTGGTGTTTAGCTTGTTAACTACAGGGAAGGCGGTAGAGCAGCTGAGGAAGGCGAGGGGGGCGATATATGAATATGGATAGAAGGCCAGCAGAATACTTGTGCAGCTGCTCAGAAAGAGGGAGGCAGCCAGGGAGATTGGGAAAGTGAAGATGTGGAGATGCCGGCGTTGGACTGGGGTGAGCACAGTAAGAAGTCTTACAACACCAGGTTAAAGTCCAACCGGTTTGTGTCGATGTCAAAACAAACCTGTTGGACTTTAACCTGGTGTTGTAAGACTTCTTACTGGGGAAAGCGAAGGACAGAGACGGGAACTTGGTCGGAGATTCAACAGGGGTTAACAGGGCGTTCAAGGAGTTTCATAGCAGGCTATATGAGTCGGAACCCCCAGCTGGGCCGGTGGGGATGAGGCAATTCTTAGGGGGTGCTGAGGCTCCCAAGGTGGTAGAAGGGCTGGGGGCCCCGAGCGGGATGGAAGAAATAGCAGAAGGGCTGAAGGCCATGCAGGTAAAGCCCTGGGACCGGACGGGTTCCCAGTGGAGTTTTATAAAAAGTTCTCTGGGATGCTGGGGTTGCTGCTGATGAGGACTTTTGATGAGGCAAGGGAGCGAGGGGTTCTTCCCCCAACGATGTCACCGGCCACGATCTCACTGATCTTGAAGCGGGAGAAGGACCCGGAGCTATGCGGGTCCTACAGACCGATCTCCTTATTACATGTTGACACCAAATTGTTGGCCAAAATCTTGTCCTCTAAGTTCGAAGACTGCGTTCCAGATGTGATTGGCGAGGACCCGACGGGATTTGTTAAGGGCAGGCAGTTGGCGGTCAACGTTAGAAGACTGTTGAATGTGATCATGATGCCCCCAGAGGGTGGTGACGTGGAGGTAGTGGTCGCAATGGACGCTGAGAAGGCATTTGATCGGGTGGAATGGACCTACCTGTGGGAGGTGCTGGGGCGGTTTGGGTTTGGACGGGGCTTCATCGACTGGGTTAGGCTGCTGTATCAGGCGCCAGCGGCGAGTGTACGGATGAACAGGTTGACATCGGGCTATTTTCGGCTGCACCGGGGGACGAGGCAGGGATGCCCCCTTTCCCCACTGCTGTTTGCGCTGGCTATAGAGCCGTTGGCAATTGCGCTGAGAGCCTCAAGGGGCTGGTTCGGGGAGGGGTGGAACACAAGAGTCTCGCTATACGCAGATGACGTGCTCCTATATGTTTCTGACCCACTAGAGGGGATAGGGGAAATTGAGGATTCTGGGGAAATTTGGCCAGTTTTCGGGTTATAAATTGAACATGGGGAAAAGTGAGATGTTCGCGATCCAGGCAAGGTGGAAGGAGAGGCGACTGGGGGAGTTGCCGGTTAGAGTGGTAGGGGGAAGATTTCGTTATCTAGGCATCCAGGTGGCACGGGAATGGGAACGGCTACATAAGCTAAATTTGACCCAACTGGTGAACCAAATGAAGGAAGACTTCCGAAGATGGGACATGCTCCCGCTAGCACTGGCTGGGAGGGTCCTCCCGAGATTCCTGTTTGTTTTTTGAGTGTCTCCCCATCTTTATTACAGGCGCCTTTTTTAAACTGGTCAACAAGGTGATCTCTGGCTTTGTATGGGCGGGCAAGAACCCGCGAGTAAAAGGGGTGCTGGAGCGTTGGGGGGGGGGGGGGGGGGGCGGGGAGGCGGGCTGACGCTGCTGAACTTTAGCAATTATTATTGGGCGGCAAATATAGCCATGATTAGGAAGTGGGTGGTGGGGTGATGGTCGGTGTGGGAACGAGTAGAGGCGGCATCATGTAAGGGCACGAGTTTGGGGGCATGTTCCCACCCGCACGTTACTCCACCAGCCCCGTGATGGTGGCGAGCTTGGGAGTCTGGGAGCAATGGAGGAAACATGTGGGAGCAGAGGGAGCATTGGTCTGGTTTCCAATCTGCAATAATCATCGGTTTCCCTGGGGAGGCTGGATGAAGGGTTTCGGAGATGGCAAAGAGCAGGGATCGAGAGGATGGGAGATCTGTTCATGGAGGGGAGCTTTCCCAGCCTGAGGGAGCGTGAGGAAAAATTTTAATTGACGGGAGGGAATGTGTTTAGGTACCTGCAGGCGCAGGACATCCTACGCAGGCAGGTCTCAACCTTCTTGCTCCTACCACCAAGGGGGATATAGGACAAGGTAGTTTCCAGTGTATGGGTGGGAGAGGGGAGGGTTTCGGATATCTATAAAGAACTCATGGGGTCAGAGGAAACGCGGACTGAGGAGCTGAAACACAAATGGGAAGAAGAGTTAGGAGGAGAGATAGAGGATGGTCTCTGGGCGGATGCGTTGAGTAGAATCAATGCATCCACATCATGCACCAGGCTCAGCCGGATACAATTTAATGTCGTTCACCTACCCTTGTAATGTGCTGATTGACTTGGATGAATCTCAAATGCATTTGGTTGGATGGTCAGTTGTCAATCATCAATGTGCAACATAGCTGTAGATATGTTGCTTTTTAGATGCTTGTCGTGTGTTGGAATGTGAGTTATACTTTTAATCAGCTCTGGTTTCTGCTGTTTTTTCTGCTGACTGCTATATTCTGTACAATGGTAGAGTCATGTTGGCATGGTGCTTATTTTGACCTTGATCAGATCGTGGTAATGAAACTGATTTAAACTTTTGCAAGACTGTTCATTAGAACAATGGACAGTTTATAATGTCAATTTAACCTTTCAGTAAAAATGTTGCATTAGCTTCTAGCTAGCCTGTAGATGTTTCAAATTCTTTCTTTTGTTGCTGCAAGCTGTGTTTTTGTAATCTAAAGTTATGCTTGAAGTCTTATGATGAAATCCATTTTAAAATGGATTTCAAACTGGTCTTTAGTATTTACATTAAAATGGCTAAATCAATTTACCTATCAGAAATAGCTGGTTCCAAACGACACAGGTTGCAGGCCGAATTTAGGGTGCTGACTACAGGCAAGGCTGTAGAGCAGCTTAGAAGGCGCGATTTATGAGCATGGGGAGAAGGCCAGTAGAATGCTTGCGTGACAACTAAGGAAGAGGGAAGCGGCTAGGGAAATAGGGAGGGTAATGGATGGGGAAGGTAATCTGGTGGGTGACCCGGCAAGGCTGAACAAGGTCCTTCGGGACTTTTATAGGAAGCTGTACGCTTCGGAACCGACGGGGGGGGGGGGGGGGGGTGATGAGGTGATTCCTGGATGGACTGACCTTCCCAAGAGTGGGGAGGGGGTTAGTGGACGGACTGGAGGCCCTGGTCAGGATCAAAGAGGTATTGGGGGGCCTGAAGGTCATGCAGTCGGGTAAAGCCCCGGGGCCGGACGGGTATCCGGTGGAGTTCTACAAAAAATCTGCCGGGATAGTGGGGCCGGTGCTGGTCAGGGTCTTTAATGAAGCAAGAGACAGAGGGAGTTTACCCCCGACGATGTTGCAGGACACCATCTCGCTCATTCTGAAACGGGAAAGGACCCGGAGGCTTGTGGGTCATACATGCCGATCTCTTTGCTCAACGTCGATGCCAAGTTACTGGCCAAGATTTTGGCGACTAGAATTGAGGACTGTGCACCGGATGTAATTGTGGAGGACCAAATAGGGTTTGTAAAGGGGAGGCAGCTGGTGGCCAACCTAAGAAGGCTGCTCAACGTGATTATGATGCCCCCGGAAAGTAGGGAGATAGAGATAGTCGTAGCCATGGATGCTGAAAAGGCTTTTGACCAGGTCGAGTGGGATTATCTGTGGGAGGTACTAGGTTCGGGTTTGGGGCGGGGTTCATCGACTGGGTTAGACTATTGGATCAGGCCCCGGAGGCGAGTGTAAGGACGAACAAGACGACATTGGACTACTTTAGACTGCACCGTGGGACAAGACAGTGCTGCCCTCTCTCCCCACTGCTGTTTGCGCTGGCCATAGAGCCGCTGGCAATTGCACTGAGAGCTTCTAGGGGCTGGAAAGGGCTGGTCCGGGGCAGAGTGGAACATAGAGTCTCGTTATATGCAGACGATCTGCTGTTATATGTATCCGACCCAATGGTGGGGATGGACGGTATTATGGCAACCCTGAGGGAATTTGGCCGGTTCTCTGGATACAAACTGAACATGGCTCAGAGCGAGTTGTTTGTAATTCAGGCGAGGGGACAGGAGAGTAGGCTGAAGGGGTTACCGTTCAGGCTAGTGGGGGAAGAGTTTTCGATATTTGGGGATTCAGGTGGCAGGGGACTGGGGCAAGCAAGTTGCATAAGCTCAACCTGTCCCGACTGGTGGAACGAGTGAGGGAGGAGGTCCGGAGGTGGGGATGCACTCCCGCTGTCATTGGTGGGGAGGGTGCAGACTGTTAAGATGACGATTCACCCGAGGTTCTTGTTTATTTTTCAGTGTCTCCCCATCTTTATCAAGCGGTCATTCTTTAAGAGTCTGAATAAAATTATTCTGGGATTTGTATGGGCAGGGAAGTCCCCGAGGGTGAAGAGGGTGATGCTTGAAAGGAACAGAGGAGAAAGGGGGCTGGCGTGGCCGAACTTCAGCAACTATTACTGGGCGGCCAACAAAGCGATGATAAGGAAATGGATGGTGGGGTCGGTTTGGGAGCGGATGTAGGCTGCTTCGTGCAGGGGCACTAGCTTAGCAGCCCTGGTCACAGCGCCTCTGCCGCTTCTGCCGGCACGGTATTCCACCAGCCCAATAGTGGTGGCAGCTCTTCGTATCCGGGGCCAGTGGAGGAGGCATGTAGGGCAGGTAAGAGCATCGGTGTGGACCCCAATCTGCAGCAACCACCGATTTGCACCGGGGAACATGGACGGGGGCTATCGACTGTGGAGGAGGGTGAGGATTGTAAGGATGGGGGATCTGTTCCTGGAAGGGAGCTTTCCGAGCATGAGGGCGGTGGAGGAGAAGTTTGGGCTGGCAAGAGGGAACGACTTTAGATACTTTCAGGTGTGGGACTTTGTACGCAGACTGGTGCCGTCCTTCCCACGTCTCCCGCCGAAGGACAGGGTAGTTTCTAAGGGAGAGGTGGGAGAGGGTTGAGTCTCCGACGTCTACAAGGAACTAAAGGGAGCTGAGGGTGGGTGGGTGGGGGGGGGGGTGGGGTAGATGGAGGATGGTGTCTGGGCAGAAGCACTGAGCAGAGTAAACACGACTGCAACATGCGCCAGGCTCAGCATGATCCAGTTTAAGCTCCTGCACCGGGCCAACATGACGGTGGCCCGGATGAGCAAATTCTTTGGGCTGGAGGACAAGTGTGCTAGATGCGCCGGAGGGCCGGCTAACCATGTACACATGTTCTGGTCGTGCCCTAAACTCGGGGTATTGGCAGGGATTCGCAGATGTCATGTCCCGGGTATTGAAAACTGGGGTGGTAATGAGCCCTGAGGTGGCAATCTTTGGGGTTTCGGAGGACCCGTGAGTCCAGGAAGAGAGAGAGGCCGATGTTCTGGCCTTTGCTTCCCTGGTAGACCGGCGACGAATACTGTTAGCATGGAGGGACCCAAAGCCCTCGAGGGCTGAGGTATGGCTATCGGACATGGTGAGCTTTCTTGGCCTAGAGAAAGTCAAGTTCGCCTTGAGAGGTTCGCTACTAGGGTTCGCCCGAAGGTGGCAAGCCGTGGTACCTATGTTTAATTTGTGTCTTGACTTTTTTTTGTACTGTACAATATCACTTTTTCTATATGCCTAAAATACCTCAAAATTGTTTGTTTAAAAAAAAAAGAAATAGCTGGTTCCCTTCAGTGGGTGATGGGGATAGGGTGGCAGTGTGGGGATAGGGTGGAGGTGCGGGCTTAGGTAGGGTGCTCTTTTCAAGGGCCGGTGCAAACTCGATGGGCCGAATGGCCTCCTGCACTGTAAATTCTGTGATTTGAAGAGCCATTCCAGTCACAGCCAGCTTACTGTGGGCACAGAATCGGTGTTTTCTTTGATTTTAAGTAGCAGCAAACAGCAGTAAGTCAAAAGCATCTCACTTGTAAGCCTATGTCTAACACTGAAACAAAACTCAGCTGGTGCAAAAAGACCTAACTGGTGCTGCTTAATGTCTATTCAGCTGGAAGTAATCCCAGGCTTTCATTGGTCATGCTCAGATGAAGTTCTTGAAACTAACATCGTGTCAGCTGAAATGGTTAGCGGATGGTCAGATGTTAGTTGAATAACACTAAGTGAGAAGCAGGCTGAATTTAGAAGGTTCAGAGGGAAAGTGAAAAAACAAAGAGAATGTATGGGAACAGACTAATATAAAATAGAATCCAAAATTGTGTAGACATATAAATAATAAAAAGGTGGTAAAAAGAGTGGGAATGATTAGGGACCTAAAAGAGAATATGAGCACGATTCTCTGGCCTCATGGGTGCTCTCACTCGAGCAAAACGAGTCTGTGAATAGCGGGAGAGGCGGAAAATGAGAAACGCGCCGGGTGCTAAAGTGTTTGCAATGCAATCGGCCCACTCCCGTAGGCAAAATCGGGATCTTGCCGTAGCGTGCCGAGAAACCACTTAAGCCCTTTCCGCTTGTTACCACACTTAGAAATCTTTCCGGAGAATCGCGCCCTATAAATATGGAGTGGAGGGACATGGCTGAGATAGAAAATTAGGATGTTGCACCTGTCTTTACCAAACATCAGGGCAGCACGGCGGCACAGTGGTTAGCACTGCTGCGTACGGCACTGAGGACGCGGGTTCGAACCCAGCCCAGGGTCACTGTCCGTGTGTAGTTGCACATTCTCCCCGTGTCTGCATGGTTTCACCCGCACAACCCAAATATATGCAGATTGGTGGATTGGCCATGCTAAATTGCTCCTTAATTGGAAAATATATTTGGGTACTCTAAACTTATTTTAAAAATGTCTTTACCAAACAAGAAGATGCTCCCCAAGAAAAACAGAAGATATTTGAAATAGTGGATGAGATAAAAATTGAAAATATTCGCAGGAATAGGCCATTCACCCCTCCAGTCTCTTCCACAGTTCAATTTCTTCATGGCTGCGGCTTGACTTCAAAACAAGGGAATTGTCAGCTCAAACAGAAATAAATATGGTTGATGTGATAACCATTCGAGTCATGGCTGCAGTGTGCCTAATGCTGGGATCTGAATATTCAAGGTTACTTTAGATTTTGTGAGGGCAGAAGCTAGGAAAGGATGATGAGGATGACATTAAGACAGTAGTGAGCGATGACCTTGGTTCGAAAGGTCAAATATACAATTCTTATAAATTGAGGGAAGGAATGAGAAAAGAGAAGAAGTAAGTTGTCGGAGTGGTTCATAGGCCTAATAGTAAAGATGCTGTAAACAATCGGTGTTTCTAAGAAAGGCACTAAAATCTTGGGTGATTTTAATATAAATATAGATGGGACAAATCAGATTAGTAAAGGTAATGCAAGGGTGCTATCCTATTCTGCCCCAGCCACCCAGGGGGATCTGTAAGATGAGTTCATGTTTTGGGACAATTTCTTACAGCCGCAAGTTCTAGAGCCAACCAGAGAGCAGGCTGTTCTACAGTAGTGTGCAATGAGCCAGGTTTAATTAATAATCTCATAGTAAAGGAGCTTTTGGGTATCAGTGCTCATAACATCATTGAATTTCACATTTAGTTTGAGGAAGAGAAGAGTGCATCGAAGATTAGTGTTTTAAACTTAAATATTGCAAGGGTATGAAAATGGAGCTAGTAAAAGTGAGTTGCGACAATGAGTTAAGGGGTAGGTCAATAGAATTACAAAGCAAACATTTAGGCGATTTTATAACATTCAGCAAAGATACGTTCCAGTGAAAAAGAAAGGCTCTAGGAGATTGGAGCCATCTGATTGAAAGAATTCTGCAAAGATTAGTGGTAGATTACAGGCTGAATAGAAGTTTTAAAAACTAGCAAAGAATGACCATAACAATTAGTATGGAGAGAGAAATTGGAGCATGAGCTGAAGCCAGCTAGAAATATAAAATCCGATAATAAAGGTATTAATAAAGGGAAAGAGTAACTGAAGCGAGCATGGGTCCTCTTTGAGAGTGATTCTGGGGAATAAATAGTGAAAGCACTGAACATATATTGTGTCAGTCTTCACGAAAATGGGAAGGAAGGAACTTAAAATCACCAGGGGAAGGGTGCTGAGAAACACATTAGGACTAAAGGCAGAGAATCATAGAATTAACAGTGCAGAAGGAGGCCATTCGGCCCATCGAGTCTGCACCAGCCCTTGGAAAGGGCACCCTACCCAAGCCCACACCATTACTCTATCCCAGTAACCACACCCAACCTTTTTTTGGACACTAAGGGCAATTTAGCATGACCAATCCACCTAACCTGCACATCTTTGGACTGTGGGAGGAAACCGGAGCACCCGGAGGAAACCCACGCAGACACTGGGAGAACGTGCAGACTCCGCACAGACAGTGACCCAGCCGGGAATTGAACCTGGGACCCTGGAGCTGTAAAGCAACTGTGCTAACCACTATGCTCAGTGAAGTCACAAGGACCTTTTTTGAATTAATTTATGAGACGTGGTCATCACTGGCTAGGCTACCATTTCTTGTCCACCCCTAGTTACCCCAGAGAAAGTGATTGTGAGCTGCGTTCTTGAACTGTTGCAGCCCCTGAGGTGTGGGTACACACACACTGCTGTTCGGAAAGAAATTCCATTATTTTGACCCAGCGGAAGTGAAGGAACAGCAATGAATTTCCAAGTATTATGGTGAGTGACTTGGAGGAGAACGTCCAGGTGGTGCTGTCTCCAGGCATCTGCTCTTTTTCTAAAGTGGGTTTGGAAAGTGCTGCCTAAGGAAGGTTGCTGAGCTCCTGCAATGCATCTTGTAGATGGTGTACAGTGAAGGGAACAGAGGGGAAATTATTAGAATTAATTCTTAAAGAGATTACACTTGGGCACTTAGAAAAACTCAAGCTAATTGGTAACTGTCAGCATGGTTTGTGAAAGTGAAGTCATGTTTCACCAATTTATTGGAGTTTTTGAAGGAGTAACATGTTCTGTGGATAAATGGGATCCTGTAGACATACTGTACATGGATTTTCAGAAGGCATTTAATAAGGGGCTACATCAAAAGTTTCGCAGAAAAGAAAAGCTCAGGTGTGGATTTGGCACGATTTGGCAACCGTGTTGTGCCCGGACGACAAATGAATTCTGGGGGAGCCTCAAATCAAGCTTGGCGCCGGGCCAATTGCAAGACACTTCCAATGAGATAATAATATTTGTCTAATTTAAATACCCCGACGCCGCATTCACATGGTGCTCGGAAGTCAACGGTCGTGTTTGCAAGGCCTCAACCAGGGGCCGATTGGCACTGGTTTCCACGAGTGTGTACTAGGCGTGATGGCATCTGGGGGGGGGTGCTGGTCTTGGAGGCTCTTGGATCCCCCTGGGTGGCTGGGGCAGAATAGGATAGCACCCTTGCACGCCACCTGGGCACCCTGGCAGTGCCAACCTGGCAGTACCAGGAGGACTGCCAGGCTAGCAGAGCCAAGATATCAGGTTGGCACTACCTGAGGGGCCATCCCCATGAAAGGGGGTGAGGGAGAGTTTGAGGGGGAGTGCAGAAGGGTTGGGGGGGACACGGGGGAGAAAGGGGTAGCCTTTTAAGATGGTGTGAGGAGCAGGCCCTGCTGGCAAGTGTTGGAAAGCTTTCAAAGTGTGGCCTCGATGGGCAGAAACTCCGAGGCCCAAAAAAGGGCGAAGTGCCAATGAATAACGATCTCAATCTCTGCATTGCAGTTGTTGATATCCACACCGCCAAACACACCCAAAACCAGACTTTGAAATGTTTCCGGTGAATCGCTCCCATTATTTCTTTAACAAAAACATCTTTATATTGGTATTTGCAAAGTTACCCCCTGATGCCCCCCCCCCCTTCCTCCCTCCGTTGGCCTTCAGCCGTGACCTTTCTGTGGATGGGGGGAGGATATTCCCCCCCCCCCCCCCCCTGCGTTGTTTCTCTTTGTCCCTCTCAGGCTCCCTCCTTGTTTTACTTTCTTTTCCCTTTCTAATCCTTCCAGTTTCACTCTCTTGGCTGTTGTTGGCCCCGAACAGGTTTTGGAACAGACTGACAAATTGCCCCCCATGCAGTCAGGAAGCCTTCCTCTGACCCTCGGATGGCGTATTTGATCTTTAGGTGGGGAAATTCCAAAAGGTCAGCTAGCCAGTGTGCAGCTGTGGGTGGTGCTGCTGATCGCCAGCTGAGCAGGATTCTCCGTTGTGCGATTAGGGAAGCGAAAGCTAGGGCGTTGGCCCTCTTCCACATGTGTAGCTCTGGCTGCTCTATTACCCCGAAGATTGCCACATTCAGGCATGGCTTCACCCTCACCCCCACAACCTTGGACATTGCCTCTGAGAAGGTTGTCCAAAACCCAACAAGTTTCGGACAAGCCCAGAACATGTGGGTGTGGTTGGCCGGCCCCTCTGGCTCTGTTCACATTTGTCCTCCACCTCCAGGAAGAACCTGTTCATTTGGGTTCTGGTCAGGTGTGCTCTGTGCACCATTTTAAACTGCATGAGGCTGAGCCTTGCGCAGGAGGAGGTGGAGTTGGCCCTGCTCACTGCTTCGCTCCAGAGTCCACACCCCACTTCTGTCCCCAGTTCGTCCTCCATTTCCGACTGGTCTCGTCCAGTGGTGTTCGGGCTCTGTCCAGTAGCTGTCGATATATTTTCCCACAAATTCCCCCTTTCTTACTGTCCGTGTTCATCAGGTCCTCTAATAGTGTGGACTCCGGGGCCCAGGAGTACCCTGTGGAGGAAGTGTTTTATTTGCAGGTGTCTCATTTCCTGTCCTGTCAGCAATTCCCATTCCTCCATCAGTTCGTTCAGCGTCGCTAGTCTGTGTCCTATGTAAACGTCCCTAACTGTTAGCGTTCCCCTGTCCTGACTCAATTTTTTAAAGACAGAGTCTAGCATGGCTGGCGGGAATCTGTGGTTTCCGCAGATGGGGGACATCTTGGTCAGCCTGAAGTGCTGTCTTAGTTGGCCCCACGTTATCAGTGTGGCTGCTACCACTGGGCTAGATGTGTATTTCGTCGAGGGGTTTGGAAGTGCTACCGTGGCTCGGGCCCGGAGGGTCATTCCCTTGCAGGAGGCCTGCTCCATCCGCACCCACTCCAAGTTGGGTTCGTGCACCCATCCCCTCACTCTTGCTGCTACTGCGGCCCAGTGGTAGTATTGTAAGTTTGACCGTGTCAGGCCTCCCTTGATTTTCCTCCTGTGCAGTGTTGATTTGGGGACTCTTGGGTTCTTGCCCCCCACACAAACGCCATAATTAAGCTATCTACATTTTGGAAGAAGGCCTTGGGGATGAAGAGCGGTATGTATTTAAACAGGAAGAGGAACCTCGGCAGCATGTTTATTTTGATCACCTGCATTCTACCCGCCAGGGAGAGTGGGAGTGCGTCCCACCTCTAGGTCCTTTTTGACTTTCTCCACCAGTCCGTGGCTATTGGGTATCGGAATCTATTTTGGGCTATTTTAAATGGGAACCCCTCCAGCTCTGTCCCTCCCCCGTTTGGGTTCACTGGAAATGCCTCACTTTTGCCCAGGTTGAGTTTGTAACCTGAGAAGGTTCCGAAATCTTTCAGGATCTGCATGATTGCTTTCAGTCCTTCCTGTTGCTTTGAGACGTACAGGAGCAGGTCATCTGCATAGCGTGAAACTCCGTCTCCCCTTCGGATGCCCTTCCAGCTTCTCACGTCCTGCAAGGCTATCGCCAGGGGTTTGATTGCTAGTGCAAACAGGAGCAGGGACAATGGGTATCCCTACCTTGTGCCTCTTTGTAGCTGGGAGTATTCGGAGCTGGTGGTGTTACTTTGAACGCTTGCCTTGGGAGTGTTGTACAGGAGTCTCACCCAGGCGGTGAATCCTGCTCCTAGCCCAAACCTTTCCAGTACCTTGAGGAGGTACTTCCATTCGACTCAGTCAAAGGTCTTTTCTGCGTCCAGGGAGACGATCACCTCTATCCCCACGCCCCCCCGTTGGGCGGCTCAAAGGTAGAAGGTCTTGGATGCTCGGTTAACCTCTTTTGTTCCGCTATCAGTCTGCCTCTGCTGTCTTTTACCTGCGCTATCTCCCTCGTGGCTGCTTGCTTTCTCAGCTGGTGAGCCTGCCCTTTGTCAGTGTTTGTAAAAGGTCGCCCGTGTCTGGCGGAGTTGGTGCACTGCTTTCTTCGTGGATAGCAGGTTTAACTCCATTTGTAGCTTTTCCACCTCCGCCAACAGCTCGATGGTCGGGGCCTCTGAGTACTTTCTGTTGACCTCCAACGTGGAGTTGATCAGTTGTTGCCTGGCCTCCCTCTCTTCCCTATCTTTACGTGCCTGGTAGGCTATAATTTCCCCTCTGCTCACAGCCTGAGATGTTTTCTGGCAGAAGGCCTTGTCGGCCAGGAGGTCCATGTCCAGCCTTGCATCCATGTAGTGTGGAGAGTGTTCGGAGATAACTATCGCGGAGTATTCCCAAAGAACAAAGAAATGTACAGCACAGGAACAGGCCCTTCGGCCCTCCAAGCCCGTGACGACCATGCTGCCCGACTAAACTACAATCTTCTACACTTCCTGGGTCCGTATCCCTCTATTCCCATCCTATTCATGTATTTGTCAAGATGCCCCTTAAATGTCACTATCGTCCCTGCTTCCACCACCTCCTCCGGTAGCGAGTTCCAGGCACCCACTACCCTCTGCGTAAAAAAACTTGCCTCGTACATCTACTCTAAACCTTGCCCCTCTCACCTTAAACCTATGCCCCCTAGTAATTGACCCCTCTACCCCGGGGAAAAGCCTCTGACTATCCACTCTGTCTATGCCCCTCATAATTTTGTAGACCTCTATCAGGTCGCCCCTCAACCTCCTTCGTTCCAGTGAGAACAAACCGAGTTTATTCAACCGCTCCTCATAGCTTATGCCCTCCATACCAGGCAACATTCTGGTAAATCTCTTCTGCACCCTCTCTAAAGCCTCCACATCCTTCTGGTAGTGTGGCGACCAGAATTGAACACTATACTCCAAGTGTGGCCTAACTAAGGTTCTATACAGCTGCAACATGACTTGCCAATTCTTATACTCAATGTCCCGGCCAATGAAGGCAAGCATGCCGTATGCCTTCTTGACTACCTTCTCCACCTGTGTTGCCCCTTTCAGTGACCTGTGGACCTGACTCCTAGATCTCTTTGACTTTCAATACTCTTGAGGGTTCTACCATTCACTGTATATTCCCCACCTGCATTAGACCTTCCAAAATGCATTACCTCACATTTGTCCGGATTAAACTCCATCTGCCATCTCTCCGCCCAAGTCTCCAAACAATCTGAATCCTGCTGTATCCTCTGACAGTCCTCATCGCTATCCGCAATTCCACCAACCTTTGTGTCGTCTGCAAACTTACTAATCAGACCAGTTACATTTTCCTCCAAATCATTTATATATACTACAAAGAGCAAAGGTCCCAGCACTGATCCCTGTGAAACACCACTGGTCACAGCCCTCCAATTAGAAAAGCATCCTTCCATTGCTACTCTCTGCCTTCTATGACCTAGCCAGTTCTGTATCCACCTTGCCAGCTCACCCCTGATCCCGTGTGACTTCACCTTTTGTACTAGTCTACCATGAGGGACCTTGTCAAAGGCCTTACTGAAGTCCATATAGACAACATCCACTGCCCTACCTGCATCAATCATCTGAGTGACCTCCTCGAAAAACTCAATCAAGTTAGTGAGACACAACCTCCCCTTCACACAACCATGCTCCCTCTCACTAATACGTCCATTTGCTTCCAAATGGGCGTAAAAAACTTGCCTCGTACATCTACTCTAAACCTTGCCCCTCTCACCTTGTGGTACGCCTGTCCCACCCAGCCCTTCCTTATCAGTAATCTGTCCTTCTCCCTCAGATGTGTCTCAGGTAGATTATGTCAGGCTTCTCAGGTGGGCGAAGACTCTGGATCTTTTCACTGGGCCGTTGAGTCCCCTTACGTTTCAGGTGACTATCTTGATGGGGGTTTCTGACCCCCCCCCCCCCCCCTGTTTCTGCGGGATCAAGCATACTTATCTGGTGGATGTGCCCCCGCACTCCGGGGTTTGCCTTTGTTAGGGGGCCGTCCAAAATGGCCACGGTTGCCACTCTCGCCATGAGGTCGGAACCCTGCACTCCAGGATTTCCCTTTGTCCTGGGGGCACACAACATGGCCGCCAACTGTGTGTATGCCATGTGGGTGCGTCCCTGCACTCCAAGGGTCTCCCTGTGTTTAGGGACCCTCCAAAGTGGCTACTTGCGGTGCCACCTTGATTCCTCAGCCTGCTCCATGACTGCTGAAGCCTGTGCCTGTCTTGTTGCCAACCCTTTCTGCTCCTTTTCTGTTCTATGAGTTCCTCCCCCCCCCCCCCCCGTTTCCTCCCCTCCCTGCATTATCTCTCCTTTCCGTCTTCCCCCCCCCCCCCCCCCCCCCCCCCCCCCCCCCCCCCCCCCCCCCCGGGCCAGGCGCTCCCTCTCCCCTGAGAGGTGTGCCGTGGTCCCCCTTCCTGCCTGTCTTCTCGTGCTAGCCCTCCCTGCTAGTACCATGGCTCCCCTCGCTGGGCTAGTCTAGTCCTGTCTCTATTCTGTCTCCGTTCCCTTTCTTGCCCCCTCACATGTTTCCCTTATCCTTTCTCCCTTCTCTCTGTCTTCCAATTTGACCCCGAGAACGAGGCAGCACAGTCCTGTGCAAACACAGAGTCTGTACAATGGGCCTTGGTCTCATCTTGTCCTCCGCTTTCTGTCCTTTTTCCCCGCTGCCCTCACCGTTGCTGCATTTGTTCTTTCTGCAGGTTGTTCGTTCGCACAAACTCTTCAGCCTCCGCTGGGGTGCTGAAGTAGTGCTCTTTCCCCTTGTACGTTACCCAGAGTCTGGCCGGGAACAACATGCCGAATCTCATCCTGCTCGAGTACTGACTTTGCCGTATTAAATTTGGCCCTCTTTTTTGCAAGGTCTGCCCCAATGTCCCGATACACCCTAATTCTGTGTCCTTCCCATGAGCACGACTTTGGCTGTTGGGTCCACCTCAGGATCTTTTCCCGATCCTGGTACCGGTGCAGTTTCGCGATTATCGCTGTCGGCTGCTCTCCCGTTTTGGATTTTGGTCGTAGCGTCCTGTGTGCCCTGTCGAGTTCGGAGGGGCTTGGGAAGCTGTCCCTCCCAACTAGGTTGCCCAGCATTTGGCCGATGTAGTTTGTTGGGTCCCTTCCCTCAATCCCCTCTGGCAGTCCCACGATATGGACATTCTGTCGCCGGGACCTGTTTTCCTCGTCCTCGACCTTCCCCTTCAAGTTCCTTTGCGCCGCCATCAACCTCTTCACTTCATTCTCCAAAGCCACGATCCTGTCACTCTGGTCAGTTGACGGCGTTTCCAGGTCCAAGATCGTCTTTTCCTGGGCTTCCACCTTCCTTCCCAAGCTGTCTATCGTGCGCTGGAGGGTGGCTATCGCTTCTGTCACCACCTCTTTCACCACCACCTGGAACTCCCATTTTAATTGCCTCCCTCATGGCGGTCAGCTCCGTAGTGTCCATAATGTTTGGTGGGGTTACTGGGTTATGGGGATTGGGTCGGGTCGGCGTGTGGGCAGAGTAGGGACGGGGTGTAGTTAGGGTACTCTTTCCAAGGGCCAGTGCAGACTCGAAGGGCCAATTCTATAACACAGTGCAAAAGACAAGGCTGACGAGTTTGAAACAATCTTCAGCCAGAAGTGCCGAGTCGATGATCTATCTCGACTTCTTCCTGAGGTCCCCAGCATCACAGTTGCTAGCCTTCAGCCAATTTGCTTCACTCAACATGATGTCAAGAAACGCCTGAAGACCATGGATACTGCAAAGACTGTGGACCCTGACAATATTCCAGCATTAGTACTGAAGACATGTGCTCCAGAACTAGCTGTGCCCTTTGTCGGCATAAGCAGCTACTGAACAATGTGGAAACCTTTTTTTTCCTTTTTAAAAATTTAGATTACCCAATTCATTTTTTCCAATTATGGGGCAATTTAACATGGCCAATCCACCTCTCCTGCACATCTTTGGGTTGTGGGGGCGAAACCCACGCAAACATGGGGAGAATGTGCAAACTCCACGCGGACAGTGACCCAGAGCCGTGATTGAACCTGGGACCTCGGCGCCGTGAGGCAGCAATGCTGACCACTGCAACACCGTGCTGCCCTGACAATGTGGAAAACTGCCCCAGATATGCCCTGTCCACACAAAACATGACAAATCCAACCTGCCCAATTACAGCTCTATCTCTGGCACTCTATTTCTCTGTCCGGGTCTCTGGCACGAGGTCTGGCTCTGGGGCTCAGAAGGGAAGGGGGGAGATTAGGAGAGCACTAGTTATAGGGGACTCAATAGTTAGAGGTACCGACAGGTGGTTCTGTGAGCACGGGCGAGATTCTCGGATGGTTTGTTGCCTCCCGGGTGCCAGGGTCCATGACGTCTCGGATTGTGTCTTCAGGATCCTTAAGGGGGAGGGGGAGCAGCCAGAAGTCGTGGTGCACTGATGCGACCATCAATTCACTCGAGACGGGAGTAGAAGTAAACTGTGGCTTTAATCAACTTAGAACAGTGCCTGCCTGCGACTGATCCAATACTGAGAACCGCCAGGTCGACTGCTCTTTATACCTCCCTTCAAGGGGAGGAGCCATGGGCGGACCATACAGGCCCCAACATGTTCCCCTATGGATAATGCCATACAATGGCCCATAGGAGGACCCCACAAGGGCAACAGCATAGCACAGATACAAATACAAGGGCAACAGCACAGATACAAATACAACGGTGGATTATTGGCATAATACATTCACCACATGCACATTGGTACCAACGATGTAGGTAGGAAAAGGGGTGTGGATGTAATAAACGAGTTTAGGGAGTTAGGCTGGAAGTTAAAAGCCAGGACAGACCGAATTGTCATCTCTGGTTTGGTGCCGGGACCACGTGATAGCAAGGCTAGGAATAGGGAGAGAGTGTAGTTGAACACGTGGCTGCAGGAATGGTGTAGGAGGGAGGGCTTCAGGAATTTGGATAATTGGAGCGCATTCTGGGGAAGGTGGGACCTGTACAAGCAGAACGGGTTGCATCTGAACCAAAGGAGCACTAATATCCTGGGAGGGAGGTTTTCTAGTACTCTTCGGGAGGGTTTAAACTAACTTGGCAGGGGAATGGGAACCAGATTTGTAGTCCAGCAACTAAGGTAACCGATGTTCAGAACGTCAAAGCGTGTAGTGAGACAGTGGGGAAGGTAACACTGACAAAGGAGAGTACTTGCAGGCACGGAGATGGGTTGAAGTGTGTATACTTCAACGCAAAAAGCATCAGGAATAAGGTGGGTGAACTTGCGGCATGGATCGGTACTTGGTACTACGATGTGGTGGCCATTACGGAAACTTGGATAGAAGAGGGGCAGAAATGGTTGTTGGAGGTTCCTGGTTATAGATGTTTCAATAAGATTAGGGAGGGTGGTAAAAGAGGTGTGGGGGGGGGGGGGTGGCGGCATTGTTAATTAGAGATAGTATAACAGCTGCAGAAAGACAGTTCGAGTAGGATCTGCCTATTGAGATAGTCTGGGTTGAAGTCAGAAATAGGAAAGGAGCAGTCACCTTGTTGGGAGTTTTCTATAGGCCCCCAATAGCAGCAGAGATGTGGAGGAACAGATTGGGAAACAGATTTTGGAAAGGTGCAGAAGTCACAGGTTAGTAGTCAAATATTGAGTGGAAACTCTTTAGATCAAATAGTTTGGATGGGGTGGTGTTTGTGCAGCGTCCAGGAAACTTTTCTAACACAGTATGTAGATTGTCCGACCAGAGGAGAGGCCATATTGGATTTGGTACTTGGTAATGAACCAGGGCAAGTGATAGATTTGTTAGTAGGGGAGCATTTTGGAGATGGTGACCACAATTCTGTGACTCACTTTAGTAATGGAGAGGGATAGGTGCGTGCAACAGGGCAAGGTTTACAATTGGGGGAAGGGTAAATATGATGCTGTCAGACAAGAACTGAAGGGCATACGTTGGGAACATAGGCTGTCAGGGAAGGACACAATTGAAATGTGGAACTTGTTCAAGGAACAGATACTACGTGTCCTTGATATGTATGTCCCTGTCAGGCAGGGAAGAGATGGTCGAGTGAGGGAACCATGGTTGACAATAGAGGTTGAATGGCTTGTTAAGAGGAAGAAGGAGACTTATGTAAGGCTGAGGAAACAAGGTTCAGACAGGGCGCTGGAGGGATACAAGATAGCCAGGAGGGAACTGAAGAAAGGGATTAGGAGAGCTAAGAGAGGGCATGAAAAATCTTTGGCGGGTAGGCTCAAGGAAAACCCCAAGACATTTTACACATGTGAGAAATATGAGAATGACTAGAGCGAGGGTAGGTCCGATCAAGGACAGTAGCGCAAGATTGTGTATTGTGTCTGAAGATATAGGCGAGGTCTTGAATGAGTACTTTTCTTCAGTATGATGCACGATCAATGACTACTAAAGCGAGGTTGTAGTCCAACTGAAGGCTTTAATAAGCTAGATGTTACCCCCAGCAGCTCAGGTACAGAAAGAAGGCTGCGGGTGCGGCACGGGCTCTTGTACCCTGCCTTACAGGGCGGAGCTACCATACAGCTTGACCAATGGGAAACATACAATATCTACCAATGGTGTTCCAGCATTACCAGATACCGTAATACCTCTACACAGACTACCACATTCACCCCCTGTTAAAAAAAAGTCCGGCGGGGGTGGCGGCTTGGTATTACAACATGGTAACGTGGTAGAAGTTATAGTTATGGAGGGACCGTAATACCTCCGTACAGCCTTTTGTCTTATTGTCGTAACTATTTACAATTTCACAATTAACTATATACACTTTAAGATGAAGCAATCAGTCGATCGGGGGCCCTGGTCGTCCTCTGTGATCATCGAAGCTTTGGTGGTGACGCCGGTGGAGGCTCGGGCGTCTGTGACTCTGGGAGCATGGCCTCGATCTCTGTGGCAGCTTCAACACCCCTAGACAGCGCTGGTGGGGAAGCCGATTGACCTGGGAAGGGAGCGTCTGCGGGGTGCGTTGGTGGGCGGGGGGGGGGGGGGGGGTCTAGATTGGGCTGGCGGAAGAACCGATCCTCGTGGGAAGGGGGTGGCTGTAAGGTGCACCGGTGGGAGGGAGGGTGGGGCTGGTGACTGGAGTATGCGTGGGGATCCGGCGGGCGCCAGGTCTCGTAGGGAGACGGTATCTAGTCGGCTGTAGGGGTAGGCGTACTGGGGGTTAGCGTGGAGAAGATGGACCTTCTCGACCAACGGGTCCAACTTGTGTGCCCGCACGTGTTTTCGGAGCAGGATGGTTCTGGGAGCTGCCAGCCAGGTCGGGAGCGAGGTCCCAGAGGAGGACTTCCTGGGGAAGACCAGGAGACGTTCGTGAGGTGTTTGGTTGGTCGTGGTACAAAGCAGTGACCGGATGGAGTGGAGGGCATCCGGGAGGACTTCCTGCCAGCGGGAGACTGGGAGATTCCTGGACCGTAGGGCCAGTAGGACGGTCTTCCAGACTGTTCCGTTCTCCCTCTCTACCTGTCCGTTATCCCGGGGGTTGTAACTGGTCATCCTGCTCGAGGCAATGCCCTTGCTGAGCAGGATTGACGCAGTTCGTTGCTCATAAAGGAGGACCCCCTATCACTATGTATGTAAGCAGGGAACCCGAACAGCGTAAAGATGCTATGGAGGGCCTTGATGACGGTGGTTGCGGTCATGTCGGGGCAGGGGATGGCGAATGGGAACCGGGAGTACTCGTCAATCACGTTCAGGAAGTACGTGTAGCGGTCGGTGGAGGGGAGTCCATGCTGAGGCGTTCAAGGGGATGGGAAGCCTTTATCAGGTGCGCTCTCTCTGGCCGGTAGAAGTGCGGTTTGCACTCCGCGCAGATTTGCCAATTCCTGGTGGCTGTCCTGACCTCCTCGATGGAGTAGGGCAGGTTGTGGGTCTTGATAAAGTGAAAGAAGCGAGTGACCCCCGAGTGGCAGAGGTCCTCATGGAGGGCTCGGAGGTGGTCCACTTGTGTGTTGGCACGTGCCATGGGACAAGGC
Organism: Scyliorhinus torazame; assembly: GCF_047496885.1. Taxonomy (NCBI): domain Eukaryota; kingdom Metazoa; phylum Chordata; class Chondrichthyes; order Carcharhiniformes; family Scyliorhinidae; genus Scyliorhinus; species Scyliorhinus torazame. The sequence goes on along the minus strand of NC_092709.1, from coordinate 73,635,614 downwards.
ATCAGGAGGCTTATTTAGTTTCCCGGGACGATACAAGATCTCGTAGATATGGGTGGAGAGTTCGATCCTCCACCGCAAGATCTTATCGTTTTTTATCTTGCCCCGCTGTGCATTATTGAACATGTAGCCAACCGACTGTTGGTCAGTGAGGAGAGTGAATCTCCTGCCGGCCAGGTAATGCCTCCAATGTCGCACAGCTTCTACTATGGCCTGGGCCTCCTTTTCGACTGAGGAGTGGCGGATTTCGGAAACATGGAGGGTACGTGAGAAGAAGGCCACGGGTCTGCCTGCTTGGTTGAGGGTGGCCACCAGAGCTACGTCGGACGTGTCGCTCTCGACCTGGAAGGGGAGGGACTCGTCGATGGCGTGCATCGTGGCCTTTGCAATGTCTGCTTTGATGCGGCTGAAGGCCTGGCGGGCCTCTATCGACAGGGGAAAAACTGTGGATTGGATTCGGGGACGGGCCTTGTTCGCATCGTTGGGGACCCACTGGGTATAGTAAGAAAAAAACCCTAGGTAGCGCTTTAGGGCCTTGGAGCAGTGAGGGAGGGGGAACTCCATAAGGGGGTGCATGCGTTCAGAGTCGGGGCCTATAACTCCATTTCGCACTACGTAGCTGAGGATGGCTAGGTGGTTGGTGCTAAACACTCATTTATCCTTGTTATATGCAAGGTTAAGGATCTTTGCGGTCTGGAGGAATTTTCGGATGTTGGTGTCGTGATCCTGCTGGTCGTGGCCGCAGATGGTGACATTATCAAGATACGGGAATATTGCCCGTAAACCGTACCGGTCAACCATTCGGTCCATCTCGCGCTGGAAGACCGAGACCCCGTTAGTGACACTGAAGGGAACCCTTAAGAAGTGGTAGAGCTGCCCATCTGCCTCGAAGGCAGTGTACTTGCGGTCACGAGTGCGGATGGGGAGCTGGTTGTAGGCGGACTTAAGATCCACTGTGGAGAAGACCTTGTAATTCGCGATCCTGTTTACCAGGTCGGATATGCGGGGGAGAGGGTACGTGTCCAGCTGTGTAAACCTGTTGATGGTCTGACTGTAGTCGATGACCATCCTATGCTTCTCCCGGTCTTTACCACCAGTACTTGAGCTCTCCAGGGACTGTTGCCAGCTTCAATGACTCCTTCCCTCCGTAGCCGTTGGACCCCTGACTTAATAAAGGTCCGATCCTGGGCACTGTACCGTCTGCTCCTGGTGGTGATGGGTTTGCAATCCAGGGTGAGGTTCACAAACTGGGAAGGCGGATCGACCTTGAGGGTCACGAGGCTGCAGACAGTGAGAGGGGGTATAGGGCCGCCAAATTTGAAAATTAGACTTTGGAGGTTGCACTGGAAGCCTAACCCTAGGAGTGTGGCCGCGCATTGGGGAAGGACGTAGAGCCGGTAATTTTTAAACTCCCTTCCCTGGACCGTGAGGTTTGCTACATAAAACCCCTTTATCTCTACTGAGTGAGAACCGGAAGCCAGGGAGATTTTTTGATTAATGGGGTGGACGGGGAGAGAACAGCGCCTTACCGTGTCGGGGTGTATGAAGCTCTCCGTGCTCCCAGAGTCGATTAAGCAGGACGTCTCGTGCCCATTGCTTAGTACCGTTATTGTAGCAGTTGAGTGTTCGAGGCCGGGACTGGTCCAGGGTCACCGAGGCTAATCGCGGCAGCAGTTGAATGTTTTCTTCGGGCGGTGTGTGGTCAGCCGAGCTGGGGTCCTGAGTCCATCCAAGATGGCGGCGCCCATTGGTCGCACATGGCTGGGGGTGCACAAAATGGCGGCGCCCAAGCATCGTATGTGGCGTCCACGGGACAAGATGGCGGCACCCGGAGGCCGCACAATGCCCTGGATGAGGAAGATGTCGGCGCCCGCTGGCCACACTAGGACCGTGGAGAGGATTGTGGTGGCGATCCGCATTCGCCACCGGAGACCGCAGTGACCGCCCGGGCCTGGCATACCGCCACAAAGTGGCCCTTTTTACTGCATCCCTTGCAGGTGGACGTGCGGGCCGGACAGCGCTGCCGGGGGTGCTTGGCCTGCCCGCAAAAATAGCAGTGGGGATCCCAGAGGTTGCCAGGCCGTTTTGCAGCACAAGCTTGCGGGGGGATGGGAGATGTCTCGGAGTTGGCCGCGGAGGGGGATTCCACGCTGCCCAGGGGTCTGTCGCGCGGTCGGGGGCGTAAGCGCGGGCGTTTCGGGAGTCCACATCCAGGGAGACGGCAAGAGCCCGTGCCTCCTTGAGGCCTAGGATGTCTTTCTCCAGCAATCGCTGGCGGATTTAGGTGGACCGCATACCTGTAACGAAAGAGTCCCGGATCAAAAGTTCTGTGTGGTCGCTCGCCGAAACTTGCCGTCAGCTGCAGTTTCTCCCCAACTGCAAGAGCGCACGGTAGAATTCTTCCAGCGATTTTCCCCCAGGGATTTGTTGCCTCGTCGCTAGCAGATGTCGGGCGTAGACCTGGTTTACTGGGCGAATATAATGTCCTTTTAGCAGCTCCATTGCTGCATCGAAGTCGTCTGCGTCCTCGATGAGGGTGTAAATTTCTGGGATCACCCTCGAGTGCAAGACTTGCAATTCCTGTTCTCCAGTGGGTGTGTTTTTGGCCATTCCGAGATATCCGTTAAAACACGCCAGCCAGTGCTTGAAGGTTGCCGCTGAGTTTGCCGCGTGGGGGCTGAGTTGCAGACACCCCGGCTTGATTCGGAGCTCCATCCGTTTAAATCTAGCTTATTAAATTGATGCACGATCAATGACTACTAAAACGAGGTTGTAGTCCAACGAAAGGCTTTAATCTAGATGTTTCCCCCAGCAGCTCGGGTACAGAAAGAAGGCTGCTGGGGCGGCACGGGCTCTTATACCCCTCCTTGCAGGGCGGAGCTACCATACAGCTTGACCAATGGGAAACATACAATATCTATCAATGGTGTTCCAGCATTACAAGGTACCATAATATTTCTACACCAACTACCACACAGTATTTACGAATGAGAGGGGCCATATTGTTGGAGAGGACAGTGTGAAACAGACTGGTCAGCTCGAGGAGATACTTGTTAAGAAGGAAGATGTGTTGGGAATTTTGAAAAACTTGAGGATAGACAAGTCCCCCAGGCCTGACTGGATATATCCAAGGATTCTATGGGAAGCAAGAGTTGAAATTGCAGAGCCATTAGCAATGATCTTTTCGTCCTCTCTGTCAACAGGGGTGGTACCAGAGGATTGGAGAATGGCGAATGTCGTGCCCCTGTTCAAAAAAGGGAATAGGGATAACCCTGGGAATTACAGGCCAGTTAGTCTTACTTAGGTGGTAGGCAAATTAATGGAAAGGGTACTGAGGGATAGGATTTCTGAGCATCTGGAAAGACACTGCCTGATTAGGGATAGTCCGAACGGATTTGAGAGGGGTAGGTCTTGCCTCACAAGTCTTATTGAATTCTTTGAGGAGGTGACCAAGCACGTGGATGAAGGTAAAGCAGTGGATGTAGTGTACGTGGATTTTAGTAAGGCATTTGATAAGGTTCCCGATGGTAGGCTTATGCAGAAAGTAAGGAGGCATGAGATAGTGGGAAATTTGGCCAGTTGGATAACGAACTGGCTAACCGATAGAAGTCAGAGAGTTGTGGTGTGTGGCAAATATTCAGCCTGGAGCCCAGTTACCAGTGGCGTACCGCAGGGATCAGTTCTGGGTCTTCTGCTGTTTGTCATTTTCATTAATGACTTGGATGAGGGAGTTGAAGGTGGGTCAGTAAATTTGCAGATGATACGAAGATTGGTGGAGTTGTGGATAGTGAGGAGGGCTGCTGTCGGCTGCAAAGAGACATAGATAGGATGCAGAGCTGGGCTGAGAAGTGGCAGATGGAGTTTAACCCTGAAAAGTGTGAGGTTGTACATTTTGGAAGGACAAATATGAATGCGGAATACAGGGTTAACGGTAGAGTTCTTGGCAATGTGGAGGAGCAGAGAGATCTTGGGGTCTATGTTCATAGATCTTTGAAAGTTGCCACTCAAGTGGATAGAGCTGTGAAGAAGGCCTATGGTGTGCTAGCGTTCATTAGCAGAGGGATTGCATTTAAGAGCTGTTAGGTGATAATGCAGCCATACAAAACCTTGGTAAGGCCACATTTGGAGTACTGTGCAGTTCTGGTCGCCTCATTTTAGGAAGGATGTGGAAGCTTTGGAAAATGGGCAAAGGAGATTTACCAGGATGTTGCCTGTAATGGAGAGTAGGTCTTACGAGGAAAGGTTGAGGGTGCTAGGCCTTTTCTCATTCGATCAGAGAAGGATGAGGGGAGACTTGATAGAGGTTTATAAGATGATCAGGGGAATAGATAGAGTAGACAGTCAGAGACTTTTTCCCCGGGTGGAACAAACCATTACAAGGGGACATAAATTTAAGGTGACTGGTTGATCATTAGCAAGGCAATGTAGAATGTCGTCAACAGTACTATCAAGCGGCATTTATAAGTTCATAAGATACTCAGCAGAATTAGGCCATTTGGCCCATCCGAGTCTGCTCCATCATTCAATCGTGGCTGATCTCATCCCAGCCTTAACTCCACTGTCCTGCTTGTTCTCCATAAACCCTTCAACTCATTAGTAATTAAAAATATCTTAAATTTACTCACTGTCCCAGCATCCACCGCACTCTGGGGTCTCGAATTCCACAGAGATCTCAATCCTTTGAGTGAAGTAGTTTCTCCTCCATGCCGTTTAAATTTGCTACCTCTTATCCCAAGACTGACTTGTTCCAGCATGCTCCACAAGAGGAAGCATTCACACCATGTCTACTTTATCCATACTTTATATAATCTTGTATACCTCACTTTGATCTCCCCATATGCTTCAAAACTATTCAATTTCTCTTCATATGACTAGCCGCTCATCTCTGGAATCAACCTCGTGAACCACCTCTGAACAGCCTCCAATGCCAATACATCTTTCCTCCACTAAGGGGACCAAAACTGCAACAACCTACTCACTGAAACTCAGTTTGTGTTCTGCCAAGGCCACATTACAGCCTAAGTCCAAACATGGGCAAACACGACTAGCATAAAGGAAAATGGTTGTGGTTGTTGGAAGGCAATCATTTCAGTCTCTGGATACCACTGCAGGAATCCAGCAGGGTAATATGCTAGGTCCATTTTCAGCTGTTTCATCAATAACCTTCCCTCCATCATAAGCTTAGAAGTGGAAATGTTGGCTAATGATTGCACTATGTTAGCACCATTCACCACTCCTCAGATACTGAAGCAGTCCGTGTCCAAATGCTGCAAGACCTGGACAATATTCCAGCTTGAACTGGTAATTGGTAAGTAATATTCGAGCCGCGCAAGTAACGTTTGAGCCACACAAGTACCAGACACTGACCACCTCCAAGAGAGAAGCCCCATGACATTTAATGGTAGCACTATTGCTGAATCCCCCACTATCAACATCTTGAGGTATTATTGACCAGGAATTAAACTGGACTGGCCATATTAATACTTTGGCTACAACAGCAGCTCAGGGGCTAGGAATCCTGTGGTGAGTAACTCACCTCCTGACTTTGTAAAGCCTGTGAACCATATGCAAGACACAAATCAGGACTACGATGGAATACATTCCACTTGCCTGGATGAGTGCAGCTCAAACAACACAATAAGCTCAACACCATTCAGACAAGGCAGCCTGCTTGAATAGAACCACATCCACCACCTTCAATATCCACTCCCTCCACCAACAATGCACAAAGCTAGCAGTGTGTACCAGATACATGATGCACTGCTCCTTCGACGGCACCCTCCAAACCTATGATTTCTACTACCTAGAAGGATGAGGGCACCAAACCCATGGGACTACCACCACCTGCAAGTTATCCTCCAAGCCACACATTCAGAGCTATATTTCCACTCCTTCACTATCACTGGGTTAACATTCTGGAACTGCCTTCTTAACAGCACTTGTGTTTATAACTACACTGCATGGACTGCAGCAGTTCAAGAAGGGAGCTCACCACCACCTTCTCAAGGGTATTAGGAATGGACAATAAATGCTAGCCTAGCCAGTGATGCCCACATTTTTGCAAATTAATTTAAAAACTGACTAAATTAGCCTGTTCTCTGGTTTGGTTCTGGAACATTTTGTTCTAAGAAACTCTCAAATGCACTCAACTCAACCTCAAGGCTACCCTTTGTTAATGTGAATAGCCCAATCGATATTAAGATTAAAATTGTCTACAGTTATTGCAGTTCCTCTACATGCCCCCACAACTGTACTGCTCTCATCCTTAATTGACAAATTACCCATCTCCTTGTCCTTTTTTCTCTCTCCTTCTGAAATGATAATGCCCTTGACCATTCAGTTCTTTGCTTCAGTCAACATGTAGCCACATCTCTGTTAAGGTGACCGTGTCATACCCATTTATTGCAAATTGTGCTATCAATTTATCCATCTGGTCAGGAATGTTGCAGGGATTCAGATAAAGATCTTTTAATTGTGCCTTTTTATTACCATTTTTCCTACTCTGAACTAATTTCATGCTGCACTCTTGTGTTTGTATGCTCCTTCCTGTCATACTCTGCCCACTATCATTGCCACTGTACACTTACTGTCTTATTATTTCTCATCAACTTTACAAATATCCCCTCATATGAAGCTCCACCAGCCCCGCCCCCTCCTATCCACCCCCAATTCCCACTGGCCCTGAACTATTTTTTGTGAAACCAATTAAATTAAATCAAACGAACGAAGGGGAAATGTAAAAGGGGCAACCCCTTAAATGGATATTGTCTTAAAAACGAATCACAAATGAAACTTAAACATAAAATTAAAATGTGACTTAAGGGGTCAATGTGACACCCCAGTCCCTGCGGTGCCCAGCGGGTATGGGTGGCCTCGACGCCGCCAATGGATACCACATGGTCCCTCTCCAGGAACACTCGGCTTCACTGGCCCTGACCACGGACAAAATTAGAATTACCTCACCTAATGTGTGTGACTGTCTCCTGACAATATATCGGCAAGTGCATGCTGTGACAATTTATTGTTAAGCTAGTTGCCTTATTAAAGACCGGTAATGGTTATTGGCTCAACCTCCAAAAGAGTAAAAATGGACACAGCTGGAACAGTTTCTGGGGGGTAATTATATGGAGCTTGTTTCTCCACTGAGTTGGATGCAGGATAAACTTGCTGAAGGTAAAAGACAAGCTGCTGTCTTATTCCTCTTATCATATACTGACATTTAATAACACCTGACATTTAATGTTAACACCTCCTGGGACAGAATGTCCACGTAACTCCCCTGATGCATCGCAGTGTTCAAAGCGATGTAGACTCCAGCTGTAGACTCCAGCTCATCAACTCTGAACCAAAGTTCTTTGTGCTTCAGCCACTTATGCGATGTAGTTGTGTGGATCACACTAGTTCCACGTGCCACAGCTGCAACACTTGTGCTGCCATCTTTAATACAGTTTATTCAATAAGTTGGCTTCCAAATTTAGAAATTCCATTCAATGATAATTTACTGCACTGGAGTGCTGCTTTGGATGCATTAAAGTGCTTACATTGGAGTTTGGTGGATGAGGGAGTTAAGTGAAGAGGAGAAAGAGGTGATCCTTCAATTTTCTACTTTTCATCAGCCTCCACGAGCTGGCTCTTACTACAGGGGAAACCCATAAAATAGCGGAAGTTCAGAGAGATAACCCAAAAAGCAGCAGAGAGAGGGAGCTGGTAGTTTATAAACAAAAGCGAAAAGTGACATCACAGGAATCCTGTAAATTGATTGGTTGGTAAGTATAGGCCTTTCTGGACTTGTCAGAGGAGACGATTGTTGAATTTCAGGTGCGTTATTATATTATATCCTACTGCAGTAAACGCTTTATATAAAGTTGAAGGTATATCATTGCAGCTCGGGTATGTGGAATATGCATCCGGTGGAATGTGGGAAGTCATGCAGGCAGAAAGTGATGTTGATGAGTACATTGTAGGAAGTGTCATTGAATGCAGAAACTTGAGCTGGAGTCACTATGGTACATCTGCAAGGCTGAGAATTATGTGGATAACATATCTAGGGCAGTGGTCACCGCAGCTAGGAAGTACACAGGCGATGAGGGAATGGGTGACTGCCAGAGTAAGAAAAACAGGCAGGATCTCCTGAGCCATCTCGGTCTCGTAACTGCTTTTCCATTTTAGATACTGGTGAGCAAGATGGTTCCTCGGAAGGCTGGAGCAAGAGCCAAATTCTTGGTACCACGGGTAGCTCAGCTGCACACTGGGTGAGGAGGAAGAGTGGAAGTGTTACAGTGGTTGGGAATTCCATAGATAAGGGAGTAGACAGGTGTTTATGTGCCACAGACGTGGCTCCAGAATGGTGCTGCTCCCATGCATTTTCTGCCCTAGTCCTTCTCGGTGAAAGAGGACGAGGATTGGATAGAGCTTCCAAATGAGCATTGGTGAGCTACTGAGATACAGTACATGCATTGGTGTTGGAAGGGATGAATGTTTAAGTGATGAATGGGGTGCCGATCAAGCAGACTGTTTTGTCTGGGGTGGTATTGAGCTTCTTGTGTTGGACTCGACTTATCCAGGAAAATATCTTATTGGAGAGTATTTACTGAAGAGTATTTTATTGCACTCCTGACTTGTGCCTTGTAGATGGTGGACAGGTTTTGCAGAGTCATGTGGTTAGTCATCTCAGGATTCTGACTTTCTGACCTGCGCCACAATATATGGCTCATCAGTTAATTTTCGGGTTAATCGTAATTTCCATGAGGTTGAGATTGGCCTGTACGTTGGTTTGTAATTAGTAGTAACCGTGGCCTGATACCTAGGGTGTAGCTGTCAAATCACCTCCCCCTGCTGTTTTAATGGTTCCTGTATGCCATCCATCTATCCCCCTTTGCTGTTATCAATAGACAGATTGGAGCCACAGCAAATGGTACAGTGTCCCACACTGAGTGACAAACCTTGAGACCGAACACCTGCAAATTCCACCCCTGAAACCTATTCAGAGACACATTGTGTCCTTGTATTATTACACTTAGCAGTTTGTTTTTTACTGTGTAAGTCCTCCCAGTATAATAGAACTAAAGTTTTTAAACTGGCTTTAGTGCAATATCTGTCATCTAATGATGCCCAAGTAGCCCTCTTCAGGATCATTGATCTTTCTGTTTGAACCTCTGTGCATTGCTGTGACTCGGCCTTGTGGTTGAATGGCAACAATCCTATTGCTGAGATCTGCTCTAGAGATTTGAGTTTATAATGTAGACTGATACTTCAGTGCCACGCCTATTGGAATCTTTTGGATGGGTCTTGTGTCCAGCTTTCTACCATTTTCAGTGGGTGAGTTCATGTCCTAGACAATTATCCCTCAACTAAGAATGAAAACAGATTGTGTGATCATTTGATTCAAACTTTTTTCTTGCTACTTTTGAAATTGATTTTCTGCTGAATCAAAAAAATGGCTGGTACAAGTCACATGGCCATAGCATTGGCCCTTTGTTCTGAAAACGACCAAGAGTGGTGCAGTGATTAGCACTGCTGCCTCACAGTACCAGGGACCCGGATTCGATTCTGGTGATAGGGGATTGGGCTAGGTAGGCTGCTCTTTTGGATTGTCGATGCAGACTCAATATGCCAATGGCCTTCTTATGCACTGTAGGGATTCTATGGAACAGAAATTACAAGAAAATAATCCTCATCATCCACAGCCAGTTGTGAGGACATTATAATCCCAAAAGCAGGGGACTTGCAGGTTGAAGCCCATTATGTTAACACACCCATCTCACACCCTTTAGATTTTTTTTCTTTCAAATATATATGTGGACCTGCATTCCATATAAATTTGGACACTAGTTGGATCTAATCTAGCCTGAATAAAATGGCTGGATTTCAGATTCAGTGTGACAAATCAAGATCAGTATTCTGTAATCACACCTATGAAATCTACATAAGTGGGCTGATTGAGAGCCTGAGTAAATGGTAGAAATGTGAAAGTAGAAGAAAATATTTTTAATTCCACATGTTCCTTTATATTGTAAAATGGTATAAACACATATTGTTAAAACTGTTCTCATTAGTGGAAGGATTGAGAACATAAGCGAACAGATTTAATTAATAAAAGTAGCAATGGAGGCCAATCATAAACTGGATGTGGCAGATCTGAGATTTCATTTGACCTATTTGTTGTGGGATTGCTTAGCTTGGTCTATAGCATACTGTTTCCACAGCTTTGTATGTTTGTAGGTCTGTGTTGTAGTTTCACATTTTATGGGGGTATGTTTGGTGCTGTCCTTGACTTGCTTTCCTATATTCATTGCTTCAGAGTTGGTCACTTGGCTTCATGGTAATGGTAGAGCAAGAGATATGCTGAACTCTTGAGATTAGGGATTGCAATGGAATACAATTCTTCTGACACCTCGTAGAAGATGCCAATATTTGAGTTGCTTGATTTGATCTGAAACTATCCGATTTAGCACAGTGGTAGTGCAACAAAACATGATGGAAGGTATCGGCAGTGTAGATCTGCGACTTTATCTCAACAAAGACTATATGGTGGCCACTTTGCCAATACCCTCATGGACAGATATATCTGCAACAGGTAGATGGTGAGCTGAGGTCAAGTTAGGTTTTTCAATTAGTTCTCACCAACTGCCTCAATTCCAGTATAGCAGATATGTCCTTCAGGAACTGCCTAGCTTGGTCAGTAATCATGCAACAGATGGGCATTAAAGTCCTTCACTTGAGTACATTCTGTGCCCTTTATGCCTCTGTGCCTCCTCGAAGTGGTGTTCAATGTGGACTAGCTCATTCAGAATATACCTTTGCAAAAAGTCAGGGAATTTGTTTTATATAACAGTATAAATAGCTCTTTGGGTTGGGGTAAATTCCAGGCAGAATTAATATGCATTTTGCAATGGCTATTTGAAAGAGGTTTTGGATAACTCCAAAGATTACTGGCTCACCATATGGTTAATTATGGTTAATGCTTGACTTGAGAAAAAGGACAACATCATTTGAGGAAGAGGAATTCATGCTCATACCAAAATTTAACAAGAACATTTTGTAAATATATCTATTATTGTTATCCTATTTAGATATGATTTACTGCAAGTCAGTATTAAATTTGAAATTTTGCGGCATTAAAAATCAATCCATTTTATATCGCTACGGTTAATCTTGTAGTTTATTCATTCTAGTATAATCCCTAATCTATTAATTAATCTGATGCTAATTGTACCAAATGATTAAATACATCCTCTGCTTTAACAGGTTGGGAAGGCCCTCCACCACCTCGAGGATGTGAAGTGTTTGTAGGAAAGATTCCACGAGACATGTATGAAGATGAACTGGTACCTGTGTTTCAACGAGCAGGGAAAATCTATGAATTTAGGTTGATGATGGAATTTAGTGGTGAGAATCGAGGTTATGCTTTTGTAATGTATACTACAAGAGAAGAAGCTCAGAATGCAATCAAAATGCTTAACAATTATGAAATTCGACCTGGAAAATTTATTGGTGTTTGTGTTAGCTTGGATAACTGCAGATTGTTCATTGGTGCAATTCCAAAAGAGAAAAAAAAGGAAGAAATCCTTGAGGAGATGAAGAAGGTTACTGAAGGTGTCGTTGATGTTATTGTCTATCCCAGTGCCACTGACAAGACGAAGAATCGTGGATTTGCATTTGTGGAATATGAATCTCATAGAGCTGCAGCAATGGCTAGAAGAAAACTTATTCCAGGTACAATGCTATTTTAGGAGTAATTTAATACGGCAACTGGATTTGTAAATCCTATTGTTATAGGAGGAGTTCATGGGAGGAAAAAATGCATTGACTCAAACTGTAGAATGATATCAACAACTGTTAGGCTCCTGATTTCAACTAAGCCTTTGATTGAGCTATTGAGTGAGTGTCAGGCATTTTCCAACCCTGTCACATTTTTGGTTTCACACGGGGCCTGAAGCCAAATCTAAAGTGAGTTAAACAGAAAGAATGGTGTGGTGACTCTTTAGTTAGAAATAGTTTTAAGCCAAAAAGAGGCACTAAATTTAGTTGTGAAAAGGATCTGTAAAAAAAATAATAATTTTGCTGTAACTTTTATTGAGAATGTCTTTGGTGCTTTTGATGGTTTGTTACGGTAAGTTTGGCATAACTGTTGGGAAGGTCATTTACGTGTGTGAGCAGAATTTCTTGCAAAGCTCAACAGGGTGGGTGTCACAAGGATGTTTCCTCTCATCTAAGGGGCCTGGAACCAGGAGACAAAGGGCGCAATCTAATGGCCTCGTCGTGCCCGACCTGGGACATGCCGAAGCCGGTAAACTAGATTTGCGAAGCTCATTATGCAATGCGCGATCTCGGGAGACGTTGTGATCTGGATCTCTCCCTAAATGGGTGGGGTTCAGATTTGCATATTTAAGTGTGCAGTTAAACTTACTTAAATATGTTTGCGCCGGAGTTACCCGAGCGGACGTCATTTAACGCTTTCCACAAACATGGACCAGGCGTACCAACGCTTGGAGGGGTGTCTCCCAGGTGATCAGGGGCCCCCATGTGGTCAGGCTCTGGGCAGGTTGGCACCCTGGCACTGCCACCTGGATGCCCTGGCACCACCGTGGTGCTCTGCTGGCATCTTGCCCGTGACAGGTACTGGGCCTGGGGATGCCCTGCCCTCATGAGGTGGGGTGCAGGTCTTCGAGCACCCCCCAAGTGGGGTGGGGCATTAAAAATGGCACCCTGAACTCTTCCTGTACTGTGAACTGAGCTTGTTAGTGCAGGAAATGAGCCTGAGTGCAGCCTCGGCCGGGTGGTTGTGTGTTGTTTGCGGGACCAGAAGATCCCACCGCATGAACTGCTAGAAGATCTTGCCGGATAATATCCTTCAGAATATTTTTTCTCAATGGGATCCTTTTTGTAGGTACTAGTTAAATAAGGAGGACCTTATCTAGCATAGGTAATGTAACATTTATGGACCTCCGTATTCCTTAATAGATTTTTACATTTTCGTTCCAAGTTATAGTTATAATGACATTGAGTCCATGCTGATTTGCTGGAGAACCATGCAGTCAATCCCATTCCTCTGCCCTTTCCCTGTATCCCTGAAAGTTTGTTTCAGGGCCACAGGGAATTTCCTTTCAAAATCATTGATCATCTTTGCTTCCACCACCTTTATAGGCAGTAAATTCCAGGTTATTAATATTTGCCGCCACATCCTCCACAACTATTTCCCCAAACCTTAAATCTGTGTCGCCTCATTGATCAGCAAATATAAATTACCTTTGTTTGTCTACTTTATCTAGCCTTGTCATAATCTTATATAACTCCAAAAAATCTTCCCTCAATCTCCTTTGCTGAAAGGAGAACTACCCCAAATTTTTAAACTACACTTACAGCTAAAATCATTCATCCTAAAGTAATTGTTTGATCTTCTCTGCGTGCTCTCAAGGACCCTCGCATCCTTCCCAAAGTGTGGTGAGCAGAATTCAATGCAGTTCTATAATAATTGTGGCCTAGCCAGGGCTTTAGAATGGTTCAGCCTAATTTCTCTGCTTTTGTGCTCAATGGCCCCATTTAGTAGCCCATGGCCCCATAGGTGCAGCTAATTAGTGTCTAAATATGTCCTGCCAACTTCAAAGATCTTTACATGTGAACCTGGACTTCTGCCCTTGCACATTCTTAGTAATTGTGCCATTTGAACCCATATTGTCTCCCCCTATTTCTTCTGCCACAACTATTCACCGCACACTTTATATTTTCAAATCCATTTGCTACTTGTCTGCCCATTGGACTAGACTATCTACATCCTGTTGCGATCAATTGGTATTATCCTTGCATTTGGCCACACCGCCAAGTTTGGCACCATTGGCAAATCTTGAAAATCTTTTCCGTTCCAACATCCAAGACATTTATATATATCCCTGGTCGTGCACTCCGAGCCTGCGCGGACCAGCTGGCAGATGTGTTTGAGGACATCTTTAACCTGTCCCTACTTCGCTCCGAGGTCCCCACCTGCTTCAAGCAGATCACCACCATAATGGTGCCAAAGAAGAACCAGGCACCGTGCCTCAATGACTACCGACCAGTGGCCCTTGACATGTCGTAATGAAGTGCTTCGAGAGGTTGGTCATGAAGCGCATCAACTCCATACTTCCAGAACGCCTTGATCCACTGCAATTCGCATACCGCCGCAACCGGTCCACAGCAGATGCCATCTCCCTGGCCCTACACTCATCCCGAGAGCATCTCGACAACAAGGGCTCCTACATCAGACTCCTATTTGTTGACTGCAGCTCTGCCTTCAACACCATAATCCCAGTCAAGCTCATATCTAAGCTCCAAAATTTAGGACTTGCTCCTCACTCTGCGACTGGATCCTTGACTTTCTGATTCACAGACTACAATCAGTAAGAATGAACAACAACACCCCCTCCACAATAGTCCTCAATACTGGGGCCCTGCAAGGCTGCGTACTTAGCTCCCTGTACACACAACTGCGTGGCAAAATTTGGTTCCAACTCCATCTACAAGTTTGCTGACGATACGACCATAGTGGGCCGGATCTCGAATAATGACGAGTCAGAATACAGGAGGGAGATAGAGAACCTCATGGAGTGGTGCAACGACAACAATCTATCCCTCAATGCCAGCAAATCTAAAGAACTGGTCATTGACTTTAGGAAGCAAAGTACTGTAAGTAAGTATCAGCATCAACAGGGCCGAGATGGTAAACAGCTTCAAATTCCTAGGGGTACACATCACCCAAAATCTGTCCTGGTCCACCCACGTCGACGCTACCACCAAGAAAGCATAACAGTGCCTATACTTCCTCAGAAAACTAAGGAAATTCGGCATGTCCATATTAACTCTTACCAACTTTTACAGATGCACCATAGAAAGCATCCTACCTGGCTGCATCACAGCCTGGTATGGCAACTGCTCGGTCCAAGATCAGAAACTTCAGAGAGTCATGAACACAGCCCAGTCCATTACATGAACCTGCCTCCCATCCATTGACTCCATCTACACCTCCCGCTGCCTGGGGAAAGCGGGCAGCATAATCAAAGACCCCTCCCACCCGGCTTACTCACTCTTCCAACTTCCTCCGTTGGGCAGAAGATACAAAAGTCTGAAAACACGCATGAATAGACTCAAAAACAGCTTCTTCCCCGCTGTTACCAGACTCCTAAACGACCCTCTTATAGACTGACCTGATTAACACTATGCTTCACCCGATGCCGGTGTCGATGTAGTTACATTGTGTACCTTGTGTTGCCCTATAATGTATTTTCTTTTCTTTTTTTTCATGTACTTAATAATCTGTTGAGCTGCTTGCAAAAAAAATACTTTTCATTGTACCTCGGTATACGTGACAATAAACAAATCTAATCCAATCCAATCAAAAAAGCTGTATCCCTATAATGGAACCTTGGGGAACATCATGGTTTAACATCCAACATCGTAAACAACTATTTACTCAACAGCAAAGTGATCCAACCATGGCTCACAAAAGAAGTTAGAATGTATTAGATCAAAGGAAGAGGCTTATATAGTTACTAAAAATGGCAGTAAACCTGAGGAGTAGGAGCACTTCAGAATTCAACAAAAGAGGACCAAGAAACGGATAAAGAAAGGGAAAATAGAATATGAAAGTAAACAATCAAGAAACAAAAAAAACGACTAAGTAAAATATTGTTTTGGTATGTTAAAGTAAAATATTAGCAAAGACAAATGACAAGCAGTGACAGGAGTATTTATAATGAGAATAAGGAAATGGCAGAGAAACTAAACTGGGCAGAAATATCTGCTCCTGCTCGCAGAGAGAATCATGGCAGGCAGATCACAAAATTTGGCGTGATAGACAAAGTCAGTTTCCCAGAAAATTGGTTTAGAATTTTGTTCCTCTAACTTTGGTGGGTTAAAGGCGAGTTCAGTTTCCCGCTGTTCCATGTCAGGAACCACGTGTGCAATTAATTTGCATCTCATGAATAGCTCATTAAAATGCTAGCTCACTGGAATCGCGTTCCCCCTCAAAATTAGAATGGTCTGTTTGCGGACTGTAAGGGCTGGGCGCAGGAGACAATACCAGCGGGGTGATAGGGGGATGGGGGAGATGGAAGCAAGACGGGTGGGGTGATTGAACTCTGGAGGGCAAGGGGAAAACAGAGGTAGGACAGAGAGCCGAGGAACAAAGTGGAGTAGTGAAAGACTGCCTTTGGGAAAGGGCTGTAGGACTGTCCAAGGAGGAATAAGAGACTGTCCTGAGGCTCGCTGTCGGGGACATATTAAGCAGATTGCTCTGGAGCTGTTAGTGGGCTCTGTATGGCACGTCTTTGGTGGGGAGGGCCTCTCTGGACATTGAAGAATGTGCCCAGTATGGTGCATACATAGAGCATGGTCAGTCACAAAGAAATTCAGTCCTGTAGGTGGGGCATGGTCATCAGGCGAGGCATCTGCATCCAGTAGATCAGGAGCTGAAAATCCATGGGGGCACATTGGATGATCTCATGGGGTAGTCCTGGAAAGTCGGGGTGCATGTGACCTCGAAGAGGAGGGGGTCAGGTTGACGGAAAGCATGGGGACATGGGGTTCGGGGAGGGGTGGGGTATTGGTGTTAAGATATGGCAGGTGGTAATTAGGAGAAGGTTAACGGCTAAAGTCAGAAACAAGTATTGCAAACCACCTTTGGAGATTTTTAATATTAAATTAAAATGTTTTTTAAACAAAACATTTTTTAACACAAGATTTTACACAGTTAAAAGTAGTCCTACAAACATTTCCCCCAAATATTTCTGTTTAGTTAAACATCCTTTTACAGGCAACAGTCCTCATAGATTCTTAATCTATAAAAATCCTAATTATGGCAGCACGGTGGCGCAGTGGTAGCACTGCAGTCTCACGGCGCCGAGGTCCCAGGTTCGATCCCGGCTCTGGGTCACACTGTCCGTGTGGAGTTTGCACATTCTCTCCGTGTTTGCGTGGGTTTCGCCCCCACAACCCAAAGATGAGCAAGGTAGGTGGATTGAACACGCTAAATTGCCCCTTAATTGGATAAAATGAATTGGGTACTCTGAAATTTTAAAAAATAAGAAAGAAAAAAAAAAATCCTAATTATATAACTACAGGGTAGATATTTCACAAGGTTCTCTCACTTGCTAAAAGAAATCAAAGGTTTGTAACAAAACTCTGCTTTCTGAAACCGATGAACACTTTTCTGAGGTTGGTTAGAACTCGGGTTGCTTCTTTCACAGTTCTCTAAACACAGCCCATTCTTCAAGACTGGCCACTCTCTGCCTATACAGCTTACAACTTTTTATAGAAACATACATAGAAAATAGGAGTAGGCCATTTGGCCCTTCGGGCCTGCTCTGCCATTCATTATGATCATGGCTGATCAAATTCAATACCCTGATCCCACCTTTTCCCCCCCCACTCCCCATTGGAAACAATTTTTCTGAATCTACCCTTTCGATGAGATGAGATCCCCTCTCACTCTTCTAAACTCCAATGAATATAATCCTTTCCTTAAATGTATTTTTTCTCTATCATCTCTCAATCCATTGTTCTTCACCTCCTTGGAAGTTAAAATCTTTTGCATTCGTGGCTACTACTTTTGGGTAAAAAGAAACAAAACACTTTGATTTATTCATTTATGATCTTTGTCAGTTCAAATTTTTCCATTTGAAACACGACGAAACTTCAACTGAGCCCTTTATCTTCGAATGCAGATTTCTATTCATGTTAGATATTCCATCTTGACTTTGCTCATCTCCACTTTTTAACTGCTTATTTTTACACCGAACCCCTTTAGATGATTTAAACCTTACACTGTCTTCAGTTAGACTGTAAATTTGTCATTCACGCACAAGCCTGTTTCACAATATCACAATGACATTGGGAAAATATGATGAACACGATCTAATGGGAAAATGTCAAAGTCTGGTTTTGGGCAGGTGTGGTAGTCACCACTGTTGTGTATAATATGTGTATTAGAGGTAATACAGCAAGGCTCCTGTACTACAGGTATGGGGATAGATCCCTGCCTGCTGGCTCCACCCAGTAGGCGGAGTATAAATGTGTGTGCTCACGAGCTGCTGCCATTTCGGTAGCAGCTGCAGGAGGCAACACATCTCTGCTTAATAAAGCCTCGATTACTCTCTACTCTCGTCTCATCGTAATTGATAGTGCATCAGTGGGTTTGGCGGGGTGTTTCATGATGGCCGCTTTGGCAAGATCACGGCCCATATTCAATGGCACTTAGTGCCAAAGATAAGCCCCCACGATATTCTCAA
Organism: Scyliorhinus torazame; assembly: GCF_047496885.1. NCBI lineage: Eukaryota > Metazoa > Chordata > Chondrichthyes > Carcharhiniformes > Scyliorhinidae > Scyliorhinus > Scyliorhinus torazame. The sequence continues at coordinate 73,617,357 of NC_092709.1, read as the reverse complement.
AATTACTGGCTCCCTCGCAGTCTGATTTGCCCAACTTGCACCTCAGCAGCTTGCCGCTAACAAGGGGGAGCTGCTTTTAAGCGCTCCCTCACCACTCCCACGCAACACACAAGTATGGCAGCGCGCAGACCTGTTCCTCACTTTGTGGATACTGACCTCAAGGCTTCTCGACACTTTGGATGAGAGGCGGTGCATCCTGTTTCCCTGAGGGGGTTGGAGGATCAGTAGGAGGGTCAACAATGCTGCCTGGGTGGCAGTGGCTGTCAGTGTGGGCAGCATGACGAGGAGGACCGCCGTCCAATGTTGGAAGAAGACAAACTACCTCCAATGAGCTGCAAGGTTAAGTTATAACCTCATTCCTGGCAGCAGAAACTCACCAAAGTTTCTTCCAAACCCAAGACTGCTACTATCAGAAGGGCAAGAGCAGCAGTTACTTGGGTACACCACTACCTCGAGGCTCCCCTCCAAGTCACTTACTATCCTGATTTGGAAATATACCATGCTTCCTTCACTGTCAAAACCCTGGAACTTCCTCCTTAACAACACTGGATGTACCTGCATCGGTTCAAGGAGAAAGCTCAACACAACCGTTTTAAGGGCAATTCGGGACGGGCTATAAATGCTGGCCTAGACAGCGATGCCCACATCCGGTCAATGAAATAAAAAAAATAGCCACATTCTCCATGAGGAACTCACACTGCACAGACTTGGTGGGCATCTGATGCCAGTGACTCTTAAGGTAACATTTATAAAACTAGGAAGAAGGAATACTTCACCCCAGGAAAGATGACTCTGACCAATAAGGGCTGGATTCTCCACCGGCGGGATGCTTCATTTTGCCGGCAGCCTGGGGGTTCCCAGACGGCGTGGGGCTGCCCCACAATGGGAAACCCCATTGACCAGCCGGCGTAACTGAGCATCCCGCCGGCGGAGTGAAACAGAAATGTGGCGGGGCGGACAATCCAGCCCAATGTATCTTTTATGTTGAAACAAAATTCAATGTAAACACAGCATTACCCACATTAACATCAAATAAATAGCTTTACAATGATCAGTTAAACCATTCTTAAATAAAAGGAAATAACTTTAACTGATTATCAACACCTGCCACCAATTCCAATTAAGCAACCCAATACAGTTCAAATGCCACTTATCAATAAAGTTAACAAAACGGGTTACTTGCTTACCTATGCAGACTTTTGGAGAGAGAGACCAATTTCAAGAACAACATGAATATCCTTCTGTCTTGTCATACTCTTCTGCTCAACCTAACAGCATTAGGCAAAACTGCAAACTACAGAAAGACCTGCCTCCTCCCATTAATTACATTATTTATATCCCAAAAAGATGTCCCATTACCTGCTTAGCTAGGACTAAATACAATCCCTCATAAATTATCCACTCCAGGGAATCTTCTGCAATCAGAATAATATTCTATCAACCACCCCTCTGTAAACAAGTAAAATGGTTAAAATCAACCATTACAGCTCACATTTTACAACTTGTTAATTACAGCTTTAGTCGACATAGGGCGCGATTTAACACCCAAATCCTTTGTTACAGCTTTAGTAGACTTAATGCTCAAAAAAGAGTCCTGTTTTGGATGCATATAGCGGGGTCATTCACAGTGCCTGCAGTACTGAGAACAACCCCCTATCAAATGGGACTCTGTTGTTTATTTTGGCCTCTGCAGGGAACGCCCGGTCGATGCTGCATTCACCTCACTTCCTGCACTGACGAGCTCGGCTCTACGCAGGAAGAGATCGGGATGCCTTTTTAAATGCCGCCTCAATCTCTCGATCCCCCCCTTGGATTCCCCACTGCCCCTTAGGAAATCCTCGAACTCGGTCCAGCCCATAAGGGCAGGGCAGCCCAGGCCAAATCCCTCACATTGGCAACCGGGCACCTTAGCACTGGCACCCTGGCAGTGCCCTGCCAGCCTGGCTGTGCTACCCTGGCAGTGTCAGGCTGCCAAGGTTGCATTGTCAAGGTGCCTGGGTGGCAGTACGAAGATGCCTGGGTGGCAGCGGGAGTGTCTGGGTACCAGCCTGGCCACGCAGGGGCCTCCGGTGGCCTGGAAGCTGACCCCTCCTTGCACCCCAAGGTGCCGTTACGCCTGGTCCATATTTGTGTGGATCTGTGCTAAATGGCACCACGCAAAGTCTCCCAGAATCGGCCGTTCATTCCTGGGCCTGGGGAGAATCAGGCACACTTAATGGCTCACTTAAATATGTTAAACTGGATGTCTCTCTCTCGTTAGATCTTGTGAGGCGTTCTGAGCGTCGTAAATTTTGTGAGAGGCCTCTCACGAGATTTATCGGCCTTGTTCCATCACCGAGTCGGGCGCGACAAGGCAGTTCGATCGCGTCCACAGTCTGAATACTTTAGTATTCAGACTGTGGACGCGATCGAACTGCCTTGTCGCGCCCGACTCGGTGATGGAACAAGGCCGATAAATCTCGTTATAATAACCTTGGTTATTTAATAATATTATTGCAACAAACATGTACCTTAAACCAGACTTTATTAACTTTACTGCAACAAATATAAAATACAATATATATAACAGTTTCTTACACTCATCACACAATTGGCGACACACAAACGCAGAGGTGAAGTGACCTTTTGCAGTAAAGCTCACCATTGCATGTGGTTCAGTATGGATAAGCAAGCCTAGAGCTGTGGGATTCACTGCAATTTGCTGCTTTCTGCAAATGCAGAGCGCCACCAACTGTACGCATGTCGCCATGAGAGCTCCCTGGTAGCAGCCTATGAGTTTCATTAATAGAAAATAATTTTACTCCCTAAATATCCAGCTAATCTGTGATCACAAAAGCAGATAATGCATACTTGTGCTAGTTAGCCGGGGAGCTCTTATGACTCTTATATCTTGCGTTACTCGCAGGTGCCACAGATCTTTTTTTTAACAAGTATTTTCATTCAAATTTTTAGCATTTTAACATTTTACAAATCAAAACTATAACATTACACCCCCAAAGACAATAAACCCTGCATTAACCCCGCCCCCCCAACAGGTGACTAACTATCTCTCCGAAATGCAAAATAAACAAACTACCTCTCTTGTGGAATACCTCATATGCCCCCCCCCCCCCTTAGGGAAAATTTCAGCTTCTCAAAACGTAAGAACTCCATTTGATCCCCCAGCCAGGCCGAGGCACAGAGTGGAGAAGATGACCTCACCCCAACAGAGCCCACCTGCGAGTGATCAACGAGACGAAGGCTAAAACATCTGCTGCCGCTCCCATCTGCAACTCTGGCAGATCCGAAACCCCGAATATGGCCTTCAGTGGACCCGGCTCCAAATCTACATGCAGGATCACCGACGTGGTGCTGAAAAATGACTCTCAAAATTTCTCCAACTTCAGACAGGACCAGGACATGTGTACATGATTAGCTGGGCCCCTCTCACACTCTTTAAAATTATCCTCTTACCCCCCCCCAAACAGCCGGTTCATCCTTGACCTGGTCAACTGCGCCCTGTGAATCACCTCCAACTGTATCAATCCCAGCCTTGCGCACGAGGTTGAGGCATTCATTCTCCGCAGAACCTCACACCAGAGTGTCCCCTCAAGCGCCATCCCCAACTCCCCCTCCCACTTGGCCTGAACCACCTCCAAAGACCCCTTATCCTCCTTCAAAATTCTCCCATAAATCGCCGAGATGACTCCATCCTCCAACTCCATTACTGACAGCACCTCCTCCAACAACGCGAGGCAGGTACTATCAGAAAGGTCCGAAAAACCTATCTAGCACTGTCCCACACCTGCACATACCAAACACCCTCCTCATGCGGAAATCCAAACTTGCCCCTCAACTTTTCCAAGCTTGTGAACCTCCCCTCCAAAAACAAATCCTTCATCTCTTTATCCAAACTGACCCCTCAACTTTTCCAAGCTTTTGAACCGCCCCTCCAAAAACAAATCCTTCATCTCCTTCACCCCTCTCTCTTCCCATCCCCGAAACTTTGCATCCATTCTCCAGCTCAAATCTGTGATTCCCCTGGGTCAGCAGCAGCCTCGATCCCGCTCCCAACCTAAAGTGCTGCCAAAATTGTCTCCAAATATTCAACGTGGCAACCACCACAGGACTTTCTGAATACTTCCCTGGGGCAAGCGGAAACGGTGTCATCGCCAGCGACCGCAACTCTAAACCCCCCACAAGAATCAGCCTCCCTACCCCAGCCCCGCACCTTTTCCTCGTTTGCTGCCCAGTAATAATACAATTTCGGAAGGTCCAACCTCTCCAACTGCCAGCCGCTCTGAAATGCAACCGTCCTTATCCTGGCCACCTTCCCAGCCCAAACAAATGACAAACCCAACCTATCCACTCCCTTAAAAAAACAACTTCGGCAAAAAGACCAGCAGGCACTAAAATAAGGAGAGAAACCGTGGCAAAATGTTCATCCTAACTGCCTGCACCCGACTTGCCAGCAACAGGGGATGACTGTTCCACCTCACTGAACCTGCTTTCATCCTCCTAACCAGACTCATGAAATTCTGCTTACGAAGCCACACCCAGTCCCGGGCCACCCGCACCCCCAAATACCTGAAATATGTTGCTGCCACCCGAAATGGCAAGCCCTCCACCGCAGCTCCCACCACTGGAGAAGACACCACAAAATACTTGCTTTTCCCCAAATTCAACTTGTATCCCTTAAAACTATTAAGCAGATCCATTATCAGCATAGAGACACCCTGTGCTCCACCACAAGCACCCCCCCTCACTATCCCCTCCCATCACTCCGAGCACCTCAGCATGATGGTCAAGAGCTCTATCGCCAGCGCAAACAGAAGGGGGGACATGGGGCATCTCTACCTCGTTCCCCGATGCAGAGGAAGATATCCTGAATACATACCATTCCTTCGCGCACACTCCATCGGATCCTTTCACAGCAATTTCACCCATGCCATAAACTTAGGCCCAATCCCAAACTTTTCCAACACTGCAAACCGATAGCTCCACTCCATCCAATCAAATGTCTTCTCCGCATCCAACGCCACCACCACCTTCAACTCGCTTCTGCTGGAGAAAGCATCACATTCAGCAATTGCCTCACGTTTGACGACAACTGCCTATCCCTAACGAACCCAGTCCAATCCTCCCCAATAACCTTAGGAAGGCACTCCTCCAATCTCAACGCCAACACCTTCATCAGTATCTTGATATCCACATTCGACAGAGCTATGGGACTATATGACCCACACTAAACCAGATCCTTATTCTTCTTAATCAACGATGAAATGGATGCCAGACCCATCATTTCCGGCAAGGGCCCCTCCCCTCCAACCATTGCGTCCTCAAACAATTCTGCCAACAGTGGCGCTAACTTATCCTTCAACTTCTTATTAAATTCCACGGCAAAACCATCTGACCCCGGTGCCTTACCCATTTGCATCGTCCCTATTGCTTACTGTATTTCTTCCAGACGCACTCGCTCATCTAATCCCGCCCTCTCAGCCTCTCCTACCTCCGGGAACTCCAGCTGCCCCAAAATCTCCCTCGTATCCGATGCATCTTATGGCGGCTCTGATTTATACAGGTCCCTATAAAACTCTTCAAAAACCTTGTTCACCTGCTCCGGTGCCACCACCAGCTCACCAGTCCCATCTCTGACCCGAACTATTTTCCTCGCCACTGCTTGCCTGCGGAGCTGGCCCGCCGACATAATAATAATAATCACTTGTTGTCACAAGTAGGCTTCAATGAAGTTACTGTGAAAAGCCCCTAGTCGCCACATTCCGGTGCCTGTTCGGGGGAGGCCGGTACGGGAATTGGACCCGTGCTGTTGCCTTGTTCTGCATTACAAGCCAGCTGTTTAGCCCACTGTGCTAAACCAGCCCTATATGCAGCGGGCCTTCTCCCCATGCTCACAAACGACCCTCCTCGCCCTTCTCAGCTGCCGAAACGTCTTCCTCATCGACAGAAGATCGAACCTTGCCTGTAACTCCTTTCTCCTCCCCGGAAGACCTGGATCTGGGTCCTCCGCCCACCTCCTGTCTCCTTCCAAAATCTCCTCTACCAACGTTACTGTACCTCCCTCGCCTCTCTATCCACCTACTTTTAAACAAAATGACCTCACCCCCTCACTACTGCCTTCAATCCTTCCCATACCACTGATGGTGAAATCTCCCCATTAGGATTAAACCCCACATAATCTTTGATCACCGCCCCCATTTTAGGACAAAAATTCGGGTGCGCCAACGTCCCGCATCCAACCTTCACGCTGGCCTCTGAACTAACCCCTTATCCAGGATCATATCAATGTGAAGTATGGCCTGAGACCACAATCACCGAATACTCTGCCTTCCTCATCCCAGCTAACAGCGCCTTTCTCATAACAAAAAGTCGATCCTCGAGCACACCTTGGCCACAAACGGAAAAAATGGGTACTCCTGTCCCGCGGATGTAAGAACCTCCATGGGTCCACCCCTCCCGTCTCAATCATAACCCAGCCAACACATTTGCCGCATCCCCCACCCCTTGACTGGGTCAGCGAACGCGGCTGGGATCTGAGGTGCCACAGATCATTGAGGGCCTTGGTGTTTAGAGGGTTGGTTCCCCGAAGATAAAGAGCACCCTTAAAGACATGATGAATACTACTCGTTCGTCGATCTGAGGAGATATACAATACTTCATCTAACCTTCAAGGTCCTTAATAGAGCAGATACAAGCACATTTATCTTCAAGCTTGATACAAGGCAGACAATAAAATATGCATCGTAATCTTCCTTCCAACATCCCATGAAAATTCATCAATCTCAAAATGATCATAGAGGAAGCATAAGTCACCTTCAATCCTAATGATGGGTTTATCCATGGAAGGGACATTCGCCGAGGGAGCCCGCGTCTACTGCGTAATGGGATAGGCAACCCAATAGTGCACATCCTTAAGCAACTACATAATGCAGTCCTATTATCCATGGCATGACAAATTCAGTACCTTTCAAAAGGTTGAAACGCTATTGTACACATTGATGCATTCATGCCAGCGTGACACTAATTTAGCAAGATGGCTCTAAGAGAATAAACATCCATCAGATATCATTTCTCCAAATGTCACCTCTCATGCATGATGAGGCTGCAGCTTGATACTGAGCCTCAAGGTACCACCAGACATCAGGACGCAGTTATCTGTCACATGACAGCATGCACACAAAGCTGCGTTATGTTAGCATTGTACTCCGAGTGGTTCAGCAGAACGTATGATTATTGACAAACACTACCCTGCACCGGCCGGAATCCAGCCAGGTTTGCATTGCCTTGGCATCTGCATTGCCTTGACATCTGGGATGGAGGTGGCCCAGTCAGTTTTTATAAAGCAGTCAATGATAACCTACTCCCTTCATAGATATGATCAGCACTCGGAGATATGCCAGAGCAGTGCTTTCATGCCATTGCAGTCCTCGATGTTGTCCACCTCACACAGGTCAATCCTTGCTATGATCCCAAAGTCACTGATTACACAGTTATGGAATAAGTTCCATATTGTGAGGCATTCTGTGACCTTGCAGAGGGGATTCAGTCAAGCAATGCTAGGTAGCAGTTCAGGAGCAAAGTAGCATCCTCACAGGTAGTTAGATAGCTTAATCTGGACGAGCATGCATCTCTGACATCACGTGCTCTTTTCTGTCCAGCATACATTTTCACGTGGAACGAACTTCCATCGCTCAGTGGCATGCAAGCAAAATGAGGAAATTAATAAGCCTTAAAAGCAGAGATGAAATAATGCTGCAGGCAATGTGCTCGACCATAAATAATACTTTTCCAAAAACTTCACAGCTATAAAATGAAGGCCATTGCATATTGCACTTCGGTGAAAAGACTCTTCTGGGTTGCGTGAAATACTTTAGCATCCAGAAAAGGCAGACTTCATGTGGCAACCAGGTAATCGGGAACCTTGCATGAACAATTGCCATGAACATAGAACATAGAACAATACAGCGCAGTACAGGCCCTTCGGCCCACGATGTTGCACCGAAACAAAAGCCATCTAACCTACACTATGCCATTATCATCCATATGTTTATCCAATAAACTTTTAAATGCCCTCAATGTTGGCGAGTTCACTACTGTAGCAGGTAGGGCATTCCACGGCCTCACTACTCTTTGCGTAAAGAACCTACCTCTGACCTCTGTCCTATATCTATTACCCCTCCGTTTAAAGTTATGTCCCCTCGTGCCAGCCATATCCATCCACGGGAGAAGGCTCTCACTGTCCACCCTATCCAACCCCCTAATCATTTTGTATGCCTCTATTAAGTCTCCTCTTAACCTTCTTCTCTCCAACGAAAACAACCTCCAGTCCATCAGCCTTTCCTCATAAGATTTTCCCTCCATACCAGGCAACATCCTGGTAAATCTCCTCTGCACCCGCTCCAAAGCCTCCACGTCCTTCCTATAATGCGGTGACCAGAACTGTACGCAATACTCCAAATGCGGCCGTACCAGAGTTCTGTACAGCTGCAACATGACCTCCCGACTCCGGAACTCAATCCCTCTACCAATAAAGGCCAACACTCCATAGGCCTTCTTCACAACCCTATCAACCTGGGTGGCAACTTTCAGGGATCTATGTACATGGACACCTAGATCCCTCTGCTCATCCACACTTTTAAGAACTTTACCATTAGCCAAATATTCCGCATTCCTGTTATTCCTTCCAAAGTGAATCACCTCACACTTCTCTACATTAAACTCCATTTGCCACCTCTTAGCCCAGCTCTGCAGCTTACCTATATCCCTCTGTAACCTGCTACATCCTTCCACACTATCGACAACACCACCGACTTTAGTATCGTCTGCAAATTTACTCACCCACCCTTCTGCGCCTTCCTCTAGGTCATTGATAAAAATGACAAACAGCAACGGCCCCAGAACAGATCCTTGTGGTACTCCACTTGTGACTGTACTCCATTCTGAACATTTCCATCAACCACCACCCTCTCTCTTTCAGCTAGCCAATTTCTGATCCACATCTCTAAATCACCCTCAATCCCCAGCCTCCGTATTTTTTGCAATAGCCTACCGTGGGGAACCTTATCAAACGCTTTGCTGAAATCCATATACACCACATCAACTGCTCTACCCTCGTCTACCTGTTCAGTCACCTTCTCAAAGAACTCAATAAGGTTTGTGAGGCATGACCTACCCTTCACAAAGCCATGCTGACTATCCCTGATCATATTATTCCTATCTAGATGATTATAAATCTTGTCTCTTATAATCCCCTCCAAGACTTTACCCACTACAGACGTGAGGCTCACCGGTCTATAGTTGCCGGGGTTGTCTCTGCTCCCCTTTTTGAACAAAGGGACCACATTTGCTGTCCTCCAGTCCTCTGGCACTATTCCTGTAGCCAATGATGACATAAAAATCAAAGCCAAAGGTCCAGCAATCTCTTCCCTGGCCTCCCAGAGAATCCTAGGATAAATCCCATCAGGTCCCGTGGACTTATCTATTTTCAGCCTGTCCAGAATTGCCAACACCTCTTCCCTACGTACCTCAATGCCATCTATTCTATTAGCCTGGGGCTCAGCATTCTCCTCCACAACATTATCTTTTTCCTGAGTGAATACTGACGAAAAATATTCATTTAGTATCTCGCCTATCTCTTCAGACTCCACACACAATTTCCCATCCCTGTCCTTGACTGGTCCTACTCTTTCCCTAGTCATTCGCTTATTCCTGACATACCTATAGAAAGCTTTTGGGTTTTCCTTGATCCTTCCTGCCAAATACTTCTCATGTCCCCTCCTTGCTCGTCTTAGCTCTCTCTTTAGATCCTTCCTCGCTACCTTGTAACTATCCATCGCCCCAACCGAAACTTCACACCTCATCTTCACATAGGCCTCCTTCTTCCTCTTAACAAGAGATTCCACTTCCTTGGTAAACCACGGTTCCCTCGCTCAACGCCTTCCTCCCTGTCTGACCGGTACATACGTATGAGGTCACGTAAAGAGTTACATGTGCACAGTGGGATTGAGGGACAATATGGGAAAGGATGTGGCATTTGGTACTCTTGAATGAACACAGGACCGTGGGCAATTAATTAGCCATTTAGTACCTGAGATTTGGAGAGGGATTAAAGTGAAATATATTTACAATGATGTCGATTATATACCGGAAATCAGCACCTGTTGCACAGTTAAAACACTGTGGATGGAGTTTTCCATTATGTAGTCTAGCCTGGTCCCAGTCAAAATTAATGTAGTGATGCGCCGTCGCAAAGAGGGCGCTGATGTACTTTTGTGCATAGACCTGGGAGATGCCACAAAGGTCACCAGGGAAGCCGTGAAAGGAGCCACTAGCATAAAAGTTTGGGGCGGCTGTAAGGCAGCAGGCAGTGGGTGGCCTCTGAGGCCATGTGATGCCAACTCATGCAAATCCTGGTAGAGGTGAGTGCCAGTGTCCCTGGGCATCTGGAGCCGCCTCCTGCACTAGTTCTCGCTAATCTCTGCCTCTGTAACCTCTGTCCTGGTAACGTCGCCTCCAAACTACTGCTCCCTGTGGTACAGGCTATGATAGCTGAACAGGCCCTACCATCCTTTCCACCTCAGGAATCTGGACCTACCTCCATGTGGACGCACATTGACACTAGCATTGTCTCCTGCCTCATAGTTAGTAGGATAACCCTACTAGAGCCAACTCAATATGCTCCATTTTTGTAGTTGTGATATAACTGAAATGGAAGAAACAAAACGAGTTGGGCATTGATGATTCTGTCCATGCCCCGACCCATTGCCCATTCAGCCCTGGGGCATCATAGCGATTGTCAGTTACTACTGTGCTCGTCTTCTGTCTGAGCTCCACTTCCTTACCACATTGGCCAAGACCCCGCATGTCATGACAGGTGGGTGTCTGCATCGCGTACCCACTTTAGCCTTCCTGAAGGACGGACTCATGAAGCCCATGGTTAACTGCTGGGTCTTGTGCACAGTCCTTTCGGAGGGGTGAGAGGAGGCATGATCTGTGAGGACGCTGCTGCAACAGCACATGTTGGAGTTGGGTGACATGGTGTGCTCTGAAAACTTTGGCTCTTGCCTTGGTTGCAGTACATATGCTAAGCCTCTCGGCGCATGCCGAGGGAAAGTGTTGGAATTCATGAAATGGGGAGCTCCTGGTGGTTAGGGTTAACTCATCAGTGCTAATCAGTGGCACCAGCATATATATCACATCTAAGTAACTGGGCATAATTGGCTCATCCATGAAGATTAAGGAATGTTAATAGGTACCTCGGTTCATCAGTGAACTCCAGTCTGAGCATATCCCTGCTTGGATAGAATTTGACATTGGCCCTAAGCCCTGGACTCTCACTCAGGTGCCATAGTCTCACAGACTGAGCCGCCTCACGGAAATGCCCCCCCCCCCCCCCCCCCCCCCCCCCACCCTTTAGCATTATGCGCAGGGATTTCCTGTATGGGCTGCTGTTGCACACATTTCACTTCTTTGCCTGTCATCTGGACAGGCCTTGGTGGCCTTGTTGCTGTCCGGCAGCGGAATTTCCCGGTGGAGGTTCCTCTTCAGAGGAGTTATCCCCCTTGACATCGGAAACCTGGGGTGGAGGGTGTTGCACGTAGCCTGCTTGGATAGAATTTGACATTGGCCCTAAGCCCTGGACCCTCACTCAGGTGCCAGAGTCTCACAGACTGAGCCGCCTCACGGAAATGCCCCCCCCACCCTTTAGCATTATGCGCAGGGAATTCCTGTATGGACTGCTGTTGCACACATTTCACTTCCTTGTATGTCGTTTGGAAAGGCCTTGGTGGCCTTGTTGCTGTCCGGCAGTGGAATTTCCCGGTGGAGGTTCCTCTTCAGAGGAGTTATTCCCCCTTGACATCGGAAACCTGGGGTGGAGGGTGTTGCACGTAGCCGTCCTATACAACCGTAGCCTGCATTGCTTCATGGACTCAAGAAGCATGGGGTTTTTTTGTGGCCTAGTGGAGTCCACGGACCATGCTTATAGGTTGTGGTGGACTGCATTACCTTTCCAGTTTCTTAAAAATCCTTTCACTACAGTTTTGTTTACACTTCGGCCTCACACCCCTGATGTATGGGCACCTGGTGTGGAGAGAGGTGCTAAGGAGAAGGGCTTCCTCGTGAACCTGCTCCCAGGTCTGACTAAACTTGCCATAAACAGGTCCAGGCAGGGAGCTACCGAAGGGGACGTCCAACCCAGTTGCCAACCTTCTACTGTGGCTACATTTGTGGCTGGGTGTCCCGAGAGATGAAGCACGCGGTGTCTACAGGCACTGTTGAGGCCTCACCTGTCCACTGGGCACTGCGGAAACTGGTGTGCCTTATCGAATTTCTTAATCATGTTTTGGTTTAATGTTTTAAGTTTCGGGTTCTCTCCCTGGCGGGAACCTTGTTTTGTCACTGCCGGGGGGGGTCGGGAAAATATGAAATCACAATCTCGCAGGTGAGAATCTTGTTTTTTGAGTATTGCAATAATTTACACTCATGTCACCTTTTGCGCTTGCAGCGAACACTGGTGCAAAATCCCACCCATTGAGTTTTTTTTTTAAACCTTTCACTACATCTAGGTGCAGCCCCAACATCAGTGCTGAGGTGGAGACAGTCTGACTGCTATTCCTTCTTGTCTGAGATGGCTTTGGCAGGAGTCCACTGGAGGTCTGAGGCCCACAGAGCTCCAACCTGCTAATCGTCTCCGGCTCCAGGGCACTTGCGCATTCTCCTTGGCCTGACATCCTGGAGCTGATGGGATAACGGGCAGAAGGGATTTGGAACGATAGGGCACCCTTGCAAACTCCTGGGTGGATGTCCCCAGATTTCCTGGCTCTGCTCCTCACTATGAATATCCGAGTATCCCTCACTGGCTCCTTGAGGAGAAGGGGCACTGGGGGGAGGTTGGGTACTTGTCCCTCTCTCACCTAGCCACTACTGGAACTCGCCCATGGCCAGTGTGATGGAGTGAAGTTCCAACCATAAATATGCATTCTACTGGACCTGGTTCTCTAAGGCAGCCACCACTCTTCCCATGAAGACTTTGATGCTCTTGCATGCCGGAGCCGCAACATTGGACGAATCACTGTATACCCTACTCCACTTCAACAAGCTCCTCACTAATGCATAATTAATGAGGTAAAAAGCAGAACTTCTGGTGCGAAATCCAACCTGTTTCTCAGTGGGAATCAAGCCAATTTTCTTGCCTGACACTTCCACTTAGCCTCCAGAGGGGAAAATTCCACCTTTTGTGTATGCCTTCACAGAGAAAGTTTCATAAATCTCCAAGAGGACTAGAGAACCGAGGAGCCAGTGAGAATGAGTAACTGAAAGAAATTAGTGTTCGTAAAAACAATAGTACTGGGAAAATTGATGGGACTGAAAGTTGATTAATCCTCTGGACCTGACGATCTACATCCCAGAGTATTGTAAGAATAAACAAAGAACAGCACAGAAACGGGCCCTTCAGCCCCCCAAGCCTGTAGCGGGTTTGGTACCACCCTTGGCCAAAACCCTCAGCACTTCCTAATGCGGTATCCATCTATACCCATCCTATCCATGTATTTGTCGAGCTGCCTTTTGAACGCCATTAAGATAACTGCTTCCACAACCTCCCCATGTAGCACGTTCCAGGCACTCACCACCCTCTGTGTAAAAACCCTGCCTCGCACATCTCCTCTAAACTTTGCTCCACTGACCTTAAACCTATGCCCCATAGTGACTGACCCCTCCACCCTGGGAAAGCGTGCCTGCCCATCCACTCTATCCATGCCTCTCATGATCTTGTAGACCTCTTATCAGATCACCCCCGTCATTCTAATGAAAACAGTCCGAGTCTATTCCACCTCGCTGCATAGCTAACGCCCTCCAGACCAGGCAACATCCTGGTAAAGCTCCTCTGCACCCTCTCCAAAGCCTCCACATCCTTCTGGTAATGTGGCGACCAGAATTGTGCGCAATGTTCCAAGTGCAGCCTTCCCAACATTCTATACAACTGTAGGATGACTTGCCAGTTTTTATACTCGATGCCACGTCCAATGAAGGCAAGCATTCCATATGCTTTCTTGACTACCTTGTCTACTTGTGTTGCCACTTTCAAAGATCTGTGGACCTGTACGCCCAGATCGCTAACTTTCTATATGTGGTAGTCACCACTAGTACTATATGTGGTAGTCACCACTAGTTGTATTACATGTATTATGGCACTGCCCGTATAGTAGAGGTACATGGGTAAATCCCTGCCTGCTGGCTCCGCCCAGTAGGCGGCGTATAAATGTGTGTGCTCGCCGTGCTGCAGCCATTCTGGTTCCAGCGACAGGAGGCACCACAACTTTGCTCAATAAAGCCTCGATTATTCCACTACTCTCATCTTTGTGGTAATTGATAGTGCATCAATTTATTGAGCAAAGATGTTTTTAAAACAATGGATCTCCGCATCAAGCCTGATCGCCTGCAGCTGAGCCCTCAAGCAGCCAACTCTACGTCCGCCTTTGACCACCGGCAAGCCTGCTTCGAAAGCTACCTCCGAACATCCGCTGAGGAACCCTCGAACACGCGGAATCTCCAAGTCCTCTATTCACAGGTGAGCCCTGACACTTTTCCTCTCATCGGGATGCGCCCACTTACTCCGAAGCGATGGACCTCCTGAAGGGACATTACGTTCGACCAGTCAATCAAGTATACACCAGGCACCTCCTGGCCACGAGACAGCAACTCCCCGGGGAGTCTCTGGACGATTTCTGGCGTGCCCTGCACATCCAAAGTAGGAACTGACACTGCCAGGCAGTTTCTGCAGTCCAGCACACCGAACTTTTAATGAGGGACGCTTACGTTACGGGCATGAAATCTGCGTACGTCCACCAGCGACTACTGGAAGGGGGTACCCCTGAACTTGCGGGAACAAGGCAGCTCGCCAATTCGTCAGAAGTGGCCTCCCATGACATCCAGTCCTACGCCTCCGACCGCGCGGCGGACTCGTGGGCCCCACCAGCTGCCGACTCCAGCTCATTGCAACCCTGCGCCGTGCGGCAGCCAGCCAACTCTGGGGGGGGGTCCAATTGCAATTTTTGCGGGCAAAACAAACACCCCAGGCAGCGCTGTCCGGCGCGGAGCGCGACCTGCAATGGCTGTGGGAAGAAGGGACACTTGGGGCGGGATTCTCTGACCACCCCCCCCCCCCCCCCGCCGGGTCGGAGAATTGCCGGGGGCTGGCGTGAATCCTGCCCCCGCGGGTTGCTGAATTCTCCAGCACCGGATATTCGGCGGGGGCGGTAATCGCGCCGGTCGGCGAGCCCCCCCCCCCCCCCCCCGGCGATTCTCCGGCCCACGATGAGCGGAAGTCCCGCGGCTGGAATGCCTGTCCCGCCGGCGAGAATCAAACCACCTCTCTTCCCGGTGGGACTAGGCTGCGCGGGCGGGCTCCGGGGTCCTGGCAGGGGGGCGCAGGGCGATCTGGCACAGAGAGCTTCATCCACCCCACTATGGTAAGGCGCTGCTCCCTCCCGGTACACCCCGTCACGCAGAAAATCTCCCTGGTCTCCGGATCCCATTCCGTGGTAATCCGGGGGTACTGCATTGCAACCCTCACCGTCCAGGGCATAGAGTTCAGCAACTTCCGGCTCTACGTCCTCCCACACCTCTGCACTGCCCTGTTACTTGGCCTGGACTTTCAGTGCCATCTCCAAAGACTAACCCATCGTATGCGGCCTCACGACCCTTAAGGTCGATCCACCTTCCCTGTTTGCAAACTTCACACCGGACTGCAAACCCGTCGCCACTAGGAGACGACAGTACAATGCCCATGACAGGACCTTCATCAGGTCGGAGGTCCAAGGGCTTCTACAGGAAGGGGTCATTGAGGCCAGCAACAGCCCCTGGAGAGCTCATGTGGTAGTAGGGAGAAGCACAGGATGGTCATTGACTACAGTCAGGCCATCAATCTGTACACGCAGCTCGACGCGTACCCCCTCCCATTCATATCTGGCATGGTCAATCAGATTGCGCAATATCGAGTCATTTCCACAGTGGACCTGAAGTCCGCCTGCCACCAGCAACCCATCCGCCCGGAGGACCGCCAGTGCACTGCGTTCGTAGCAGATGTCCGCCTCTATCACTTCCTTAGAGTTCCTTTCAGCGTCACTAATGGGGTCTCGGTCTTCCAGCGAGAGATGGACCGAATTGTTGACCGGTACGGACTGCGGGCCACCTTCCCGTACCTAGATAACGTCACCATCTGCAGCCACGATCAGCAGGACCATGACGCAAACCTCCAAAAATTCCTCCAGACCGCCAAACTCCTTAATCTCACATACAATAAGGAGAAATGCGTGTTCCACACCAGCCGCTTAGCCATCCTTGGCTATGTCATGGAAAATGGAGTCCTAGTGCCCGACCCCGACCGCATGCGCCCCCTCATGGAACTCCCACTGCCCCAAGGCCCTGAAACGATGCTTGGGGTTTTTCTCCGACTATGCCCAGTGGGTCCCTAATTATGTGGACAAGGCCTGACCACTCATTCAGTCCATAGTTTTTCCCCTGACGACTGAGGCCCGCCAGGCCGTCAACCGTATCAAGGCAGACCTCGCCAAGGCCACGATGCACACGGTCGACGAGTCCCTCCCCTTCCAGGTGGAGAGTGATGCATCGGACGTAGCTCTGGCCGCCACCTTCAACCAGGCGGGCAGGCCCGTGGCCGCCTTTTCCACCACCCTCCATGCCTCCGAAATTCGGAACTCCTCTGTCGAAAAGGAGGCTCAAGCCATTGTGGAAGCTGTGCAACATTGGAGGCATTACCTGGTCGGCAGGAGATTCACTCTCCTCACTGACCAATGGTCGGTTGCCTTTATGTTTAATAATACACAGCGGGGCAAGATCAAAAATGACAAGACCTTGAGGTGGAGGATCGAGCTCTCCACCTATAACTATGAGATCTTGTATTGCCTGGGGAAGCTCAATGAGCCCCCTGATGCCCTATCGCGCGGTACATGTTCCAGCGCACAAGTGGATCAACTCCGGGCTCTCCACTATGACCTCTGCCACCCGGGGGTCACCCGGTTCTTCCACTTCATCAATCCCGCAACCTGCCCTACTCCATTGAGAAGGTCAGGACCGTCACCAGAGACTGCCTGGTCTGCGCTGAGTGCAAGCCGCACTTCTACCGGCCAGATCCAGCGCACCTGGTGAAGGCCTCCCGCCCAGTTTGAGCGCCTCAGCATGGACTTCAAAGGGCCCCTCACCTCCACCGACCGCAACACGTACTTTCTGAACGTGATTGATGAGTACACCCGGTTCCCTTTCGCCATCCCATGCCCCGATATGACTTCTGCCACGGTAATTAAAGCCCACCACAGCATCTTCACTCTGTTCGGTTTCCCCACCTACATCCACAGCGATCGGGGATCCTCTTTTATGAGCGGTGAGCTGCGTCAGTTCCTGCTCAGCAAGGGCATTGCCTCGAGCAGGACGACCAGCTACAACCCCCGGGGAAACGGGCAGGTGGAGAGGGAGAACGGGACGGACTGGAAGGCTGACCATGCGGTCTAAAAATCCCCCGGTCTCCCGCTGGCAGGAGGTCCTCCCCGACGCGCTCCACTCCATCCGATCGCTCCTCTGCACCGTGACCAAAGAGACCCCTCACGTGCGTGTGTTTGCCTTCCCCAGGAAGACAGTTCCTGGACCCGTCCTCCTTCGGATCCATGTGCGGACCCATACGTCGGACCCCTTTGTCACAAAAAGTCCACCTCCTACATGCAAACCCGCAGTATGCCTACGTGGCACACCCCGACGGGCGCCAGGTCACAGTCTCCCTCCGGGACCTGGCACCTGCTGAATGCCCACCCCCGACCTGACACCCCCCCCCCCCCCCCCCCGGTTGCCTCATTCATCCCAGCGTCACTCACCCTCCCTCCAGCGAACCTCACCGCAGCCCCTGCCCCAGTAGGATCCGTCCTCCCACTGGTTCCACTCAGAGGTGACGAAGACGAGGACAACACGCTCCCGGAGTCGCAGGTGACCAAGTAGGCGCCCTCATCACCACCAGGACTGAGGCAATCACCGAGGAGGGTCAAGCCCCTGACAGACTTAACTTGTAATATTTTCCACCACCCCCGCCAGACTTTTTTTTTTTTTTACAGGGGGTGAATGTGGTAGTCAGCACTAGTTGTATTACATGTACTACGGCACTGCTCATATAATAGAGTTACATGGGTAAATCCCTGCCTGCTGGCTCCGCTCAGTAGGTGGCGTATAAATGTGTGTGCTCGCCGGTGCTGCAGCCATTCTGGTTCCAGCTACAGGACGCACAACATCTTTGCTCAATAAAGCTTTGACTATTCCACTACTCTCGTCTTTGTGGTAATTGATAGTGCATCACTATACTCAGAAGAGTTTTGCCATTTACTGTATATTTCCCCTCTGTTAATCCTACCAAAATGCATTACCTCACATTTGTGTGGATTAAACTTAATTTGCCATTTCTCTACCCCAAGTCTCTATCTATCTATGTCCTGCTGTATCCTCTGCCAATCCTCAACACTATCTGCCACCCCAGCAACCTTGGTGTCATCCGCGAACTTACTAATCAGACCAGCTACAAGAAGACAGAGGGTGGTGGTTAATGGGAAATATTCAGCCTGGAGTTCAGTTACTAGTGGTGTACCACAAGGATCTGTTTTGGGGCCACTGCTGTTTGTTATTTTTATAAATGACCTGGAGGAGGGCGTAGAAGGATGGGTGAGTAAATTTGCAGATTACACTAAAGTCGGTGGAGTTGTGGACAGTGCGAAAGGATGTTGCAGGTTACAGAGGGACATAGATAAGCTGCAGAGCTGGGCTCAGAAGTGGCAAATGGAGTTTAATGCAGAAAAGTGTGAGGTGATTCATTTTGGGAGGAGTAACAGGAATACAGAGCGCTAGGCTAATGGTAAGATTCTTGGTAGTGTGAATGAGCAGAGAGATCTCGGTGTCCATGTACATAGATCCCTGAAAGTTGCCACTCCGATTGAGAGGGTTGTTAAGAAGGTGTATGGTGTGTTAGTTTTTATTGGTCGAGGGATTGAGTTTCGGAGACATGAGGTCATGTTGCAGCTGTACAAAACTCTGGTGCGGCCGCATTTGGGGTATTGCGTGCAGTTCTGGTCGCCGCATTATAGGAAGGATGTGGAAGCATTGGAAAGGGTGCAGAGGAGATTTACCAGAATGTTGCCTGGTATGGAGGGAAGATCTCATGAGGAAAGGCTGAGGAACTTAAGGCTGTTTTCATTCGAGAGAAGAAGGTTAAGAGGTGACTTAATTGAGGCATATAAGAAATGAAAATGAAATGAAATGAAAATCGCTTATTGTCACAAGTAGGCTTCAAGTAAAGTTACTGTGAAAAGCCCCTCGTCACCACATTCCGGCGCCTGTTCGGGGAGGCTGTTACGGGAATCGAACCGTGCTGCTGGCCTGCCTTGGTCTGCTTTCAAAGCCAGCGATTTAGCCCTGTGCTAAACAGCCCAAGATGATCAGAGGATTGGATAGTGTGGACAGTGAGAGCCTTTTTCCTCGGATGGTGATGTCTAGCACGAGGCGACACAGCTTTAAATTGAGGGGAGATAGATATAGACAGATGTCAGAGGTAGGTTCTTTACTCCGAGAGTAGGAAGGGCGTGGAATGCCCTGCCTTCAACAATCGTGGACTCGCCAACACTAAGGGCATTCAAATGGTCATTGGATAGACATGTAGACGATAAGGGAATAGTGTAGATGGGCTTTAGAGTGGTTTCACAGGTCGGCGCAACATCGAGGGCCGAAGAGCCTGTACTGCGCTGTAATGTTCTAAGGCAAACACCCATTTGTGAGGGGTCTCGTTAGACGCGGTGCAGAGGAGCGATCGGATGGAGTGGTGCGTGTCGGGGCGGACCTCCTGCCAGTGGGAGACTGGGAGATTTTTAGACCGCAGGGAAAGCAGTTTCCATTTCCCCGGGTGTTGTAGCTGGTCGTCCTGCTCGAGGCAATGCCCTTGCTGAGCAGGAACTGACGCAGCTTATCGCTCATAAAAGAGGATCCTCGATCGCTGTGGATGCAGGTGGGGAAACCAAACAGAGTGAAGATGCTGTGGAGGGCTTTAATTACCATGGCAGAAGTCCTATCGGGGCATGGGATGGCGAAAGGGAACCGAGAGTACTCATCAATCACGTTCAGAAAGTACGTGTTGCGGTCGGTGGAGGGGATGGGCCCTTAGATGTCCATGCTGTGGCGCTCAAAGGGGCGGGAGGCCTTAACCAGGTGCGCTGGATCTGGCCGGTAGAAGTGTGGCTTGCACTCTGCGCAGACCAGGCAGTGTCTGGTGAAGGCCCTGACCTGCTCAGTGGAGTAGGACAGGCTGTGGGCCTTGATGAAATGGAAGAACCGGGTGACCCCCGGGTGGCAGAGGTCATAGTGGAGAGCCCGGAGTTGATCCACTTGTGCGTTGGCACATGTACCGCGGGATAGGGTATCGGGGTTCGTTGAGCTTCCCTGACGATTCAAGATCTCATAATTATCGGTGGAGAGCTCGATCCTCCACCTCAAGTTCTTGTCATTTTTGATCTTGCTCCGCTGTGTATTATTAAACATAAAGGCAACCGACCGTTGGTCAGTGAGGAGAGTGAATCTCCTGCCAGCCAGGTTATGCCTCCAATGTCGCACAGCTTCCACTATGGCTTGGGCCTCCTTTTCGACAGAGGAGTGCCGAATTTCTGAGGCATGCAGGGTGCGGGAAAAGAAGGCTCGATTGAGGATGGCGGCCAGAGCTACGTGCGATGCATCGCTCTCCACCTGGAAGGGGAGGGACTCGTCGACCGCATGTATCGTGGCCGTGACGATGTCTGCCTTGATAAGGTTGAAGGCCTGGCGGGCCTCAGCCTTCAGGGTAAAAACTGTGGACTGAATGAATGGGCGGGCCTTGTCCGCATTATTAGAGATCCACTGGGCATTGTAGGAGAAAACCCCAGGCATCGTTTCAGGGCCTTGGGGGAGTGGGAGTTCCATGAGGGGCCACATGCGAATGGGGTCGGGCCCTCGGACTCCATTTTCCACAACATAGCTAAGCGGTTGGTGCGGAACACGCAGAAATGCATTTGAGATTAAGGAGTTTGGAGGTCTGGAAGAAATTTTGGGGGTTTGCGTCGTGGTCCTGCTGATCGTGGCCGCAGATGGTGACGTTATCTAGGTACGGGAAGGTGGCCCGCAGTCCGTACTGGTCAACCATTCGGTCCATCTCTCGCTGGAAGACCGAGACCCCATTAGTGACGCCGAAGGGAACCCTAAGGAAGTGTTAGTGGCGGCCATCTGCTTCGAACACAGTGTATTGGTGGTCCTCTGGGCGGATGGGGAGCTGGTGGTAGGCGGACTTCAGGTCCACTGGAAAAGATTTGATACTGCGCAATCTGATTGACCATGTCATATGCATGGGAGGGGGTACGCGTCGAGCTGCGTGTACCGATTGATGGTCTGACTGTAGTCAATGACCATCCTGTGCTTCTCCCCAGTCTTTACTACTACCACCTGAGCTCTCCAGGTGCTGTTGCTGGCCTCAATGACCCCTTCCCGCAGAAGCCGTTGGACCTCCGACCTGATGAAGTTCCTGTCCTGAGCACTGTACCGTCTGCTCCTAGTGGCGACGGGTTTGCAATCCGGGGTGAGGTTCGCAAACCGGGAAGGTGGATCAACCTTGAGGGTCGTGAGGCCGCATACGGTGAGCGGTGTAGGGGTCCGCCGAATTTTAAGGTTAGGCTTTGGAGATGGCACTGAAAGTCCAGGCCGAGTAACAGGGCAGCGCAGAGGTTGGGGAGGACGTAGAGCAGGAAGTTGCTGAACTCTACGCCTTGGACGGTGAGGGTTGCGATGCAGTACCCCCGGATTTCCACGGAATGGGATCCGGAGGCCAGGGAGATTTTCTGCGTGACTGGGTGTACCGGGAAGGAGCAGCGCCTTACAGTAGAGGGGTGGATGAAGCTCTATGTGCTCCCGGAGTCAAAAAGGCAGGTCGTCTCGTGCCCATCGATCTTTATTGTCGTCGTTGCGGTCGTGAGGTTGCGGGGCCGGGACCGATCCAAGGTGATAGAGGCGAGCTGCGGCAGATGCTTGGAGGCCCTGGGCTGGTCAGCGGTGGTGGAGGTAGCGGCAGGCGATGAACGGCCAGACAAGCAGGGGTCCTGAGACGCGTCCAAAATGGCGGCACCTAGATGGCGGTGCCCATGGGCGCACGTGGCTTGCGGTGAAGAAGATGGCGGCACCCACGGGCCGCACGTGGCTTGCGACGGGGAAAATGGCGGCGCCCGTGGGTCGCACGTGGGGAGTGTAGGAACTCCAAGCCTGGAAACAGCGGCGACCGACCGGGCCTGACAAACAAACAAAGTGTCCCTTCTTCCCACAGCCGTTGCAGGTCGCACACCGCGCCGGGCAGCACTGCCTGGTGTGTTTGTTTTGCCCGCAAAAATAGCACTTGGGGCTGCCAGAGTTGGCTGGCTGCCGCGTGGCGCAGGCTTGAGGTGAGCTGGAGTCGACAGCTGGTGAGGCCCACGAGGGAGCCGCGCGGTCGGGGCTCTGGATGTTACGAGAGGCCACTTCTAACGAATTAGCGGGCTGCCTAGTTCCTGCAAGAGCAAGCGTGGCCCCTTCCAGTAGCCGCTGGCGGAATTACGCAGACTTCATGCCCGTAACATAGGCGTTCCTCATTAAAGGTTCGGTGTGCTGGACTGCCGAAACTGCCTGGCAGTCACAGTTCCTACCTAGGATGTGCAGGGCATGCCAGAAATCGTCCAGAGACTCCCCGGGGAGTTGCTGTCTCGTGGCCAGGAGGTGCCTGGCGTATACTTGATTGACTGGTCGAACGTAGTGTCCCTTCAGGAGCTCCATCGCTTCGGAGTAAGTGGGCGCATCACGGGTGAGAGGAAAAATGTTAGGGCTCACCCATGAATAGAGGACTTGGATCTTCTGCAAGTCTGAGGGTTCCTCAGCGGATGTTCGGAGGTAGCTTTCGAAGCAGGCTAGCCAGTGGTCAAAGGCGGACGTAGCGATGGCTGCTTGAGGGCTCAGCTGCAGGCGATGAGGCTTGATGCGGAGATCCATTGTTTAAAAAGAATCTTTGCTCAATAAATTGATGCACTATCAATTACCGCAAAGATGAGAGTAGTGGAATAATCGAGGCTTTATTGAGCAAAGATGTTGTGCCTCCTGTAGCTGGAACCCGAATGGCTGCAGCACCGGCGAGCGCACACATTTATACGCCGCCTACTGGGCGGAGCCAGCAGGCAGGGATTTACCCATGTACCTCACAGATTATCACAGAATTTACAGTGCAGAAGGAGGCCATTCAGCCCATCGAGTCTGCACCGGCTCTTGGAAAGAGCACCCTACTCAAGGTCAACACCTCCACCCTATCCCCATAACCCAGTAACCCCACCCAACACTAAGGGCAATTTTGGACACTGAGGGCAATCTATCATGGCCAATCCACCTAACCTGCACATCTTTGGACTGTGGGAGGAAACCGGAGCACCCGGAGGAAACCCACGCACACACTGGGAGGACGTGCAGACTCCGCACAGACAGCGACCCAAGCCGGAATCGAACCTGGGACCCTGGAACTGTGAAGCAGTTGTGCTATCCACAATGCTACCGTGCTGCCTCTACTGTACGGGCAGTGCCGTAATACATGTAATATACCACTTGTGGTGACTACCACATAACCATTACAAAAGAACAGTTAACAACACAGTTGTACAAAAAAGAAATGGTACAAGCACTAAACTTTATGGTGGAGAGACCAGATACCCTCACCTCTGTTCCAACAGAAGGGGGAGGCAGGGAAGGGGGGGTGGTGGGGAGAGAGGGGAAAGGAGGGTGGTGGGGAGGGAGGGAGGGAAGGGGAGGGGGGCCCAATAGGGCACTGCCTGAGCTATCTATGTAGGCAGAAAAGAAAAGAACCTTCAATTATGATGTCACAAATTCCGGGAATCCCCCAGAGGATGTGAGGGGCGACACAGTGTCGGGCACGAGTGAGCTCTGCACCACGCTGCAGAGAGCCTCATGTGCCCCCTCTGCTCCCGACATTGGGCATTTGACATACTTTGGGCAGTCGCCCTCCGGGCACATCATGCAGCGGATGACGCGGGCCCACCAATTAAACCAGGTCCTGATTCGATCTCGCCACCAGGATCATCGGCAGGCGGGGTCGCCTCAGGCTCCTCCCAGCACCCCGGGCCAGCGCAAGGCGGAGGTGCAGATCCCTGCTCCGTCCCTGCCGCCCGGTCACCAGAAGGCCGAGGAAACAATTCTGGAAACAGCTCCGGGATGATGCAGAAGTGCCCGAAGACAGCGGTTGGGACAGAGGGTCTTCCAAACCATAACCCGCTAAGAACCCAAGAAGCAAGGGGTTATTGCTGTCCCCTTCACTGAGAAATTAAACACGTCCAGGTGCTAAATTGCACTGGGCGGAACGGGCACCCTAGAGTCCAGTCCGACCCTGAAACACCTTGCTCGGGGGGCCGTGACAGCTTCTGGGTTTTCCTCTCTATCCCCTTGCCTCTTTTCTTTCAGGGACTGGGTGTGATGTCTGTGGGAACGAACCTGGAGTGATGCTGTTTGCAGGGGAGAGGATCACATAATGGGGGGACCTCTGTCGCTGAAAGACGCCCCCCCCCCCCCCCCCCCCCGCCCCCGGACTGTCTCCTCGTCCCTCAATGCTTTTCCCCCGTGATGGTGGGCGAGGCGTTGAGGCTCTACACGAGTCAGTAGTTTGGGGCACTGGGTCAGTCAGGGTCAGAGGGATCTGAACCTGACCGCTGGCGAACCACCCTGTTTGTTGTATTCTGTGCCTTCTGGTCACGCGGGTGCACCCTCACCTCCACGCTAGCAGCCGATATGTCGGTGAGCCCTGCATGGCTCTCCCCAACAGGGCATTAGTTGCAAGGCGAGTGGAAGGAGAGGGGACAGCAGCACCATTAGCAGTGGAAAACTAACATAAGTGCAGCAAGAATTTAGAACGGCAAACAATAAGCTCCCCTTTATTAGAGGATTTGAGTACAGGAGTAAAGAAGTCTTGTTACAATTGGATATTCCCTTGGTGAGACCACACCTGGTATATTGTGAACAGTTGTAGTCTCCTTACTCAAGAATGATGTACTTGCCAGAGAGGGACTGCAATGAGGGTTCACCAGACTGATTCCTGGGATGGTGGGCTTGTCCTATGAGGGGATATTGCGGAACCTGTCCTCTTGTCTAGAGTTTAGAATAATGAGAGGTGATCTGATTGAAACAGGGCTGAATTCTCCGCCGTCAGGTTTCTCCGTTTTGCCGACAGCCTGGGGGTTTCCCGATGGTATGGTGCTGACCCACAATGGGAAACCCCATTGACCAGCCGGTGAAATGGAGAATCCTGACAGCTGGTGCGGTGAGATGGAGAAACCCGCCCATAAAGTTTTTACAGGGCAGATGCAGGAACGATGTTTCCCAAGGTGTGGAATACAGAAGCAGGGAACAGGACTGAAATGAGGATTTTTTAAAAACTTGGAGCATGATGCATCTTTGGAATTCTATACCCCAGAGGGCTATGGAGGCTCAGTCACTTGAGTATGTTAAAAGATAAAGATGAAGTGTTTCAAATTTGACATCTAGCTGTTCATCAGTGCATACGATAGTGGTAGTAAGATAAAGATCAATAGATTTTTGAGATATTAATGATATCAAGCAATAGATAGTGTGGTGAAATGGCATTGAGGTAAAAGATCAGCCACAAGCTAAAAAGGCAGAGCAGGCTCTAGGGACTGAATGGCCTACTCTTGCTGCTATTTCCTGTTTGCTATTCATCATGCGATGCTGTTTGCGGTCCTTAAACCATTTTTCAATCCAAACTGACACTAATCCTTCTATTCCAACAGCCTAATTTCTTTAACTAACCTTGTATGTGGTACTTTGACAAACATTTTCTTAAAATCCATATACACAACTTGGATTGACCTCCCTGAATCAACCTTCTCTGTTACTGCATCCAAAAGTTGAATTTGATTAGTCAAGCACAATTCCCTGTTACAAATCCATATTGGTTCTCCTTAATTAGTGTATACTTCTCTGAATACCTGTTTCTTTTTTACTTATTGTTCCCAAAACCGGATCTATAATTTATGTTCAACTGACCTGGCTGAATTTACTAGAAATTAGGGTGGCGACTGGTGGAGGCCAAGAATACCAAACACCAGAGCAACAGATGAGGCGCAGGAGGAAAGGACGGCATCACCACGTCTCAAATCACAGGCCTGCCATTGACAAGGCCACAACCAAAAAAATATGCCAGGATCATGTCTCTTTAATAACATGAGGGAAATTAATTTTTTTTTTTTATAAATGTTTTATTGAAATTTTTTTCCCAAACAACAATTTTTCCCCTCTTACAAAGCAAACGCAACAATAACAATACAGAAATTTTAAACAATACACAAGTAACAAAACCCCTTTATCTTTGACCTAAACTAAAAAAAAAACCCTTCCCCCCCCCCTCCCCCTGGGTTGCTGCTGCTGGTCATCTGTCTTCCCTCTAACGTTCCCCTAGGTAGTCGAGAAATGGCTGCCACCGCCTGGTGAACCCTTGAGCCGATCCTCTCAGGGCAAACTTTATCTGCTCCAGTTTAATGAACCCCGCCATATCATTTACCCAGGCCTCCAGTCCGGGGGGTTTCGCCTCCTTCCACATGAGTAGGATCCTGCGCCGGGCTACTAGGGACGCAAAGGCCACAACGTCGGCCTCTTTCGCCTCCTGCACTCCCGGCTCTTCCGCAACTCCAAATAGAGCTAACCCCCAGCCTGGTTTGACCCGGGCCTTCACCACCCGCGAAATCACTCCCGTCACTCCCTTCCAATACCCTTCCAGTGCCGGGCATGCCCAAAACATATGTGCGTGGTTTGCCGGGCTCCCGCCACACCTCCCACATTTGTCCTCCACTCCAAAGAACCTGCTCAATCTTGCTCCCGTTATGTGTGCTCTATGTAGCACCTTAAATTGAATCAGGCTAAGCCTGGCGCATGAGGAAGAGGAATTTACCCTGCTTAGGGCATCAGCCCACATACCCTCCTCTATCTCCTCCCCTAGTTCTTCTTCCCACTTTCCTTTTAGTTCGCCCACCGACTCCTCCCCCTCTTCCCTCATCTCTCGGTAAATCTCTGACACCTTGCCCTCTCCGACCCACACCCCTGAAAGCACCCTGTCCTGTATCCCCTGTGTCGGGAGCAACGGAAATTCCCTCACCTGTTGTCTAGTAAATGCCCTCACCTGCATATATCTCAAGAAATTTCCCCGGGGCAACTTATACTTTTCCTCCAATGCTCCCAAGCTCGCAAAAGTCCCATCTATAAATAAATCTCCCACCCTCCTAATTCCCAACTGGAACCAGCTCTGAAATCCTCCATCCATTCTTCCTGGGGCGAACCTATGGTTGTTCCTGATTGGGGACCCCACCAGGGCTCCCCGCACCCCTCTCTGTCGCCTCCACTGTCCTCAGATATTCAATGTTGCCGCCACCACCGGGTTCGTGGTAAACTTTTTAGGTGAGATCGGTAGCGGCGCCGTCACCAGCGCCTCTAAACTCGTCCCTTTACAGGACTTTCTCTCCAGTCTTTCCCACGCCGCTCCCTCACCCTCCATCATCCATTTACGTATCATTGCCACATTGGCGGCCCAATAGTAATCGCCCAAGTTCGGTAGTGCCAATCCTCCTCTGTCCCTACTACGCTGAAGGAACCCCCTCCTTACTCTCGGAACTTTCCCTGCCCACACGAAGCTCGTGATGCTCCTGTCTATTTTATTAAAAAAGGTCTTAGTGATTAGTATAGGGAGACATTGAAATACAAATAAGAACCTCGGGAGGACCATCATCTTAATTGCTTGCACCCTGCCCGCCAGCGATAGAGGCTGCATGTCCCACCTCTTGAAGTCCTCCTCCATTTGTTCTACCAACCGTGTCAGATTAAGTCTGTGCAAGGTTCCCCAGCTCCTAGCGATCTGAATCCCCAGGTATCGGAAGTTTCTTTCCACTTTCCTTAGAGGCAAGCCTTCTATCTCTCTACTCTGGTCCCCTGGATGTATCACAAATAATTCACTCTTCCCCATGTTTAGCCTGTACCCCGAGAAATCCCCGAACCCCCTCAAAATTCGCATAACCTCTATCATTCCCCCCGCTGGGTCCGACACATATAACAATAGGTCATCCGCATATAACGAGACTCGGTGTTCTTCTCCCCCTCTAATCACCCCTCTCCATTTCCTGGAGTCTCTCAACGCCATGGCCAGAGGTTCAATTGCCAACGCGAACAACAATGGAGACAGCGGGCATCCCTGTCTTGTTCCCCTATATAGTCGGAAATACTCCGATCTATGTCGACCTGTAACTACGCTTGCCGTTGGAGCCCCATAAAGAAGTCTAACCCAGCTAATAAACCCGTTCCCAAACCCAAACCTCCTTAACACTTCCCATAAATACTCCCACTCCACCCTATCAAATGCCTTCTCTGCGTCCATTGCCGCCACTATCTCTGCCTCCCCCTCCACTGGGGGCATCATTATCACCCCTAATAGTCGTCGCACGTTAACATTCAGTTGTCTCCCTTTTACGAACCCTGTCTGGTCTTCGTGCACCACCCCCGGGACACAGTCCTCTATCCTCGATGCCAGTACCTTTGCCAACAATTTGGCGTCCACGTTCAACAATGAAATGGGTCTATAGGACCCGCACTGCAACGGATCTTTATCCCTCTTCAAAATTAACGATATCGTCGCCTCCGACATCGTCGGGGGTAGAGTCCCCCCTTTCCTGGCCTCATTGAACGTCCTCACCATCAACGGGGCCAACAAGTCCACATATTTTCTGTAATACTCCACCGGGAACCCGTCTGGTCCTGGGGCCTTCCCTGCTTGCATGCTTCCCAGTCCCTTAATAACCTCGTCCACCCCAATCGGTGCCCCCAGGCCTACCACCCCCCGCTCCTCCACTTTCGGGAACCTCAATTGGTCCAGGAACTGCCGCATCCCCTCCTCTCCCTCTGGGGGTTGAGACCTATACAGTTCCTCATAGAAGGTCTTGAACACCTCATTTATCTTTCCTGCCCTTCGCACCGTGTCTCCCCTTTCGTCTCTAATTCCTCCTATCTCCCTCGCTGCTGCCCTCTTTCGCAATTGATGAGCCAACAGGCGACTCGCCTTTTCCCCATATTCATACCTCCTCCCCTGTGCCTTCCTCCACAGTACCTCCGCCTTTCTGGTGGTCAGAAGGTCAAATTCCGTCTGGAGTCGTCTCCTCTCCCTGTACAATTCCTCCTCCGGGGTCTCTGCAAATTCCCTATCCACCCTTAAAATCTCCCCCAGTAACCTTTCCCTTTCCTTGGCCTCTGTTTTCCTTTTGTGGGCCCCAATGGAGATCAGCTCTCCTCTGACCACCGCTTTTAGTGCTTCCCATACCACTCCCACAGGGACCTCGCCGTCGTCATTGACCTCCAGATATCTCTCAATACACCCCCGCACTCTTGCACACACTCCCTCATCCGCCATTAGTCCCACATCTAATCGCCAGAGTGTTCTCTGCTCCCTTTCCTCTCCTAATTCCAGGTCCACCCAATGTGGGGCATGATCCGAAACCGCTATGGCTGAGTACTCAGCTTCTTCCACCCTAGAGATCAACGACCTTCCCAAAACAAAAAAATCTATCCGGGAGTACACTTTATGGACATGGGAGAAGAAGGAAAACTCCCTAGCCCTAGGTCTAAGAAATCGCCATGGATCCACTCCCCCCATTTGGTCCATAAACCCCTTAAGTACCTTGGCCGCTGCCGGCCTTCTTCCGGTCCTTGAGCTGGATCTATCTAGCCCCGGGTCCAGCACCGTATTAAAGTCCCCTCCTAAAATCAAGTTTCCTACCTCCAGGTCCGGTATACGCCCCAGCATCCGTCTCATAAATCCCGCATCGTCCCAGTTTGGGGCATACACGTTAACCAACACGACCTCCATTCCCTCCAGCCTGCCACTCACCATTACATATCTACCTCCGCTATCTGCTACGATGTTCTTTGCTTCAAATGCGACCTGTTTCCCCACCAAAATGGCCACCCCTCTATTCTTTGCGTCCAGTCCTGAGTGGAACACCTGTCCCACCCATCCTTTCCTTAGCCTAACTTGGTCCGCCACCTTTAGGTGCGTCTCTTGGAGCATAACCACGTCTGCCCTTAGTCCTTTCAAATGCGCGAGCACTCTGGCCCTTTTTATCGGTCCGTTCAGGCCTCTCACGTTCCACGTGATCAGCCTCACTAGGGGGCTACCTGCCCCCCTCCCGTGTCGACTAGCCATTACCTTCTCTAGGCCAGTCCCATATCCCGCCTCCGCGCTCCCGCTCGCTCCCCCAGCGTCGCACACCATCCCCGCCCACCCACTCTTTAGCCATTTCCTTTTGGATTTCCGCAGCAGCAACTCAGTTGTCCCCCCTCCCCCTCCCTCCCCCCCTCCCCGCTAGATCTCTTTCTAGCATGATTGCTCCCCCCATATTACTTCCGTAAGTCAGCTGACTTCAACTGACCCCGGCTACTCCTCACTCCTCGACCCCCCCCCCATGTGGGGAACTCCCATCCGCCTTGCGCCTGTCTTCCCGCCTTATTCTTTCTGGTGCGGGAACATCCCTTTACCTGACCCGCCTCTTATGGCGCAGCTCCCTTTCCCCTCCCCCTCCCCTTCCCCATTCTCCAACTTTGTCCCGTCTTTCCCCCCTCACCGGCGCCCACATTTCCCCAATGTCTCCCCCCTTCCTTGTTTACTTCTCAATTAACTTCCACCGTAACATTAACAATAACATTTCCTGCAGCATCAGTCCCTCAGTTCCGATCCAATTTCTCTTCTTTGATGAAGGTCCATGCTTCCTCTGCCGTCTCGAAATAATGGTGTCTCTCCTGATACGTGACCCATAGTCTTGCCGGCTGCAGCATCCCGAACTTCACCTTCCTTTTATGCAACACCTCTTTGGCTCGGTTGAAGCTCGCCCTCCTTCTCGCCACCTCCGCACTCCAATCCTGGTATACCCGTACCACTGCATTCTCCCATCTGCTACTCCGCACCTTTTTAGCCCATCTCAGGACCTCTTCTCTATCCTTAAGGCGGTAAAATCGCACGATTATCGCCCTGGGTGGTTCTCCCGCTTTTGGTCTTCTCGCCGGAATCCGATTTGCCCACTCCACCTCCAAGGGGCCCGTAGGGGCCTCAGCACCCATCAGTGAGCTCAGCATCGTACTTGCGTACGCTCCACAGTCCACTCCTTCCACACCCTCAGGGAGACCCAGTATCCGAAGGTTCTTCCTTCGCGCTCCATTTTCTAGGGCTTCGATCCTTTCAGTACACTTTTTATGAAGTGCCTCGTGCGTCTGTGTCTTAACCGCCAGGCCCAGGATCTCGTCCTCAATATCTGTCACCTTCTGCTCCACCAAACGGAGCTCTGTCTCCTGGGTCTTTAATGTCTCCTTGAGCCCTTCAATTGCCTGTAGCAACGGGGTCAGCACCTCCCTCTTCAGCAGCACCACGCACCGTCTCACAATTTCATGCTCAGGCCCCCATGTCGCCTGCGCTTTCTCCGCCGCCATCTTGTACTACTCTCTTTCTGACCCTTTGGTCGACGATTCCTCGCGCTGCAGCCGCCGCCGCCGGTTTTTTCCTCCTTCGTTTGGGGGGGGACTCCCTTCTCACACGCCCCACACCGGGTTGCGTCGTCGAAAAATTCCCCGTTGGGGCTCTTAAAAGAGCCCGAAGGTCCGTCGGAGCTGGAGCCGCCGAAGCGTGCGGCTAGCTAGGCATCACCGCAACCGGAAGTCCCTTCAGTGGCCTTGATGAGGTCTTTTCACAGTTGTTCCCTCTGCTGCTAGAATTCACTTTTGATACAGGCCCTCAGGTCAGCTTGCAGCTTTAAGCTTGCCCTTCCCCCGCCTGCATGCTGGAAGAGGCCCTGTTTATCCTGCAGTTGCAGCCAAATCTTTTACTGTTTCTGCGTGTGTCTGGCAACCAAGAGACATACCCTTCCTGGGGGACACTGTCGGGGGAATATTGCAGCCTTCTTCCCACACCGGGAAATGTCAAACAAATGCCGTGGGGGCCCTGTAAAAGAGCCCAAAAGTCCGTTCCAAGCAGGAGCTGCCGAATATGCGACCTAGCTCTGCATAGCCGCACCCGGAAGTTCCATGAGGGAAATTAATGTGGTCCACTGGTAGTAAATCTGTCCAGCCAGTGAAAAATGTCGATGCGGTGGTTCTTCGACAAGTCAGCACCGACGGAACAGCCAGAAGTGCAATTTCTCAGTGTAAGTAAACCAGTGCCAATTGGTTATCACCATAGTATCGGCCAGGTGCACATGATGAGCTGCAGCGAACCAGAGCATAGTAGGAGCAGGCCATGCAGGACTATGTCACTAGGACAGCTATTTGAAGTTTTCATCCATTCACAACAAAGACATTGTGTCTGACCTTTGTACTGGTTGCATTGTTTGGAGAGTGTCATTCCCGTGGCACTTGTTGTCATGGTGACTGTTATTGTTCCATTGCAGAGCTGATAGGGACACATGGATCTCTGGGATTTATGGTAGTTCTGTACTCCGTACACCTTGAGATCCCTTCTTCCTGACCAGCCAATTGTGACGTAAGAGCAGCTAGTTGAGTGTACATGCCTGCTATTGCGCCTGTATAGCTGGTTTGAGTTCTTTTCAACTTCTGCTTTCAGTTGCAAACTGCTGAGTTGTACGTTATTCTTTCCTCCTACTACCTTAATTGTTGGCTCAAAAATTTGTTTGTTCCCATCTCGTACAGCTTGGTTCATTGCAGACTTTATATTTTGTGTCTTCACCTGAGTGGTAAACCACTGTATTGTATTGTATTATTACATGCCTGGGCTTGTCCCTGCTGGCTCTGCCTGTGGCTCCACCCCTCGGGCTCATGTATAAAGGTGGCTGGTCTCTGCCTCTGATCCAGTTCGGGATCAGAGGCCAGGAGGCTTTCTGTTTAGTGTATTAAAGCCTCAGTTATGTTCACCACTCGTCGTGTGTTCATTGATGGCATATCAATTTAATACAAGAAACATCTAATATGAATCCATCACTCAAGCCTGATCGCCTGGAGCTGGACCCACAGGCAGCCGACACCACTGCAACTTTCAAGCACTGGCTAAGCT
Organism: Scyliorhinus torazame; assembly: GCF_047496885.1. Lineage (NCBI taxonomy): Eukaryota > Metazoa > Chordata > Chondrichthyes > Carcharhiniformes > Scyliorhinidae > Scyliorhinus > Scyliorhinus torazame. Next base: position 73,584,176 of record NC_092709.1, on the reverse strand, counting down.
GCTTCGAAGCGTACCTCGGATTCTTCACCGAAGACTTCACCGACCTCCAAAAGAAGCAGATCCTCCCCGCACGGGTGAGCCCGCAAGTCTTTCTTCTCATCAGGGACGCCCCCTCGTATACGGAGGCGATAATGCTGCTGAAGGGACATTATGTTAAGACTGTGAACGAGGTGTATGCTAGGCACCTTCTTGCCACGCAACGACAACGCCCTGGGGAGTCACTAGCAGAATTCTTGCGTGCCTTACGGGTACTCTGCCGGAGCTGTGACTGCCAGGCGGTATCGACTACCCAACACGCGGAACTGTTGATCAGGTACGCTTATGTCGCGGGCATGAAATCGAGCTACATCCGCCAGTGATTGCTAGAAGGGGGTACCCTCGGCCTCCCAGAGACAGTGCAGCTCTCAAACTCGCTGGAGGTGGCCTACCAGAATATGGAGGCCTACACTTCTGTCCGTGCGGCACCTTCGTGGGCGCCGCCATCATCTGACCCGGGTGCGGCGCTAGCCTGTGCCGCGCAGCAGCCCGCCAACGCCGGAAGCCCCAAATGCTACTTTTGCGGCCAGGGTAATCTTCCCTGACAATGCTGCCCTGCATGGAACGCGACTTGCAACGGGTGTGGGAGGAAGGGCCACTTTGCGAAAGCCTGCCATGCCCGATCTCTCCCTAAAGCTTCTAGGCCCAGCAGAGCTGCCTGTTGGTACCGCCCCCAGCTGCCGTGCCACCCGCCATGTGCGACCCGTGGGCACCGCCATCTTCGCGGCCATCTTCCATTTTGGCCGCCATGTGCGACCCACGGGGGCCGCCATCTTTGACGTCATCCTGGGACCACTCCGCAGACTCCCAGGAGCCCTGCTCACCTGCATCGTACGCTGGCCGCCGCTATCTCCGACCTGCCTACCCATCACCTTCCGAAGCTCGCCTCCATCACGCTCGACCAGTCCCAGCCTCATCACCTCACAAAATCGACAATGACCGTCCGGATCAATGGGCATGAGATGGCTTGCCTTTTCGACTCCGGGAGCACAAACAGCTTCATACACCCAGATACGGTAAGGCGCTGCTCCCTCCCAATCTTACCCGCGACCCAGAAAATCTCCCTGGCTTCCGGATCACATGCAGTAGTAATCCAGGGGTACTGTGTTGCGACCCTTACTGTACAAGGCGTAGAGTACACTAACTTCAAACTCTACGTCCTTCCCCATCTCTGCACTGCCCTATTACTGGGGCTCGACTTCCAGTGCCACCTCCAAAGCCTTACTTTAAAGTTCGGCGGACCCCTGTCCCCCTCACCGTCTGTAGCCTTGCGACCCTTAAGGTAGCCCCACCCTCGCTCTTCGTTAACCTCACCCCGGACTGTAAGCCAGTCGCTTCTAGGAGCAGGCGATACAGTGCCCGGGATAGGACCTTTATCAGGTTGGAGGTCCAGCGACTCCTACGAGAGGGGATCATTGAGGCTAGCAACAGCCCCAGGAGAGCCCAAGTGGTGGTCATCAAGACTGGGGAGAAGCACCGGATCATCATCGACTACAGTCAGCCCATCAACCGGTGCACGCAGCTCGATGCGTACCCCCTCCCCCGCATATCTGACATGGCCAATCAGATTACGCAGTATCGAGTTTTCTCCCCAGTTGATTTGAAGTCCGCGTACCACCAGCTCCCTATCCGCCCGGAGGACCGCCAATACACTGCCTTCGAGGCAGATGTCCGCCTCTACCACTTCCTCAGGGTTCCCTTTGGCGTCACCAATGGGGTCTCAGTCTTCCAACGGGAAACGGATCGAATGGTTGACCAGTACGGGCTGCGGGCCACGTTCCCGTACTTAGATAATGTCACCATCTGCGGCCATGACCAGTAGGAGCATGATGAAAACCTCTGGCACTTCCTCCACACCGCCAAACCCCTGAACCTCACTTACAATAAGGAAAAATGCATTTTCCGCACAACCTATCTAGCCATCCTTGACTACGTTGTGGAAAACTGAGTCCTAGGGCCCGACCCCAACCCCGACTGCATGCGCCCCCTCCTGGAACTCCCCCTCCCCCACTTCCCCAAGGCCCTGAAGAGATGCCTGGTGTTCTTCCCCGACTATGCCCAGTGAGTCCCCAATTATGCGGACAAGGCCCTTCTGCTTATTAAATCCACCGTTTTTCCCCTGACGGCTGAGGCCTGCCTGGCCTTCAACCGCATCAAGGCAGATATTGCCAAAGCCGTGATGCACGCTGTGGGCGAGTCCATTCTGTTCCAGGTGGAGAGCGATGCGTCGGACTTTGCCCTGGCCGCTACCCTCAACCAGGCTGGCAGGCCCATGGCTTTCTTCTCCCATACACTCCATGCCTCCGAGATTCGACACACCTCCATTGAAAAGGAAGCCCAAGCCATTGTAGAAGCTGTGCGACATTGGAGGCATTACCTGGCCGGCAGGCAATTCACTCTCCTCACTGACCAATGGGCGGTTACCTTCATGTTCAATAATACAGCGGGGCAAGATCAAGAATGACAAGATTCTGAGATGGAGGATCGAGCTCTCCACGTACAACTACGATATCTTGTATCGGCCTGGAAAGCTCAATGAGCCCGCAGATGCCCTATCCCGCGGTACACGTGCCAGCGCACAAGTTGACCGTAACCAGGGACTGCCAGGTCTGCGCGAAGTGAAAACCGCACTTCTATCGGCCAGACAGAGCGCACCTGGTAAAGGCCTCTCGCCCCTTTGAGCGCCTCAGCGTCGATTTCAAAGGGCCCCTACCCTCCACTGATCGAAACGTGTACTCCCTCAACATTGTTGACGAGTACTCAAGATTCCCCTTTGCCATCCCATGCCCTGACATGACCTCTGCCACCGTCATCAAGGCCCTGCACAGTCTTTTCACCTTGTTCGGGTTCCCCACCTACACCCATAGCGATCGGGGTTCCTCCTTAATGAGCGACAAGTTGCGTCAGTTCCTGCTCAGCAAGGGCATCGCCTCCAGCAGGACGACCAGCTACAGCCCCCGGGGCAACGGACAGGTGGAGAGGGAGAACGCGACAGCCTGGAAGGCCGTTCTCCTGGCCCTACAGTCCAGAAGTCTCCCTGTCTCCCGCTGGCAGGAGGTCCTCTCCGATGCGCTCCACTCAATCCGGTCGCTCCTGTGAACTGCCACCAACGAGACTCCTCACGAGCGTATGTTTGCCTTCCCTAGGAAGTCCACCTCCGGGGTCGCGCTCCCGTCCTGGCTGACAGTTCCGGGGCCCGTCCTCCGGAAGCATGCGAGGAGCCATAAATCAGATCCCCTCGTCGAGAAGGTCCCGCTCTTCCATGCCAATCCACAATATGCCTACGTGGCACATAAGGACGGGCGACAGGACACAGTCTCCCTTCGGGATTTGGCACCTGCAGGTTCCCCAGCGACCATCACCGCCACCCCCGACCCCACACAATCTTCCCCCACCTCTACCCACTTACCTCAAGAACTGGCACCCGCAGGCCCACCGGCGACCACCACCACTGCCCCCCCCTCCATCGACTCAACAACTGGGTGATGAAGGGGACAACACTCTCCCGGACGCGCAGGTCTCGACACCAGTGCCCATGCCACAGCCGGGACTGAGGCGATCACGGCGGAAGGTCAAGACCCCCGACAGGCTTGATCTTTAAGCCCACTTCACCGCCGCTGGACTCTTTTTTTTTAAACGGGGTGAATGTGGTAAACCACTGTATTGTATTGTATTGTTACATGCCTGGGCTTGTAGTTACATGCCTGCGCTTGTCCCTGCTGGCTCCGCCTGTGGCTCCTCCCCTCGGGCTCGTGTATAAAGGTGGCTGGTCTTCACCTCTGATCCAGTTCGGGATCAGAGGCCAGAAGGCTTTCTGTTTAGTGTATTAAAGCCTCCGTTATGTTCACCACTCGTCGTGTGTTCATTGATGGCAAATCAACCTGTAAATGCTCAACTGGAATCTTGTCCTCCAAAGTTTCCAGTGTGAACATTTTGATGTAGAACTGCTTAATTTAGCTTCAGCTCCTGCATTTTATTGCACTGACTTGGTCGGAAACCATCTTTTGGTTTACTTGAATAGTGTCTCCCTCTCTGGGGTCTTCTGTTGGGTCCCCCTCTCTGGGGTCTTTTTCTGCCCTTTCCCCGAGGTTTTATGTTGCCCTTTCTCTGTTGGCATGTTCAGGGTTAGCAGTCCAAACTTGAGAATTGCTTCAGCTGAAATGAGTGCCCGTTGTGTCCTATCTATGTTCTAGAACCACAATTATTCCTCCTTGCTTTTGCATTTGATTATCAGACTAATTTATCATCTCAATATCATATAGCTTCAATTTTAACTTGAGGGCTTCATTTTTGGATCGCCGTGTCGAACCACTTCACACAGATCTGTGAGAACCATTAAGCACCTGAGTCTATCTGACACTTCCTGTCTGCTTGATACTTTCTGTTAAGTTCATAGAAGCAGCCACACGGACAGCATTGGGAACAAAAGGTTTATTTTCAGGAAATACTATGTACACAGGTCTCAGAAAGGATTACGCGTGCCCGGCTCACACTCTGACCGGGTTTTTATTGTTTGGTTTCCTCTTCTGCTGATGAGGTGGCTCCGCTTCTTAGTGTGGAAGTTCAAACCTACAACATTCACCTCCCTCCAGTCTGAAAACGCATCCGACAAAGGAGGAGCTCTGCAGCTCTTAGCCTGTGGCTGTCTCTGGCGTTATCAGCTCCGGGTCAGACGGCTTATAGGGAGTTGGCGATCGATGCTTCCTCGTCAAACGTCGCGGCAGGAAACTCACTGTCAGAAACGTCAGGCATATTGCATCTCGGCGGCAATCCACCATGGGAGGTTGCTGCAGAGTCGCCAGTGCATCCAGTGGTGATCGCGGCTCGTCCAAAACGGAGTGGCACATCATGGGGTTCCTACTGAGGAGGTAATAAGAAGTGCCTACTTTATTCCTGGTCTTGCACATGAACCCGGTACGCTACCGGCCCAGTCTGCCGAACGATAGTGCCAGGAAACCACCTGGCCTCCGTATCAGAAGTTGAGCACGTGAACTGTGTCGCCCGGCATGCTCGACAGGGCGACGCCCCAGCGTCTCCTGCCCGCTGTGTACCTACCTGTGCCCAGTAATGCCAGGCTGAGGCGAGTTTGAACTGACGTCCCATCGGCAACACACCAGTGGCGGAGTGCTGTGTGGAATGGAAGCAGAAACCGAAGCACGGTAAATGTGTGTCAGTGGACTCCGAGGTCTGGCTGGTATGATGCTCCGAGGTCTGGCTGCAAGGGGATCAGGGCTGGGTTCTTAAATATCCAAGGATATGTGTCCCATCGAAAGGATAGACAGATGGCCAAAGTGGGTGGGGTTGCATTGTTCGTACTGAATGAAGCTAAATCAATAGCAAGGAGCGATATAGGAGCAGAAGGCGTCGAATCTCTGTGGGTAGAGTTGAGGAATCGCAAAGGTAAAAAGACCCTAATGGGAGTTATGTACAGGCCCCCTAGCAGTAGCCAGGATGTGGGGAAGAAAATAAATCAGGAGATGAAAAGGCATGTAAAAAAGGCAATATTACAATAATCATGGGGGACTTCAATATGCAGGTGGACTGGGAAAATCAGGTTGGTAGTGGATCCCAAGAAAAGGAATTTGTGGAATGTCTAAGAGATGTTTTTTTGGAGCAGCTTGTGACCGCTTAATAGAGAACAGGCAATTCTGGATTTGGTGATGTGTAATGAGGCAGACTTGATTAGGGAACTTAAGGTGAAGGAACCCTTGGGGAGCAGTGACCACAATATAATTGAATTTGCCCTGCAGTTTGAGAGGGAGAAGCTGCAATCAGATGTAATGGTATTACACTTAAATAAGGGTAACTACAAAGACATGAGGGAGGAGCTGGCTAGAGTTGATTGGAAAAGAAGCCTAGCAGGGAAGACAGTGGAACAGCAATGGCAAGAGTTTTGGGGAGTTATTCGGGAGGCACAACAGAAATTCATCCCAAGGAGGAGGAAACATGCTAAGGGGAGGACAAGGCATCCGTGGCTGACGAGGGAAGTCAAGGACAGCATAAAAGCAAATTAAAAAGCATACTAGAGTGTCGAGGTTTAGTGGGAAGCCAGAGGATTGGGAAGTCTTTAAAAGCGAGCAGAGGATAACTAAAAAAGCATTAAGGGGGGAGAAGATGAAGTATGAGTGCAAGCTAACCAGTAATATAAAGGAAGATAGGAAGAGTTTTTTTTAATATATAAAAGGTAAGAGAGAGGCAAAAATAGACATTGGACCACTGGAAAATGTGGCTGGAGAAGTAATAATAGGAAACAAAGAAATGGCAGACGAACTGAATAGTTACTTTGCATCAGTCTTCACGGTGGAAGACACCAGTGGGATGCCAGAGCTCTGGGAGAACCAGGGGGCAGAGGTGAGTGCAGTGACCATTACTAAGGAGAAGGTTCTGGGGAAACCAAAAGGACTGAAGGTGGATAAATCACCTGGACCGGATGGACTACACCCCAGGGTTCTAAAAGAAATAACTCAGGAGATTGTGGAGGCATTGTCGGTGATCTTTCAGGAATCACTGGAGGCAGGAAGGGTCCCAGAGGACTGGAAAGTGGCTAATGTAACACCACTGTTTAAGAAGGGAGGGAGGCAGAAGACGGGAAATTATACGCCAGTTAGCCTGACTTCAGTCATTGGTAAGATTTTAGAGTCCATTATTAAAGACGAGAACGCGGAGTACTTGGAAGTGCATGATAAAATAGGACTGAGTCAGCACGGCTTCGTCAAGAGGAGGTCACGTCTGACAAATCTCTTAGAGTGCTTTGAGGAAGTAACAAGGAAATTAGACAAAGGAGAACCAGTGGACGTGATTTATTTCGATTTCCAGAAGGCCTTTGACAAGGTGCGGCATAGGAGACTGTTAAATAGGTTAAGATCCCATGTTGTTAAGGGTAAGATCCTGGCATGGATAGAGGATTGGCTGACTGGCAGAAGGCAGAGAGTGGGGATAAAGGGGTCTTTTTCAGGATGGCAGCCAGTGACTAGTGGTGTGCCTCAGGGGTCGGTGCTGGGACCACAACTTTTCACAATATACCTTAATGATCTGGAAGAAGGAACAGAAGGCACTGTTGCTAAATTGGCAGATGATACAAAGATCTGTAGAGGGGCAGGTGGTATTGAGGAAGCAGCTGGGCTGCAGAAGGACTTGGACAGGCTAGGAGAGTGGGCAAAGAAGTGGCAGATGGAATACATAGAACATATCGTGCATAAGGAGGCCATTTGCCCCATCGCGTCTGCACCGACCCACTTAAGCCTTCACTTCCACCCTATTCCCGTAACCCAATAACCCCATCTAACCTTTTTTGAAACTAAGGGCAATTTAGCATGGCCAATCCACCTAACCTGCACATGTTTGAACTGTGGGAGGAAACCGGAGCACCCGGAGGAAGCCCACGCAGACACCGGGAGAACGTGCAGACTCCGCACAGACAGTGACCCAGCCGAGAATCAAACCTGGGACCTGGCGCTGTGAAGCCACAGTGCTGGCCACTTATGCTACTGTGCTGCCCACAAAACAATGTGAAAAAGTGTGAGGTTATGCACTTTGGAAGGAGAAATGGAGGTATAGACTTTTCTAAATGGGGAGATGTTTAGGAAATCAGAGGCAAAAGGAACTTGGGAGTCCTTGTTCACGATTCTCAAGATTAGCGTGCAGGTTCAGTCGGCAGTTAGGGAGGCAAATGCAATGTTAGCATTCATGTTGAGAGGGCTAGAGTACAAGACCAGGGATGTACTACTGAGGCTATATAAGTCTCTGATCTGATCCCATTTGGAGTATTGTGAGCAGTTTTGGGCCCTGTATCTAAGGAAGGATGTGCTGGCCTTGGAAAGAGTCCAGAGGAGGTTCACAAGAATGATCCCTGGAATGAAGAGCTTGTATAAGGAATGGCTGAGGACTCTGGGTCTGTACTCGTTGTAGATTAGAAGGATGAGGGGGGATCTTATTGAAACTTACAGGATACTGAGAGGCCTGGATAGAGTGTACGTGGAGAGGATGTTTCGACTTATTGGAAAAACTAGAAGCAGAGGACACAATCTCAGACTAAAGGGACAATCCTTTAAATCAGAGATGAGAAGGAATTTCTTCAGTCAGTGGGTGGTGAATCTGTGGAACACTTTGCCGCAGAAGGCTGTGAAGGCCAAATCACTTGAGGTTTTAAGACTGAGATAGGTTTTTGATCAATAAGGGGATCAGGGGTTATGGGGAGAAGGCAGGAGAATGGGGATGAGAAAAATATCAGCCATGATTGAATGGCGGAGCAGACTCGATGGGCCGAGTGGCCTAATTCTGCTCATCTGTCTTCTGGTTAATACCACGTTTGAATACCTGGACTGCTCCTTTGGCCAAACCATTTGAAGCCGGGTAATATGGGGCAGTGCGCACATGGTGTGCACTATTCATCTGCGTGAAATTTTCAAACTCAGCACCAGTAAATGGCATTCTGTGGTAAGAGACCAGTACTTCCTGGATGCAATGCATGCTAAATGAGAGGCTGAGCTTCTCGACCGTCGCCCTCAAAGTCGTTGATGACATCCTGTAAACATCCAGCCATTCAATGCATTGATGAGGAGGAGGAAAAGCCGGCAAAATCAGCATGGAAACACACCCATGGCTGACCCGGCCACTCCCAGGGATGAAGTGGTGCCTCAGATCGGAGCTTCTGCTGCTCCTAGCACGCTTTGCACTGTTGGGCGAGCCGCTTTATTTCAGTGTCCAAACCCGGCCACCACATGTAACTTTGGGTGAACATCTTCATCTTAGACACACTAGGGTGTCTTTTATGGAGATTTGCCAAGGTGGGGCCTTGTCCCTTGTGGGGGACTGCAACGCATGTCCCTCAAAGAAGTGTACCATCCTCAATGCTGAACTCAGCGATCTTTGAAGTAAAAGCTTTCAGTTCATTGGGAAGGGCGTGATGCTGGACCCCGTACTGCACGATATGATGAACCTTGGATAACAAAGGATCGGTTAGTCTATGTCCATACACGTATCCGGGCCACCATGACCGGCAATGTGTCCATAAAATACATCATAGCGATGACTCTGGGGCGTCGGTCCCATCGGAAGCGAGAGCCTACATAACGCGCCAGCGTTCGTGATCTGCATCCCAGAGTGATGTTCTATTTGTATGTCGCATATAAGAGGGCCCATTGTTGAATTCTGGCTGATGCTATAGGTGGGATGGCTCTGTTCTCTTTGAACAATGCCAGCAGAGGAGCGGTTTATGATTGGTCAATAAAGTTAACCGACACCCTTCAACGTTCTGGTGGAACCTCTTTATGGCGAAGACCACGGCCATCTCCCATCTCTTTTCTGAGCAAATTGCGCTCAGTCGCCGCCAGCATTCTCGAGGCGTAAGCAATCGGGTGCTCCTAAATGTCACCCATCCCATGAGACAACATGGCGCTGATGTCATATGGCGAGATGTCACAAAGGTTTTGCGGAGTCAAAGTGGGTGAGCAGCTGAGAAGAAGTGAGCTGCCTTTTTACCCCCGTGAACGGCGCCTCCTGAGGCCCCACTCCCCCCACACACGCCCGCTCTTCTTTTTTTAAATATTGTGCAGGGAGGACAACATGGTAGCAAGTCCTGGGCTTAATTTCCCACAGTAATGTACGAGCCCTAGAAACAAATGGAGCTCAGTCGTGCCTCCCGGCCCAGGATCCTGTTGTCTTCGACTGGATGGTGGAGGCATTCTAAATCCACGCAATAGCCCAGATAGGTCACCCCATGGCCGTGAAAAATGCATTTCTCTCTGCGGAGACTAATGCCGGATTCTTCAAAGCGACAGAGCACCTTGTTCAGATGTTCCCGTGACCCGTGTACAGGTAGACCACCATGTGTGGCAATCCCTGCAGAATATTCTCCATCATGCGCTGGAAAATGCCGCAGCCCGATGATAAACCAAAAGGCAACTTTGTATACTCATACAACCCCCGAACTGTCACGTACTGACGAGACTCCGAGTCCAGCACCAACTGGAGGTACGCATGGCTCCAGTTTGAGCATGGCTCAAGCTTGGTGAAGGAGTGACCTCTGGCCAACTTGGCATACAGGTCCTCAATCTGTGACATTAGATATCAGTCCAGTTTGGAGGCCCAGTTCACTGTCGATTTATAATCGCCGCAGATGGGGACAAAGGGTGCTGCCCAATCCGCAAACTTCACCGGCTGGATGATCCCCAGGCTTCGAACTGACCGAGCTCCCCCTTTACCTTAGGCAGTAGCATGTAGGGAGCACAAAAATACCTTGGTTGCGCTTAGGGTCCATGTGGATCTTCGCCATGGCACCCTAAATCGTCCCAAGCCCAATCTTGATGACCTCTGGGTACCTTGACAACACCATGTTGAGGCTTTCCGAGCCTATTCGGTAAACCTCCTGCCAGTCAATGCGGAGGCATTGTAACCAGTCGCAGCTGAGCAAACTGAGGCCGTCACCTTTCACCACAATCGGGCAAACAAGCAAATTGTTGCCCGTTGGTCAATGGGGCCACCGTAGTCCCTGCTATGGCCAGTGGTATTCCGGTGTACGTGGCCAACCGAGCCTTGGGTGTCCTGTAATGACAGGAGCAACACTCCTATCTGGAGCTTCTCAAAAGTGGGTCAACGGACATGCTGAGACGGCGGCACCTGTGTCTAACTCCATTAGTAATGGGTGACCAGTGACTCGAACTGTGACCTTAATGGGGGCGGCTTTGGGTGATGAAACGCAGTTCAATTGCAGACAATGACCACGGGCTCTTCCAGAAAAAAGATGCAGGACCGGGGTGGGTGGATGGACTATCCTGTGGTCACTGCTCCTTGCGACCGCACATCCCACAATGCCCAAGGCCTTCCTCATCTGGATCGGGGCGGGATCCACCCGATCGTTGGCACCCTAGGCCCGGTACCGGCCCGACCTCTGGCAGGCTGCTGCTTAGGGAGGAAAACTGGGGTTACCTGGCCGAGGGGAGGCACATGCCACAAGCGGAAGGCTTCCACCCCTTGCAATTACTGTTTGCCCTGCTCTGCGCTTTCACACGACAGTGCGATTTCCAAGGCCCGTTTGCGGTCAGGCTGAGGCTCGTCTTTTTCTTCAGTTAAAACATGTTCTCCCATGCTAGGCAATCCTTTTTCTTTATTTAGTGCCCTCCGCAGTATTGGCATCCTGCCCTTTGTCTGGACTGCCCTTCGGCATAATGCATCTCCTGGTCTGCTCTGCCATACATCTGCTCTAGCTGACATTTCACAACTTGCTCATTTTGATGCACGTCTTATCGCTTCTTCAGTATCAGTCCTCCTCTTTCAAAATATGCTTTCAAGGCATTCAAAATCTTTGTCTTCTGGTTACTCTGCTCACCAGTTAGATTTCGAGTGGTATATAGTGTTAAACATGTAGCTCCTCTGATCTTTTCAGATTTGTTAATTAAGTCTGTTGCAATCATATAGTTTTGCCACTGTCAGTGGAAAAACAGTTTTTCTATGTATCACCGTTCATTTTGCCTGGAGATGGGAATGGAAAATTTCCTGCTGCCACTTTTACCCATTTCTTAATTTATTGGCAGCCTTGGTTTGCCTTCCTTTTGTCCTTTCATGTATGCTTTTTTTTTGTCCTTTGATGGTAGCTTTTTGGCAGAATTCAATATTTTTTCTGAGCTGTCTTCCTTTTGTGCAGCTTGTACTTCACTTGCAGCTTTTCTTTTGTCTCTTTTTGGTAGCTTTTTTGCATATTTCAATCTTTGGGTTCAATCCTGGGTTCAAATACATTTTTTCTACTTGTGTACGCCATGTTTCATGTATAAGAACAGCAGTCTTCAGGGTCTTGTATCCGTGAAAACATTTATTGCCCATTCCTAATTGTCCCCGAGAAGATGGTGTTGTGCTGTCTTCTTGAACCACTGCAGTCCCTACGGAGGAATGATAATACATTTCCGAGCCAAGAGTGGTTTAGAGGAGAACTTCTCTGACTTTGCTGTTTCTATATCGCTGTTTCTTCACTGTCACTGGGTCAAAATCCTGGAACTTTCTAACAGCACTGTGGGTGTACCTACACCACATGGACTGCAGTGATTCAAGAAGGCGGCTCCCCACCACTCTTCTCAAGGAAAATTATGGAAGGGAAATAATGCTTAATAATAGCTTATGAGGTCCACATCCTGTGAAAGAACAAAAAAAAACAATGGTTAGGGACAAGATACTCCAGTTCCTGGGCTGAATATTCGTCACTTGGCACTAAGCAAACCCACATCGGGTGAACAATTGTGGGGCCACAATATCAAATGCAAAGCATTTTTGGCCAGAAACCATTTTCTCGGCGGCAAGAAGCATGGTGAGTCACAATTAGATGCTTATATAGAGTGACATCAGGATTGCTATTTTAAAGGTTCATTGGATATATACCCCATGGCATTTTTGTCGAGACACAAGGGCTTCAGAAGCAAATGGGATGCTCTAGGGCCATCAAGGCATGAACACTATGTGACAGCCATTAGGAGTGTGGGCAAGTTCGCTATCCCTTTAAATTAAGGAGTTTCTTTACTTTTTGCAACACAAAGTGCTGGAGACACTCAAATCTCAAGGGGGAGGAGGCAAAGAAGAGATTGCTGACCTGCAGTCTTGCCACATCTCTGCCACTAATAGGCGGCACGAAAGGAGAGTGGTTAGCATTGTTGCTTCACAGCACCAGGGTCCTGGGTTCAATTCCCGCCTTAGGTCAATGGCTGTGTGGAGTCTGCACGTTCTCCGTGTCTGCGTGGGTTTCCTCCGGGTGCTCCGGTTTCCTCCCGCAACTCCCGAAAGGTAATTTGGGCATTCTGAATTCTCCCTCTGTGTACCCGGACAGGCGACGGAATGTGGCGACTAGGGGCTTTTCACAGTAACTTCATTGCAATGTTAACGTAAGCCTACTTGTGACATTAAAGATTATTATTATTAAAGGAGCAATACTGCACCAGAGAGGCTGTAGCACCCTTTAAATACATCTGCAAAAGTGCTGAGGGGGTCATAAGATCATAAGAAATAAGAATTGCTAACTTTAGCTTGAAGAATGGGAAAGCAGTATCCTATTTTAATGGATATAGGTTGCAGAACTCGGTGTTACAGAGGGATCTGGTTGTCCTGGTTGTCTGCTGCTTGTCCATTGTCTGCACAAGTGGTGTGCATATGCAAATGATGAACTCCACTATTAACAGCTAATGCTGAGTTAGTTTTGTATGTTTTATATCCATAATAGCAGGTGTGAACTTCTGTCCCAATTCTGATCTTGTTAAACAGAGTTTGAATTTAAAAGGGATGTCTATAGATAGAAGTTTACAGCACAGAAGGAGGCCATATGGCTTATTGCGTCCACACCAATCAACAAAGATCTAACTGCACTAATCCCATTTTCTAGCGCTTGGCCCATAGCCCTGGAGGTTATGGCAGCGCAAATGAATATCTAAATACTTCTTAAATGTTACAAACGTTTCTGACTTGACCAAATTTTCAGACAGTGAGTTTCAGATTCCCAGCACCCTCTGGGTGAAAAAGGTTCTCCTCAAATCTCCTCTTAGCCTTCTACCGCTTAACTTTAATCTTAACCCCCCTGGTTCTTCACCCCTCTAATAATGGGAAAAGTGCCTTCCTATCCACCCTATCTATGGCCTCCTAATCCAACACACTTATCAGGTACCCTCTCAACCTTCTCTGCTCTAATCAAAGCATCCCCAGCCTATCTAATCTTTCCTCAAACAGAGCCTCCATCCAATCCAGGTAGCATCCTGATAAATCTCCTCTGCACCCTCTCCAATGCAGTCACATGTTTCCTATAATGTGGTGATCAGAACTGCATGCACTACTCCAGTTGTGACCTAACAGCGTACCAGCGTTTTATACAGTTACAGCATGACCTCCCTGCTCTTGTATTCTATGCCTCAGCTAATAAAGACAAATATCCAAAATGCCTTCTTAACCACCTTATCGACCTGCCCTGCCACTTTCAGGAATCTGTAGATATACACTCCTAAGGCTCCTCTAATCTTCAGTACTTTCCAGGATCTTACCATTCATAGTGTAATCCTTTGCCGTGTTAGCACTCCACAATGCATTACCTCACACTTTTTTGGGTTCAATTCCATTTGCCACTGCTCTGCCTACCTGACCAGTCCATTGATATGGAGGGGCGGCACGGTAGCACAGTGGTTAGCACTGTTGCTTCACAGCGCCAGGGGCCCAGAGTTCAATTCCCATCTTGAGTCACTGACTATGTGGAGTCTGCATGTTCTCCCCGTGTCTGCGTGGGTTTCCTCCGGGCGCTCCGGTTTCTTCCCACAAGTCCCGCAAGACGTGCTTGTTAGGTGAATTGGACATTCTGAATTCTCCCTCTGTGTACCTAAACAGGTGCCGTAGTGTGGCGACTAGGGGATTTTCACAGTAATTTAATTGGAGTGTTAATGTAAGCCTATGTGTTACATTAATAAAGATTATTATTATTATATCCTCCTACAGTATGGCTATCCTCGTCACTATTTACCACCCTACCAATTTTTGTTGTGTGCCATCTGCACACGTCTTGATGTACATTTAAATCCAAATTATGTAGACAAATGGCAAGGGGCCCAGCACCAAGCCTTGCAGAACCCCACTGGAAAGAAAATTCCAGTCACTGAAACATCTCTCTACCATCACTATCTGCTTCCTGTCACTCAGCCAATTTTAGATCCAATATGCCACTTTACCTTTGATCCCATGGATCCTTACTTTCTTGACCAGGCTTCCATGAGGGACCTTATAAAAAGCCTTTCTCAACTCCATATTGACCATGTCAAATGCATTACCCTCATCAACAGACCTGGTTTCTTCCTCAAAAAAATTGATTATATTTGTTAAGCATAACCTTCCCTTAACAAATCAATGCTGACTATCCCTGATTAGTCCATGCCCAGCCAAGTGCAGATATATTCTGTCCCTAAGAATTCTTTCTAGTAACTTCTCCACCACCGAGGTTGGACTGACTGGCCTAAAATTTCTTGATCTCTCCCTACCTCCCCTTTTTAAAATGGGCCAATGTTTACAGTCCTCTGGCGTCTCACCTGTAGCCAGAGAGGATTTAAAAATTACTGCCAGTGCCCCTGATATCTTCTCCTGCGCCTCCCTCAAGGAGCAGCCTGGGATACATCTCATCTGGACATGTAGATTTATACACTTTTAAGGCTAATATACCTGCTAGTACCTCCTCTCTTTCTTGCTCTCGCTCTCTCAATCTCTATCGTACAGTCCTCGAATAGTCCACAGTCCTCCACCCTGATTTCTACACCTGCGTCATCCTTTTCATTGTGAAGACTGACACAAAGTATTCATTGCTAAAATTCACTCCCCTAAGATGCAGAAATGATGACCAAAAGGAATAAAATATAGAAATATGTCCAATTACCCACTAATGCAAAACAGCACACACAATCACCCCAAACATTCAAGAAATAAGTGAATGTCTACAGTGTATAAGGTATTAAAAACTTAGCCAAGTAACAAGTAAAGTTAGAAAAAAAAATTCACATAATATTTTTCATGGAAAGTTCAGGTGCTTGTTTACAGCTAAAGGTACCTGGTCCATAGTAGCTGCTAGTTTTGGGGATTTTGCACTGGAGACAATAATGTTGATTCAGAGTTCTTTAAAAACTTTTCGTTTGCAGCAATGGTGTCTCTTGGTGGGTTTTTCAAATCTCAAAACAGCTCAGTTTTGATGAGCGAGGTTTCAAGAAGGAAGATAGATGGGATAAGGTTGTTGCCTCTGACAGTCTCTGATTATCTAAAAATCCGGTATTGCTGAAAAAAGAGACGGGTGTTTTTTCTTGCACTTATCAGAACACTTCACAAGAATACCACGACAAGGGGAAAACACCAGTTTACATGGTATGAGAAGAGAACGTTGATTGGCAAGTGGACTCTGGTAAAGGCATTACGTTGGAGAATACTATGATGGTGACTGACAATTTTTTGGCTTGATGGCAGGAGACTGTTATAGATGACTGCCACCCACACAAAAAAGGCTGTAAGGGTCAAGAAGAAGCCAGCAGCAGTCCGCTTTGCCCTCAAGGCCTTGATCAGAAGAGTATGGGTGCACAGTCATGAGCTGTATTCCAGGGATGGGTTCAGGAAGCACACCAGCCTCATATCTCTCGCCTGGGGAGGCTGTCGCAGAGCAGGGCAGCCGGTTGGCAAACATGCCCAAAACACCATCCAGTGCAGGAAGATGCTGAATGATCTCATCTCTCGACCAAGGTTTTATCCTTCAACTCATTCCAATGTCAAATTCTCATCATGGCATTATGCGCTCAAATGGCTAATCTCTTCAGGAATCTCACATAACTATTTGCAGGGGACACACATCACGACTGATTGTCTCAGGGAAACTTTCACATCACCATTCCATCTATCATGCTGCTCATGCTCCATCCTCTGGCCTCCTGGGGAGGGCTCACCACATAAGTTTCCACACATCTTTCCTAACCTCTGCTCCATACCTTCTCATTACTTGCTAAGCTGGCAGACAACAGAGGAGAAAGAGCGCAGACTAGGGAGAAACAGCCAACACCATTTCCTTCGGAGTTTCAGGAGGCTGCCGCCATGCTGGCTGGAGAAGACCGGGATTGCTCCTATGGGAAAGGGGAGATCTGATTGTCCCACTGACCTAGTTTGTGTCACAGCTTCATCATTTCATTACATCCTGACAATATAGTGAGTCACATGCACTCTTATATTGCTCATGTTCATCAACTGAAACTGTATTCGCTATCTTCTAGGCAGCAGCAGGTCGAGGCCCCAAGACAGCCCATCATAAATCCGAGTCCCCAGACCATGTCCAAAGAGAAAACTCTGAAAGAACAGCCACCCACATCCTCCGCCAGTTCAAAGACACAGACTTCAGTGGGGCACAGCTCTAGATTAGGCTCGGGATTACTATCTGGTGAACACTTCATCCTCGCAGCAGTTGGAGGCAGGGACTGCCCAGGTCTTAGGCACTCAGAAGATTCTTCAGACCAACACCTGCTCAGTTTAAGTCAGGGGAGGAACATCAGCGAGTGGTCGCCAACTCAATGCTGGAGATTCAGCAACAGATAGCAGAACATCAATGATTCGACAGTCGTTCAGCAGACTAGAGCGAACAAAGGGATGATTTTTTACATTGGGATTCTCTTATTCCGAAGTTTAGCCATCCTCTGATTCAGTGATAGTTTTTCACTGTGAGATTATCATTCGTATAATATCAACCTCACACAAATTAGTGTACGCACCCTTATGTGATATCAGGCAAATGTTTAGAAATCTTTATTTGAAGTGTTGTTTGCGTTTCTAACCCTTCCTCCTTGAGTAAGACCATTGAATTGGGGCAGCTTTGTTTTTCTAGCAGGATTTGTGTCTCCTAAATGGTGGAGGCAGAAGGCAAGAAATGTGCAGGAGGAGGAGGTCCCTAACCATATCCTCATCTCAGTGGTCACAGTGTTTGCATCATTATGGGTGGCCAACACTTCAAGTCTTCTCTTGCATTACTCTTGTGCCACAGTGGACTCTCATTTACCAGAGTGAGCGCATTTACAAGGACCGCAGACAAATGCAGAGATCATGGCCTGCCAATTCATGAGGTCAAAGCATCTAAGTGTGAATGCTAGACTTGTTGCAAATGGACATCCTCTGAGATGAAAGGGAATGTCATTGAGGCTGACCATATGCCTTCCCTTAACTTGATTCGTTCTGGAACTCGGTAGCAATTAAAGTGTCATGGGTACATCTTCTGTGTCTTGCTTCTTCTATGGCATTGTCACATTCATATTGACCCTCAGCAGCCTCTTGAAGTTCCTGGGCCTTCAGATCATCATCCTTCGATGAGCTGTCATCCTTTATTTCACCCTCTGGTAAGGGATCTTTGCACTGCCGGATCATGAAAAGCGCAATGCACTATGATGATGCGTGAAACCCTTTTACAACTGTATTGTAGTGAGCCACCTGAGTGGTTCAAGTACCTGAAGCACATCTTTAGAAGCTCAATGGACTGCTCTATAAGGGAGCATGTGGAACTGTGAGCAGCATTGTACCTCTCCTTGGAACAACTGAGGATGACTCACTGGTGCCATCAGCCAGGGTTTCCATAGATATTCTTTATCCCCAGCAGCCATCTCTGCAGACGTGTAGGCCCCTCAGGCACCTGGAAATGACTCAGGATGTAGGCAACATTGCAACTCCCAGAATACCTGGCACACACATGCATTATGTGCTTCTGATGATCTCACAACTTTTATATTGATCGAATGGCAGCTGTTGTAGTTTATGTACATTAGGGACTGCTGCCACGGAGCCCGTAAAGCTACATGGGTGCAGTCTATTGCACCTTGCACTCTTGGGAAGTCTGGGATGGCAGCGAAATCAGTGAACCTTGCAGCCTGGCTATCCTTGTCCAGAGCAAACTTGACAATGATGTGCCTTCCAGTACAGAGAACTTGTCACTTCCTTTATACTTCCTAGGTCTGGCGAGTCGCCTCCATTGTCTCGGTCTCTCTTCATAATCCTCTTTGTTCATGTCCTGGCTTCCATTGACAATTTCCCTCAGCCATTCAATTTCCAATAGTGTCCTATTGGAGTGCACTGGGTGTTGCCTCTCCTTCCTTCACTTCCTCCATTACATTTCGACCCTAACAATGGCAGCATTGAGTTGTGGGTCCATAATAGTTTTCTCCTCTCTGAAATGAAATATAGAAGACATCAATGGTTAATCGGTAAAAAAAGGAAACTCAGAATATGAAACCTATGGCATCTGTAAGGGTCTATAGTGTTTTCTTCCCTACTTGCATGATGGCTGATGCATGGTGGCTGGTGCAGTCTTTTCCCTGAGATAGTTACACACCAATTGACATGACCCAGAAATATAACACCTGGAGCCCTGCGTAGAATGATGAAGCGTAAATGAGATGCGTGATCAGAACCTAGCTCAGTGTTCCAATCTCTGATATGATATGACAATTGCCAGTCAGTTTGCTCGTGGTCAATGAGTGAATGCCTTTACCCCTTTATGAATGTCAATTTTGGTGACCACATGACCATATATGATGCAGCTGTTCCTCCTTCACTATTGCCTGCATTCCCTAATTTTTAGTTTCTATATGTTGCTCCTGAGATGCAGAGACTGTGATGTCAACCCGCTGGTTTCGGAGTACCCCTTTAACAGCGTTAATTAAGACAGTGGCTTTCAATGGCTTTATTCCCAAGGAACCTTTCATCCTTTCTCTCTGAGAAGACTCCTGTTCATTTTTACGCACCAACAAGTTAGAGGGCAGCCCCAGAAAGGACTCCTTAGCCAAGCAGTGTGCTCCTCCTACACTGCCTCAGAAACCCTTCCGAACAGATCCACTGGTCCTTTCAATTTATAACTGTGCCATAACTGTGATTGTGGTTTTTCACTACTTTTAAATGAACTTCATCGCTCCTTTTCTCACCTTCACATCGTGGCACACTGACAGCCTACGCAGGCCTCCCCTAGTAATATTGGATCCCATAGCTGTGGTGGTCAACATTCTTACCCAGCAGTTCTGACCTTCCCATGCCACTCGTGGACCCCTATTCACCCTATCTGGAGGTTGTGTGCAGGATCACCTACTGAGGTGCCCCCCCCCCCCCCCCCCCCCCCCCAAGAGAGCTTCACATACACCCTTTATATGTGTGTCCAAACTACAGGCTGCAGATGTCTCCAATTCATCACCACTCCATCTACAGCTCAGTACAGAGAGAGCCAAGCCCAAGGACAGCAAACGTGAGACAGCCTTGCACACTAAACTGTGTATTTTTCCTCTGGAGATCACAGCCCTTGCCCCTCCCTGCAGCTAGATACATCGTTCTCCCAATGTTTCCACCTGCACCATATCCACTGCACCCCAGGATTGCCTCCTATCTCTGACATCTGACTGTGTAGTCCACATAGTTCCTAGACTGCCTCCACTGCTGAGTCCTTTCCACATCGCCACAGGAATGTCTGAACTCTGTGACTCCTGACTACCAGCCCTGGATCAAGGAATTTAACTTTCACAGAGTTCTTCATTGCACTTGTGACTGAGGAGTACAGGACTACAGTGTTCCTTCTCAAACATCCCCCCCCCCCCCCCCACCCCCTCAATTTTGAGTCTCTATGCGACCCAGCCTTCTTGTGTCGCCCTTCTTATTCCTGTGTCTGCTGAATCTTCTTTCATTTGAACACGTGTTCTTTGACCCCCTTGTTTTACAGAGTTTCGTGCAACCTTATTGGGTGCCAGCTTCCCACCCCATAGTCTACCCTTTGCCATTCAATTTCCAAGTCCTTC